>NW_027526422.1:114677074-115186262 GCF_048455015.1 Haemaphysalis longicornis | reverse complement strand
GGCGCAAATGCAAAAGCCTGACACCAACAACAAGCAAAGACGGATTAAAACAAAAGGCACTGCTATTATTATTACCAGTTCTCTGCTCCTTCTTTCATTGCAAGTAATTTAGCTTTACAGTGTCTCCACTTGCAGAGTGACTACACAGTGTCTTATAGACCCACCTGTGCAGCGTCTTAACAAGTAGCCCTGCTTTCGATCCCTTGAGAAAATGGGAAGCATTTCTAGCTAGAAATAGTAATTTCCAGCTTCATTTCCGACTGGAATCGACAGCTTCTAACTAGAAAAAGTCTAAGTCAAGCTAGAGGCTATTCTCTCCAGCTTGCAGGGTTTTTTTCCTTCCAGCTGGACTGACAAATGCTAGCTGGAAGTAACAATAACTGCCAGCCTGAATGAAATCTCAATCCAGCTAGAAATGAGCTAGAAACTGAATTTCTATCTGGAAATTCTGCCGATTTCTAGCTTGAAATATTTCTGGCTAAAAACATTTCTAGTTAGAAAAACTTCTAGCTAGCAATTTTGTTTCTAGCAAAAAATGAGTTCTACCAAAGAATTTTCTATTTTTCTAATACTGCTGTCAGCATATGTGTATATGCCCCCCCCCCCCACCCTTATGCAATACCTTCCATTGAGGGCCTTTAGGGGCACTATGAAAAAAATAAAATAGAATGAGTTACTAGCTAGCTAGAAGAAATTTCTGGTTCAATATTCCAGCTAGAAGAAATATTATTTGCACCTGGGATACTTCCACTTAACTTCCTGTGCGACAACACCATCTCCTAGAAACCTCACATTTTACATTTTATTACTATTTTTTCTCAACTGATTTTGATAAAAGTACTGGATTAGGTCACTTTAGGATAGAACCCCTACCCATTCTGCATTGGCGTGTGCAGATTCAACCAGGAAATTATGTATTTTTCTTTTTTTGTTGCAAAAAAAAAAAAACAGTTTCTTACTTGCTGCAAGAAGCCAAGACAACATTGTCATTGATTAATTTTGCTGTTACAACAAGAAAACACCCCAGAATGGCATGTGTGCCCAAAGTGCACATGCATAGCCTAATGCTAGACAGTTCAACATAAAAAAGTGCGAGATGTCATGAGTTTATTGAAACACACTGTTGCTAACTTCCCTAAACCAGTAACATGTTAAACATTAACTTGATTAGTATATACAAATAAACAAAGCCTTCTCTCAGTGGTGGGAAAACTTGGATGACGCAGGCGAGCCTAGAGCATCCGTGCCGCTATAGCTCAGTGGTAGAGCACTGGTCTCGTAAACCAGGGGTCGTGAGTTCAAACCTCACTGGCGGCAGTGCTTTTTTTTTTTTTTTTTCGCCGAGTTTTACAACTTTCGCAGCATAGAACAATAGAACCAATGCATACACTCGCACCGCAAAGAGCCAGTTTTCCCTGTTGAAGCAGACAAAAAAAAGGCCTAACAAATGTCACCAGAGGGATGCTGGGAGCTGCACGACTTCTACCTTATTTCAGTGTATTCGCAGTATTGTGAGGGTCTCAACCGTTGTTAAAAATCAGGACTGATGCCTTGTGCATTGACCAAGACCCTGAGAAACTTCAACATCATTTTCAGAGAATGCACAAATTCATTTGGCTTTGCTTGATGCCTGCATCTTCCAGGCACTATAGCACCCAATTTTAGAAGTGTTGACCCAGATTTTATTTTTTTTAGGCAGAAGTGCTCATGGGTTTTGATCTAAATTAAGGCCGTTGACGGTTCTCTAGCGGCTTTATCAGCGTGTACCTCCATTACAGAATAGACCTCTCGTCTGACACCATGCCACACCTACTGCACGCACTACGAAGCGACCGACCTTACTGATAACTGGGGCTCAAGCATTTATTCGTAACAAACAACCTCCTCAATCATGTGCCTGCCAGAAAATGAACTTTATTAGCTGCACCATTTTGATATCCGACATGTAAAAGTTACCTTGAGTGCACACGGGTGAGTTTAAGTGAACAAATTTACTGTTATAATAACAGGACGATTTGTTTTACCCACTGTTAAGTTTTAAACGGCAACTACAATGGCAGCACAAATGCCATGTTTGCAAGTATATTTTTAGAGCCGGGCAGATGTTAATTTGCAAGTGAATGATGAAGTTCCAGATAATTAGTGACCGACAGTTTCCCGATTAAATTCCTAATAACTGGTTCAGGGAACGTGTTTATATTGAAGAATCGGAGGCAAATAATAGCTCAACTGACCCCGCTTAAAAAAAAAAAAAGAAATACAAAGCTGGCATGCCGTTAGGGACCCGCATTCCCCAAGTTGGAAAAAGGAACAATAGGGGCGGCATTCAGAGGTAGAAAACACGCTTCGCCGATTACGAAACAAACTTGCACAGGAGACCTCCTGGTTTGAATAAGGAGAAAATGCCTCACGGCGCTTAACTCTGCCCACACGCTTTGAATACGAGAACATTACGGCTTCCCCTCGCAATACCTACAAAAGACATTGTTTTCTTCTACATTGTGTTTGCCTCTGCTTGTTCACTTTCATTTCTCCATTCTTTTTTGTCACAAAAGTAGGTACTTCAACGGGCACACTGTTGGCAGGCACTTCATGCCCCAGCTTCCCTAGAATCACCAATTTCTGTGTCTTGTGTGCAACTGTTCCACCCTGTCACGCTTAACCCATCACACAATACCACGCCAGTGCCACCAGGACAAGGCCAACTCTTGTTCGACCACTGGCAACCTGCTGAGTTAGCACGACGGTAACCACTTGGCTTGTACTCAAAGAGACCCGGGTTCAATCCACACACAAACTCAATGGTGTTTTTTACTTACTCAATTTAGGTACGCCATTTATATTATATAATGGTGGCCATTTTCTGCACCGGACAATGACACAAGCAAAGCTGGCGTTTCGCACAATGGGACACTTAAAGGAGCCATGAAGGGAAAATACAACTTCATTTAATTTGAAAGAACTAGGATTCAGCACCTCACTCAGCTTCATTACAGCCACAAAAGATGTTTGTTTAACGAAAAAAAGCAAGAAGTATTTAAAACTTTCAAATTTTGCGCCACAGTGACGTGTTATGAGAAAGAATGACGTCATACGGGCCAACAATAAAACATAATTTTCAGTGCGTTAACTGCACGTTAGAATTCAAGCGATGCAGTCAAATAGAACTAGAGGCCCCATTACAGACGTCCTGTCATGTGTCGTCGTGACAGGTCAGTTAGGCGGCCGCCAATCGCACAAACAAGGTTCCGTGACGTCATAGAAAAGTTGCGGGAAATTGGCTAGGGGGTCGCGACTGCTTCACATGTCTTCTTTAATATCTCCGTTATTTGTTCGAAGATTGCGATAATATTGATATCGTTGTTATCGGGACTAAGCAGTCTTTCTAATAAACCCAACTTGTATTTTGTCTTCCTTGCTCCTTTAAGGCTTTCATCGTAAAAAACTCGGCCCCTTGAAGCAATCAGAAAATTTGGACGGAAGGAAATATGTATTCAGTTCATAACCCATGGTAAAAGCAGATATACGAGTCTGTGGGGAAGAGTGTTATATTGCATTTTACATAAAAGGCCCGTTCACACTTGCAACGAAAGCGACGGGAAGACTGTCGCTTTGTCGCGCGGTGACGAAAATTCGTCCCAACCATTCAGCAAAAACGATCGTTGCGCGACAAAGCAACGGGATTCCCGTCGCTTTCGTCGCAAGTGTGAATAGGCCTTAACACGACCCTGCACATAAGTGCCCGAGTTAAATATTCTTGTTCTTGTCCTCACCTGCCCGCCGCATGGCTGTGCTGACCTCGGAGAAAGTGCTGAAGCGGTCGCGGAAGGCCGCAAAGTCGTGCACCTCCTCTCGCGACAGGCCGAGGATGGCGAACAGACTGGTCGAGTAGTAGCGACTCTTGCAGGACGAGGAGGTCGCCGTGTCATCATCAGGTGCGCTGGTGGAAGAGGAGGAGCGCTCCTGCTGGCTCACCTCGTGGCAGTAGTGGTCGAAGAGCAGCAGGAACACAAAGGTGGCCACCACAAAGCAGATCAGGGCCTCCATCCGTGGGACGCTGCAGGCTGCAGCACGCATCGATACTTTTCGTGAGAAAGGGAACGAAAAGACGATCACGAGGCAAAAGGCAATGAAGACCCAATCACAATACGTTTCATGACAAACGGCTACAGCATCCGCCAAAAGGGTCTGAAGTAATGCTTGGTGTTGGGATAGTTGGTGCAACATGTTCTGAAAGCATTGTAGTGCGCTATCTTCACAACAAACGGTACATTTTTAGGGGCGAGGCCCCTTAAGAGCTCAGGCTGTCGGCGTCTCATGTCGTCACCATCGTAATTGCTGTCTCATGTAGTCACGGTACTAAAACACCGGGACACTCGCTTACGCCTCGCACTAGAACGTAACACGTACTTAAAAAACACCGGGAGACTCGTTTACACCTTGCGCTAAAACGCTTTGTACTTCAAATACACGAGACTTTTACAGCTAAGCTGTATACCTCCACCCTGAACGGTTTCAACTCCGTCGGAAAAACGCCAAGGCGCCAAGATTACCCTATTACACTGCATGCTTTGCCCCTCCCCAGGTTTCACATTAGGGGAGACGGCCAGAGGTGTTTTCTGTAACTGTTGCAGTGAGAAAAACCCAGCGCAAGCCTTTCAAAAAACCAAAGGTGCTATGACAGCGTCAGAAGCCTTTCAGATCTTGCAGGTTTAAATACCATTGAGGTAATATTAAAATACCGGTTACAGCGGTATTTTAGTCTTTTCTATGTGTGATCTGAGTAAATATAGGACCACAGAACTGAGATTGTAGCGTAACAACAAGTGAGAAGGACCAAATGGAGAGACACTGTTGTGCTGTTTATACAATAAAGTAACATGCATTAACTACTCCAATTGAAAGCTACATAAAGTAGACTGATCTCTTTCTATGTAGATGTCCTGCAAACTGAATCGAGAAGAACAGAAGGACCTACACTTTTATCAAACTGAAGAGTGGCGCAAATACTCGCGCAGTTACTCATAAACACAGGAGTGAAGGCGCAGATATATGTAACCGACCGATGAAGAACAAGTCCTATCTGCGCGAGCCAAGTTAATTCTCGTTTTAATACAGAAGAAAAATATGGTCGAAACTCCAGAGTGAGAATTATTGTTATCTAGCAAGTAATAATTTTCTCAGGGGCTACTGTCTAAAAAACCATACGCAAATTTCCCCCAGTGGGCACACGTTGTATGACGTGTTCGAATCTGACGGACGGACGGATTTTTCAATGACGGGAGTCTTTGTTGACGCGCTGTCACGGACACCTTCCGATCGCGTTAAACGAAACCAGCCCGCCGTATCGCGCACGCGATCTTTCGAAATCAAGAACGCAATGAAAACAAAACAAAACACAGACCACCGAAACTTACCTGCCGTGGGCCTTGTCTACTTGCCCAAGATACCCAAGCCCTTGGCGAGGTCAACAACGGTTAAAACAGAGCCCTTCTCGCGCACAAGATGCCCAGCGCGCCATGCGTTGTACGATAAGAACGACTGCCAAGGCCAGGGTAGTCAATTTGTTTGCAGCACATCGTAGTACGTCAGACTTTCCAGCGCTGCTCGAGGCACGCCCGGGTCATAGAACAGCTGAATGACACTTGACGCAACGTCACACTTGTCAAGTTACTGCACTCTCAAAACTTGAACGCACGAGTACCGCTCGGACGCAGCGCACAAGGCAGACCCTCCACTACGAAGAGACGGAATGTAAACAAATCACTCCACGTGCGACGAGGACGATCACAGGTTGACGGAATCCTTGGCGGCGCCTGCTGTGGCACACTCTGGCGCGCGTCGCTCGGAGTCGGAGATCGGCAGTGTTGCAATAAGCTTCCGAGAAGAAAAAAAGCACAGCGGGAAAAAGTCACACTCTGCTCGCACACGGCAGAATTTAGAAGAAAAACTAGAAAGAGAAACCTTCGAAGATAGTGTGAGCAGTACGTGGGATGTCAAGGACGGAGGGCTATGACAAGACATTCTCCGCGTAGGGGCGCGGCGAAGAACAAGCGTGCGTTGGCAGGTGCGCGTAGGCGCGCATAGTTGGAAATCAGGGTCTCAAATTGTAAGTTTAAGTACAGATGCACAAATAACACTAAAAAAAACCGTGAACACAAAATTTTTTGTTCATTAAACGCTGCTTTTTTTCCCCAATGTTAATAATAGCAATTTCAGCGTAAGCTCAAACAAGCAATCGTACAACAGCTGCAACACATATCCCACGTTTTAGCTGCAGCTGTAACACATAAGCCACGTATGTTTTTGCCCGGCCCTTAAACTAAGACGGCGGACCCGAGACTTGTTTATGAAAACCACATGCGGTTGCCTTGGTGCCTCTACCTATATTCCGTTTGATTGTTACATACTTTACGTGAAACGCACAAAAATCACGGTTTTTAAATGCAGAGCATTTAAGTAACTCGCGATGTCACCCGCGTTGACGTCGGTAGTCCGCACCGCACCCCTCCCTACTATATAAAAAAAAATACCATCCGGCGCCTGGTTTCGATCCCTCGACCCTGCGGGCGGAACGCAATATACATGGTGCTCTACCCACTGCGCCACAAAGCCGACACAGAACGGGACGCTACGAACGCGCCTTATATAGTTGACTCATTCAAATTACCGCTGACGAGCGCTCTCTCGTCAGCAGTTGCCACAAGTGCAACAACATTAATGTAACGCAAACTACTTAACGTCGTGCGCCCCCGGAAATGCTCTGCATTTGATCGTGCCCCTCGCGAGGGGGATGTTTCACTGCGTCTTCTCTCGGTCGCGGGACCCGTGGCGCCATCTGGCGGAGGCGCGGCACAACTCGTAGCACTTTCTTTGAAAAAGCGCCTTGAAAGCGCGGCAAATATGAAATAGGGATGACGCGCTTTCGAGGCAATCCGCCGACGCAGCTGCTTTGTGTTTTGTCTTCGTGTTTTAGTGTTTACCTTGTAATACTAGTGAAACTCTTTCAGCTGGTTCAAACGGGATCAACTGGTCCCAGTTGGGAACTAACTGTTCCCAGTGGGGAACTAACTGGTCCCAGTGGGGAACTAGCTGGCCCGAGCTGGGATGCAATTGGTCCCAGTTGGGAGGTGACTGGTCCCAGTTGGGAAGCTGAAAGAGGGCAACCGGTCCCACTTGGGAGGCGACTGGCCCCAGTTGAGAAGCTGAAATGGGACAACTGGTCCCATTTGGGCTAACCTGCCCAGTTGGAAGGCAATGTTGCCAACGGGGAAGCTGAAAGGGGCCAACTGGTCTCAGTTGGGCTGAAGCTAGTCTCATTTGGGAGGCATGCGTATCGAATGTAGAATCAATGTGTAATGTTACAGGTCATTGTTTCCTCTGAATTCGCGCAAGCTTTTTACTATGATTACCGCTATTAGCTCAGCTGACGTCTAGTAGCGTGGAATTTGAAATCATTTCTGTATGCACGCCTTTCTTTCTGGAGGAAGCAATGTATTTCAGGGTGAATGAGAGGAGTACAGACAAGAAATTATTCGTGTCAAGATTTTTTCGCTGCTGTGGGTGCCTACCAGCCCACTAATTATAAGCCACATTCGATGGTCGATAGCAGAGTGAATAATTATTTGCAGCCACGTTCCTTCCTTCCTTCCTTCCTTCCTTCCTTCCTTCCTTCCTTCCTTCCTTCCTTCCTTCCTTCCTTCCTTCCTTCCTTCCTTCCTTCCTTCCTTCCTTCCTTCCTTCCTTCCTTCCAGAGGTACGTAGAATGAGTCAAGACATCCGAATTGGGTTGGGTTTGTTAACTCCTCCTACTTTCATACCGAATAACGAACCCCTTGAATGGCTAAGATGAGCGAAGTGATCGAAAGACGAAAATGATATATTGCGCACGTACAAAAACGATGACTATGCATAATTGTGTTTGGGGGGATAAGCTACGCACCAAGCACATGCCTACGCACCTAGCACACGCAGCTTCGATGTCAAAGGAAGCTATTTTGCAATTTGAGTGGAAAAGGAACAAAACAGCCAGAAAGTTACGTGGATCCAGTACGACATCATGCCGCAATCTTTCTATTTTTATTTTTGTGTAAATTCCTAAATTGCTTTGGCTTTTTTATTAAAGCGAATCTCTCTATGCCTCGCTGATGTCGTTTACGCCCGAGTAAGACACACTGCAGGAAAGCCAATTGGTTTCACAAAGGGTGCATCAATCGTACACCACGTGACAATGGGACATGTTTGCTAATCTAAGGGGCCATCTCGTAATACGAAAAATATATATAGTTTGCAGTACGCATGGTTAGCTAGGATTATGATAAACTACATCCTCTAACGGGTGGGATTTCGACTTCGGACTTCGGCAGTTTTTATTTTGGACATTTCGCAAAGTGGATCTTGGACTTTGCTTTGAGGCAGGTTGCACGGGGGAAGGCTTCGATTAAGGAGCTTCGATTTTTCCTTGTTTTTGTTGTTGCTGCTTTTTCCACTTTTCATCCTTTCCTTTATCGGGGTTCAGCTATCTGTGGAATAGCTGAAGCCTTTTGCATGGCTTGATGTGGTTATGGTGGACCTTCCGCGCACAGAATGTGAAGGCCACCTGATGAGGTACATGTACACGTAATCTCGGCACCTTTTGTTTTACTTCAATACGAGGTTTTGTCAAGAAATTGTTTTGCATACACATTCCTGCGTTCTTTCAGTGCACCTCCTTTTATTGCAGCATAGCCACATAAGGATGTGCCATAAAGATGTCCACCGCCTAGTTCCATCAGCCTACTCAGGCTCTTACAGTGCAGCTAGCAATTGCGCTGTGCTTAATCCGGGGTAATTCAATGCTGATATTGTTGCTGTTCTTATTTTTGGGTATCTTTTATCCTTATCAACGCGAGATATTTTTACTACGTGCCTCTACAGAGAAAATTTCGAAAGCCCCTTGCTTTACGTATACAGCGATTTACCTCGAAGAAAATTTAGCCGTCACAAGATGGTCAAAAGTCGTCGGTTATTTATTAAAGGAGTACTGACACGAAATTTCTCGCTTTCAGTTTTTATGCTGTAAAGAATACCTATTGGCCCAGTAATTACAAAAATCGAACCGAAAGCCGTCAGCCGCCAACACAGAATTAATTATAGCACGTTTATTGCAACCAATTTCAAATTTGGTCGCTGCGCGGGAAAATGGCCGTTCGAAGGCCAGCCTGCAAGCGGGCCAGCCTTACGTCACGGTCTCACCCGTGACGTCAGGGACGTTTTTCTTTCCTCCATGCGTTCGCCGCATCGTCTGCTACGATTGCACATGGTCCGCACTCGCCCGCGCAGTCGACATGTCGTCTGAATCGTCAGACTCGGATGAGTCACTGCCACCCGACAGACAGAACAACTTTTGGCCAGGCGATTACGCCGGCGATGTCTTCGCCGTCGTCCGTTTTTTAATATCACTGCGGCTCGAACCGGCGCAGACCGTGATAGCAACAGCTTGTCGCCACTCTTCTAATCAATTTGATCGCTAAAAAGAAGCTCCACATGCGAGAAAGTAGATGTTAGTGTGTTGAAAATTGTGCTAGGAGTTGTTATCAGCGCTGAATTTAAAAGTGGCGTTCAGATATTTGCCGCGATGGTAAGCCTACGCTGACCGGAAGCGGAGGTTCGGCGCTCCGACCCAGCACTGCCGCACGGCCTCCGCGATCAGCTGCCGGCGGCGCGCCTTTGCTCCGGCCGTCCCAATCGCCCGGAGAGAGCGTAAGTTGAAAAGGGGCGTGGCCGCGTCTTTCGCCACGCCGCGGCGCGCGGAGCCGATGGTTGAAACGAAAGCCGTGTGTGCGGCAGCGCTCCTCAAAATGGCGTTTCGTCAACTTTCGCTGTTCGTATCGCAATAAAAAGAAAATATACCTGATGTCACGGATGCAAAGCGACTCGTAGAACCTGATAATGCCTTCATTTTAGATAGGATTGCAGCTATACGACTTCTTTAATATGTGCCGCATGACGCACTCGACACACAGAAACTATTCGCTGCTACCAATGCAAAATTTCTGGCACTTAAATAACGTTCAGTTCGCTTTATAAACTTACTAATCGCTTTATAACGTATAACGTACTTTATACAATCTGCATGGCCAATGCAGTTCAGTAGAGCGAGAGGCGCGATCGCGTCAAACCCATGATCGATGGCTGTGCTCTTATGTAGCCTTCGAATTAATGCCTGCTGGGTGGAAGCACCCGCACTATTTTTAGGATTAACACGTTTAAGGAGTATTACTCTGAGCGATAGCATCAAGGAATGCGGTAATCTGTTTTACACATGCGCGTTAAGGAAGTTACGGTTTCAATTTCAGTCGCAACAAATAAAAAAAAACCTTGAAGGCAGATGCACCCCGATTTCATTGCATTCTTATCGTATTTCGGTGGCCACAGGCAAGCCCAATTTTGCCTCTTTTGGATTGAATATCCAAGACATTTAAATTTCTAATTACTGATTTCGAAGCACATCCATGTGTTAAGCAATGATGAAAGCTTTCATGTTTGCTTTGTGCAAACTAAAAGTTAGAAACCAAATGTGTACTGAACGCTCGTCCAAGAGCTGTTTAGTTTGTTGAACGTCTATTTACGAACTACACTGCACTTATGTTCACAAATGTACGCTTTCAAGGCATCTGCATGTCGTGACAAACAGAACAGTTCACACATGAAGCACTTTGTGATGCAGGGGCTTGGAAACCAGTCTTTTTCCGGAATGCACCCTAGTCCGTGACAGAATTGCGCCAACATTGGAAAGCAGTGGTCTCACAAACTTAGCCATATGGACAGAGTGGTTGTAGCGTATGTTCATCATTCCTTGCTGGGCACATGAACAGAGGGAAACGTTTTATATGAGGCAAAATCAGTGCTTTGTACGCACAAGCAGCACGCGCTTTATCAGCATTTAGGATATATAGAAGCTGCAGCTGCTTTCGAAAAGGCCCGTTCTTCCTCTACGTCAATACCCTCGACTTGTCCGTATATAAAAAAAAAAAAGCTGGTGACAACAGTGTTTGCAAAATCTTTTGAGTTTGACAGCACAACCTACATAAAATTTCTTATAAGATTTTCTGCGTTTGGGGGGGGAGGGGGGGCAATTCAGAATGCATGAGCTGCTTTATTTGTATAGTGACAGTATGCGTTTTATTTAGTGGAAACTGCATAAAGAATTATGAATTTTACCATCGTAAACGGCGGCTAATTGTCTTGGCTGAGTTGCATGCCGCAAAAAACGAATATAAATTAAAATCTTGTAGTAATTTAAAAAAAAATATGTTCGCAAGAATATAATCACTAGGCTGCATAACAGGTGTTCCCTGAACGAGGTAACAAACAAATATATACAAATTTTCAATTTCTAACAATAACTGGCAGAAATCAAACATGGCGCCCATATACAAATGCAATCACGTGCTGTTCTCGATTGTTATCCATAACCCACCCTATGCGGAAATAGAAATATAACGGCTGTTCCAACAAGGAAGCACCCGATAATTCTGTCGCCGAAAAGTTTTTGCGCCCAAATTTCCGCGCGCCTGAATGTCCGCACCGAAACGTCCGGCACCGAAATGTCCTGCACCGATCAAACGCAACAATCAAAACGCGATTAGCTTCTCGCCGTACAGTGACAGATCTTGGTTTCAGTGCTATACCTTGAAGCTTCTGAGACAAGCGAACTTCATGATCTGGTCGTTCGGTTGATAAGCTCAACAAAAATAAGCTGCAACACGGTTACGCGAATTCCGGCAACGAAGACACGCAGACACTCAGGCCCCGCAAAGCCGCCGAGAGGAGTCGGTGCAAGCTGCCGAACCATCGGCTAACACCGCCACCTCGCGGCGCGTTGCGGAGTTAGCCAAATTACAGGTTTTTGCTGGGGGATGCGCCGAATGGGACGGCCGGAGCAACGGCGCGCCGCCGGCAGCTGATCGCGGAGGCCATGACTGCCGGCACCAAGGTGCGTTAGCGGCCGAAAGATGGCGCCACCTGCGCGCTAAAATCAAAACAGACGCGGCAGATGTCTCGGTCACCGATCGCTGAAACGGAAATTATTGCCAAAATAAAGCTTCATATGCGAAAAAGGGGATGATAGTGGGGTGAAAAGTTGTGTAAGGGATGGTCATTCGCAGTTGTACAGATACCAACGATCAAATAGTCGTCACGATACTAAGGGTCTATTCGATTCAGCCTGCACCTCTTGAACCAGTTCACAGCGGTGCAAAGTGGGTTCCGCCATCGGCGGAACCAGCCCTGCACTTTTTTCGTCTGCTTCTGCACCTCCTCGGCAGGGAGTGCAGGCAAAGCCGTGAACCCGTCCTGCACCCGTCGGCACCACCGGTAAATCGAACGGCGCGGTTCAGGTGCCGCGAGCTGCACCGCTGAAACGAACGGCGAAGTGCGGCACCGCCTGAACTGGTTCACGCAGTGCAGGTGAAACGAATAGACCCTAAGGCTAAAGTTCCCAACACCCAAGGTGACCCGTGCAACCCCGAGCCCGCTGGCTTGGGCGACAGTTCTTGCGGCCGCCGGCGCGCACGAACTCAGTCCACGTTTAGCGCTGCATGTCGTCGCGTGGAAAATAATGCATCTTGGCGTCGTCGTCGATTTGCTCGGACAGGCTTCCACGAGCAGTACTTCGCATACCGCGAGCTTCCCATAGCACAACTTGGGCGAGCTCGGCGACGCGCACCGCCGCGTCGCCGCGGTGCCCGTCGACATCGCGCACCGCGCGGTGCCGGCACCAGTGCCGAACATCATGCGCCGGCAACGAACTGAAGAGCAAAGACGTCGAACACGCAACGTTTACAAGCGTTGCTCACACAGCTACGCCCACGTCTCCTGCCCAAACAATACCCCCGACAACAGCAGCGCAGGATATCGTTTCCGGTTCTGAAAACGACTATATGACGTCACCCTGAACCGGCCAGACACACAGGCCAATGTTTCCTCACACCGAAAGCGATTGCGCTAGTGCTGCCGATTTGTGGAAGCTCGCGGCCTGGACAATCAAAATCGATTTTAGATGCGATTCCGGCCTCGGATCGCTGCAAAAATTTCTGTGAGGCATCTGTACAAACTACTGAAGCCAATTATATCATTTTTTCTGTTTCAAAATTTGGTGTCAGTACTCCTTTAAGAACGGAGCTCCGCAATAAAAAATTGGCGATTTTCACAGCGTTAATAAAAAATAAAGATGTGACGGTCACGAGTTCGTTAACACACAAAAATAGTATGTTGGCATAAGTCGAACCTCGTTACAGTGAACTAGAATCGGAGCAGTAAATTAGTTCGTTATAAGCGATATTCGTTGTAACAGTAAGGTATAATTAACGTCTAAGAAATAGGGAATATCGCTCGTACGGAAATTCTAGATACAAAAACGCATTATTCTAGGCTTCGAACCCTCTGTGAACGATGGAATTTCAAACTAAATGAACCGGAGCATGACAACGTGAAATAACAACAGAACAAAGTTCGTGTTACAAAACAGGCTTGAATCCTTATTTATTAGAAGGAGAATGTGATCTTCGTCAGGCACCTGTTCACAGCGCTGCAGGATGAAGTTTTCCGCAGAGCCCACGCACGAAAGGGTGTTTTCTACTTTTCTAGTTTTACAAACTGTTATCTTCTAAATATTTTTTTGGCTTTTTAAATCTAGCCTTGGAGTTGGGAACCTTGCGCGAACCAAATACTTCTTCGATATAGCCAATATTGCGCCCGGCTCTTGCGGTTTCGGTTTCGTTATAAAAATAAGTGTCGCTTAAATAAAACGTGAACAACCAAAGTTCGTATCTAGTTCGCTATAGCCGATATCTCGCTATATAACTGTTCGTTATAACGAGGTTCGACTGTATAAGTTAGTATACACGCCAGCTGCTCTGGCGGTCTTCCTTCGATTCACAGAACCAGGCGCAGTTCAGGTTGCAGAAGCAGATTGAAACAATATTTTTTTTATTACTCAGTTGAGCTTAAACAGACTCGTAATGCCCGAAATAGCCGTCATAAATTAGGAATAACCATTTCCAATAAAACACGAGTCCACTTGCGGAAAATGGGCGAAATTATGCGACGAACGACATTCTGTCGTGCGTCATTCGAGTGCGGGGTTTAGGCACGTAGGCTAACGAGGCTTCACATATCCGGTGATCTTGGTTAGAGAGCAACGTAAGTGCCGAAGTCCTCCGAAATAGCCATGCGGGCACCGGGCGCGCAGCGAAACGCTTCCTTGAAACTCAACATACCGCCCAGCTGCTTGGTGCAGTTGAAGCTGGCATCGAGTCGGCGCTGCGTGTGGCAATAGCTGATGAAGAAAAGGGCTTCGCCCCCGAAGCCGGCGACCTCCTCCAGGGACTCACTCTTCTGCCTCTCCCGGAAGGCCTGCAGGGCCGGCATGAAGTGCCACCGGTCCTGCGCCGTCGCCTGGCCGCAGGTTCCGTTGCCGACCTTTCGGAGGCTTTCAGGATCGGCGGAGAGACCACGCATGAGGGTCACGGCAAACGCGGCACCGAGGCCTCCGTAGTTCGCCGCCAGGCTGCCGTTGGGGTAGTAGAAGGGCGGGAACGCCGCCAGCAACGACACGGTGACGCTGTTGAGGAAGCTGTCGTACGACAGGACGTCGTTGTCGTGAGATTGCGGCAGCCGGACGCTCTCAAAATATGCGGGGCTGCCGACGAGCCTTGCACTGGCCTCCCGGTCAGCTATCCAACGGTCCAGGGCTTTGGTGGCGGAGGCTGGGCGGCCGCGTCGGGCGTGGGCGACATGAGCCATTATTTTCCCGGACATGGACGCGGAACGCGGCCACAGATTCACCCGCAGGTTTTTGAGTTTATCGGGTGCTCGTGACTTCGCGGCGGGCGAGATTAGAGGCGAGATCTCTGCAGTGTTGGTGACTGCTTGCTGCACGCTGTCCAGAAGGAGGTCTACAGATTGGCGCGCCTGCGGCGGGAAGTATCGGGTGACCACGCCGGAGAGCAAAACAATCTTGAACGCCTGCTCCACTTCTGATCCGCAGAAGGGTACTTTAGCCTCCAGGCCAATCTCTCCTTCACCATACTTGTGGGTGACGAACGATTGGTCCGCCAGTGGCGCGTATATCTGCAGCAGCCACCAGCCCAAGTGACTCAGTACGGCCGGTGCATCGTACGCCCTGAGAGTCTGCCGGACAATTTCGATGACCCGCATACTCTTGACCACGACGACGTCATCCCGCGAGAAGGACTCGTTGGAACGCTGAAAGAGGTGGTTCAGAACCGCCGTCAACCTACCAAGGGGCGCACCCAGGCGGTCTGCGAATGCGTCGAGCGTCAGAGCTGTGGAGTGCCGCTCGGCACACGCCCTGGCCAATCTAGCCACGACACGCTTCGTAATGTTGTGCACCTTGCGGTGGTCTACCCGCTCCCTGTTCGTCGCGTCGGGATCCGAGAAGGCCTCCACGAACGGCTCGATGTACTTGCTCTCTGCCGCCCCGTAGGAAATCTCGCGGTACAGGCCGTCCCACGACCTGGCGTAGCTAGTGGGAGCCACGTACAGGGCCTTACCCTCGTTGCTCACGTTGCCGGCGGACGGTAACATCTTGACGTCGAACCACAAGGGCAGCTGCCATGTGACGCAAAGCTCCAGGAGCACGCTTAGCGGATCGGCGTCGCGGGGTGGCGCTTCCGGCCACGGAATGCTCAACTTCCGCATAAGCTCCTTCAGCGTCCTGCGCGCACCCGAGGCGTCGTTGTCCGGCGGCTGTTGTTCGCAAGCGGCCAGTGACGAAGCGACCACGTCCATCATGGGAGCGGAGAACCTTCGCTCGCGGATCCCTTCTGCCAGCCAGCTTGCCCAGCCGGTGCGGACGTCCCACTGGAGTCGGTAGGCGAGGTGGCCTGCTGAGCTGGGCTCAGGAAGCCAGTGAGAGGCAACGAACGCCCCGAAGTCGTGGCACGGGTCGACGCTCATGTTGAGCGTGCGGCGCAGCAGCGTTGCGTACGCGAGGCACCCCGGTCTTCTGCACGGTTTCGCTGCTAGGAAGTTTGCGTGTTCCGTCCCGGTTGTGAACACAACGAAGATGGTGGCCGCTACGGCCATGGCGGCGATCACGGCCAGAAGGAAGCAAAAAGCGGCCACTGCGCAGTGACACTGGCCTTGAAACGTTGATTCTGCTGCGCTGGGGCTCTCCTGTCCTCGGGAAATCTGCAAGAGGTGAAATGAGCGAAAGTTATACAGCGCATGAACCAGCGTGTCCGTCGCCCTTATGTTATTTCATTAACGGCAGAGCTGTTTAAGCCTTTAGTTACGCCGTTTAGCTCTACCCCCCCCCCCCCCCCCCCCCAAAAAAAAAAAAAAAAAGCCCGAGAATAAAGGCCGACCACACGTGAGCGCATGCTACCTATACGCAGGCCTCCGAGCCTCTCCTCATTTTAAGGGATATTACCCTTCATTACCGCCTCCTCCGCCGTACTCTTCCACCCCTACACCCACACCTATCCCCCGGGACTATCCCCAGGTGGCGGATACTGCAAACGCACACGTTCCCTCATCGTACTCAACGAATACATACGCATCCACATCAATTCCACACACCCCACTGCCCCAAGTGCGGTCAGCTGGATACTCCATATCACTCTCTTTGCGAGTGTCCTGCTGACCCGTACTCCCCACTCCCCTCTTCATCTCGCTGGGAGCAGGCCCTGGGTAGCTCCGAGGAGTCCATCCAAGTGCTGGCCACCTCCCGAGCTCTGGTGGTCGCGGCAGACCTCTGTCGCGGTCGCGGCAGACCTCTCCGGAGCGGTAGACCTTGTTTCAGATTAGATTTCGTTGAAATGTTTCGCTTTGTGTGCAAGCGCAGTCCAAAATTCCTGGAGCCACTGGAGCCTGCTTGCTTGCTATAAAGGCGAAAGCCTGGCGATACTTGCAAAAATTAAAGCCGTTCCACTCAACGCGAAAGCTGTCGGAAGTGGAGCAGTGATATGCCATAATGGGCTGTAGCGCAGATATCCGCCCATTGCTACCATCAAACGCATTTCAAATTTCCCGCCTTCGCAGTGCTCGCGCCCCCTGCCTCAAACAGCACCAGCGGGAGTTCTGTTCTTTTTGTGCTTGCTTTACCTCCCGCACGTGCCCGCGTTGCACCGCCACTTTTTTTTTTCGCTTACTGTCGTGAAAACCAACCCAACGAGCGTTCCTAACTAAATAAACGGGGGCGCTGCCGATTAATTCCGTATATTTTGCCTCAAATGCACCTAAAGTTCTCATTGCGCTAAACAACGGGGAGCTGTGCGACAAGCGCCTGCGGTTCACGAGTTTCGAACGCTTATGACTATATAAACCGCTTGGCTTTCCAAGCCTCTGGGGGTTAGGCCGCGACGACGGTACACCGTGTGGCTCTACTTGGGTCCATGGCGAGCGAGATACGGCAGGGCGAGCCCCTAAAGTGCTCTGCACTTAAAACTGCAGTGCTCCGTCGTGTTCGCGTTCCTTTCTACGCTCTCGCTTCTTCATATTGCGGCGCAAATTACTTCAGCAGGAAAACTAGTGACACGTCCTGGGTGCCCCTGTCGTACTCACGTGTTGTCACCTGCATCTGTCACGCGGCACGCACTAGGCTACCTTTTGTAGTGCTGCTGGCAGCGTTCGGAGGTATCACGGTGGTAACGCACTCGTGTCCTACTGTGGAGACCCGGATTTATTTCCCATATAAGCGCGAATGCGTATTTTAAGGCGAAGCTTTAGCGTCCCCACTGGTGCCGTTGTACGCCAATACGCCCTGCAGGAAACCCAACTTTCTCTGACGATGACGATAAATTGTCGTGGATGAAGGGAAAGAAAAAATGCCCGGCCATCTCCACTAACGTTAAGCCTGGAGAGGGGCGAAGCATCAAGTGCATAAGCGTATTCTCGGCGCCTTGGCGTTTTCGCCAGCAAAGATGAAACCATTGGGGTATAGAGGTATACAGCTTGGCTGTAAAAGTCTCGTGTCTTTGAAGCACGGAGCTTTCTAGCGCGATGCGTAAATGAGTGTGCCGGGGTTTCTTTAGTACGCGTTACGTTCTAGCGCGATAAACGAGTGCCCCGGCGTTTTAGCACCGTGTGTACACGAGACAACGACGACAGGAGACGCCAACAGCCCGAGCCCCTAAGGTGCTTCGTCCCTAAAAACGTTTCCCGTGACCAGAATCGAACCTGGCTGTCTCGCGATATGAAGCAGGCATCTATACGACTGCTCCATTTCGACACGGTCGAAGCGAACGCGAAGCGCCAGGCACACCCCAGGACCAAACGTTAGGCCTACGGAGTGCCCATACAAGAGTTGCTGTGAGTATTCTAGAAAAGTGGTGCCTACAGCCAGAGTAGCACATACTCGCGGTGCGGGATTGGCCAACCAAAGAATACACCACGATAAAGTTTCGCGTTCAACCATCGTCGTCGTTAGACGGAGGGGTGCAAGATTTCTTAGTTCACCCTTACAGCGGAGGCCATTTTCTGTACGGGAAAACGACAAAGTGCCGGTAGGTCACTTAAGGTTTTCGCCGTAAAATGTGCATGCCTGCGCCTGATAGTGAGAGCCTATAGCGTACTAATTTATCACTACCGCAAATACATGCAGCAGCCAGTGGCAAAATCGCATTATTAGCCTGCGATCGACTTGCATGAGCGGAGAAGGCCGACAACTTCGATGGACAGTTTCGCGGCGTGTATTTGATACACCCTGTCCTAGGCACTAGTACCACACAATAAAATTTGCTGTGGTCGGAGTGCAGAGGCTGGTTTTGCTCATCGACTTTGCGGCGGCGCCATTATAATTGTACCACGACGGCGCATGAAAACGACCTTTCCAGATTGGCTTCGAACCTCTGTGACAAAAGTGTCAGGTCGAGTGGGCGTTTGTCCCGTCGTTCTTCCTTGTGTCCTTGTCGAAGTCGCGCTCTATTTTTCAATCATAAAGGTGTCAGGGATTTAGAACATTCTTTCAGGAAGATGGTATCGAGTAAATTTGAGAATAAAATATCCCGGGCCATCTCCACTAACATGAAACCTGGGGAGGGACGAAGCATCTACAGTGTATAAGCATATCATTGGCACCTTGGCGTTTTTGTTTATGGAGAGGAAACCGTTGGGGTTGGAGCTATACAGCTTTGCTGTAAAAGTCTCGTATCTTTGAAGCTTTTGATTGATTGTGGGGTTTAACGCGCCGACGCAACGCAGGCGATGAGGCGCGCCGTAGTGGAGGGCTCCGGATTAATTTTGACCACCTGGGGATCTTTAACGGGCGCCGAAATCTCGTACACACGGGCGTTTTTGCTTTTCGCCTCCATCAGAAAAGCGGCCGCCGCGGCCGGGAATCGAACCCGTGACCTCGTACTCAGCAGCGCAACGCCTTAGCCACTGAGCCACCGCGGCGGGTGTATCTTTGAAGCATGAAGCGTTCTAGCGCGAGGCGTAGACAAGTGTGCCGGTGTCTTTTAAGTAAGCGTTCCATTCTAGCACGAGTCGTAAGCGAGTTTCCCGGTGTTTTAGTACCGTGACTACATGAGACGCGATTAGGACGACGACATTAGATGCCGACAGCCCGAGGCCCTGATATGGACCCTGCTTGCTCTGGGCGACTTGTGACGTGCTCTTCAACGTCACGGAAAAACGGAAGGGAAACGACAGGGGGAAATTCCAGCTTTAATCGTTGAATTTGCAACGAACAAAGCATCGTTGGCTGTCGAACAAACGCCGACAGAGCTGCTACGGCGCCTGATCTTTCAGTCAAAACAGTTATTCACGCTTTGGAAATCGTTCACGCCCGAGCCGCCGATCCCCTTAAAGGAGCCATGACGACAAAAAGCAAGTTGTTCAATTTGAAAAAAACAATCAAGGTACGCAAATGCTGTTTAATTGCCTATTGTGCAAGTGCCGCAACGGTTCCTTCTGTTTGAACTCAAACTGGCTGGAACTTTGTAATATCACCAATTGGAATTACTTTTAATGAATATGGGAATTTAAAAACTAAAGCCGTTCCACTCGACGTGAAAGCTGTCGTAAATGCAGAGCAGTGATTCGTCATAACGGCCTGTGGCACCGTTATCCGCTTACTGCTACTACCCATCACGCTCTTCGCCTCCCTGTCTCACTTCTCTCTTGATGAATTGAACGGAGGTTTGTCCAAAGCAGTTCAAATTTCCCGCCTTCACAGTGCTCGCGCGCCCCCTGCCTGGAACGAACAGCGCGAGCGGTTCTCGTACGTGCCGGCACCTTACTGCGCAGTCCACAACGCGTTGTTTTTGGCGGTCCCATCTCCCCGCGAGGGGGACTCGAGTAAATGCGTCGCATAGGGGGTGGGTGTATTGCGTTAACGTTTAGTGTTTGGGGAGTTGGTGGTAGTGAATGCGTTGTATCAGCAGCTTCTTGACGTAGTTTGAATGAGTCAAGGATATAAGGCGCGTTCGTAGCCTCCCATTCTGTTTCGGCTTTGTGGCGCAGTGGGTAGATCACCATGTACATTGCGTTCCGCCCGCAGCGTCGAGGGATCGAAACCAGGCGCCGGATAGCATTTTTTTTATATAGTGTAGGGGGAGGGGTGCGGACAACGACGGTGCGGACTACGACGGACGTCAACGCGGGTGACATCGTGAGTTACTGAAATGCTCTGCATTAAAAAAAAAAAGAAACTAGCTTTTTGTATCTCACTCCGATCCATCCTGTACTCTAAAGACGTTCTTCAACGAGAAAACGCAAGAAATATAAATTTCGCGCTACAATGATCACACAAGGGAACGCAATGGATTACTCAGCGGGTTTCCAGAAAGCGTCGAGAAGGTTGAGATATACATAGGTCGCAAAGGGCGCCGCGACAGCAGTCGCCGTGCTTGGAGTAACTCTTGAAGGATATTTTGCTCCACAAAGGGAAAGAAAAATGGCAGCATCTCCACTCCGTGGATGATGGCGAGGATACGGAGTACGGGGACTCGAAAGGACATCCAAGTTGCGCCCCGAGTGACATCCGATTTGCGTCCCGATCGTCATTCGATTTGAGCCGTGAGTTGCACCTTGATTATTGCCTAAATGAAACAGCAACTCACGGCTCAAATCGAATTTCGCTTGATTTTCGCTTGATGGTGGTGTGCGCACGGGTGGACGCGGACGGACATTGGGAGGTCCTAAGGTAGTCCACACCGTTACAGGGGAGGGAGTAAGCCGTTTGACTCTCGGCTACCAACTCACGGTCGTAGCCCAATGGGCGAGACAACTGACACTAACTCTGTCTGGTCTACCAGACACAGGCTCGAATCCTGCCAGTGCCTGTGTGATTATTTTCGATTGTAAATGGTATGCGCACGCACGCGGACGGACATTGTGCGGTCCTACGGTCACACCTAAAAATCAGCTGTGTACGTGAAACGAGGTACTGATACTATATGTTTTACCGTTCAGTGAGTACGCTCAAACGAAGAGAAGAACCAATGCTTTTAGTGTTTCATCTTCGGAGGTATCATCATCACCACACACTTTTAATTGCTTTGGAGCATTAGTAGGGACGGGGCTGGACTTCCACCAGTGTGTCCACCTCGTGTGGTAATAAATTATTTTTTTTCTAAGTCTGCTTACTGCTCCGATCACTTAGAGCCGCGATTATGCCAGCTACGACAGTGATTATATGCACACCGGAACGGAGAGCACCGGAATGGCCAGTAACCAAAACTGTGCCTATGTCGTGCATTGTGGCTGGACTCATCCTGCACTGTTCGCCAGCGTTTTACCTAATACACTTTGAGGAAACACTAATACTAGCAATGCGAAGACCTGTCTTGTGTTCGTATTGTTGAAATCTGGCCTTGAACCATTCACGCATCCAAAGCATTCCACCAGGGAATATGTTGTCCACTAGGCGATTGCTTTCACGGTGAACGAGCTTAGAAACTATATCCGCGGGAAATATAAAACTATAAGTTGATGGACTCCATCAACTTATAGTTTTGCCATTGAATGGTAATAGTGCGAGGTCACACGAAAGTCTGTCTGACTTCGGACGTGGCTCGGCAAAAAAGTGTACAAGGAACCGAACCAGGATTCGCTCATGAAGGCCCAACGTATAAGGCAACAGACCCTGCCCCAGAAACAATTGAAACGGCATTCGTTGAATTGTTTTAGAGCTCGAAACACCTCGCCCTTCTCGTGTATCCAGCCACTACAGCAGAAATAGAGAAGAGCTTGAACGGAAAGACTACATAGATGCCCGTTGTGCTGCTTGACAGCAATGCCGTATCAGCCATGCTATAGACCCTAGTCCCGAAACGTCGTCTCTGGCGCGCGAAGAGGCAATGCATTGATCCCCGGATGTGCATCTGCTACACGAAGTCTAAACAGTGCTGCAAAAGAAACGATCAAATGAAGCCGACTTACCTGCTCCGACATCGTCTTGCGCTGGAGGATGATGATGATTCTTCGTCGTTATCTTTTCTAGTGGTAAACGCTTGTCGTCAGCAGGTGGGCTTAGAAGAAGCTGAGACCAGCAGAAGGTTTTTATCCATTCGCAAGATAATAGGCGATACTCTGTTCAGCCTACAAAAAACAAATTACTCGGGAACCTTGGTCTGCTTGTGTTTGAAAGCGAAATCCTAGCGATTATTAAAGACATCTTTACTGCTGCATCGTGTTTAGGTCTGATGATGATGATAATAATGATGATGATGCCCTCAAAGTTTCCGGATCGTACCCACAACGGGGGATTGGCCATGGCTAACTCACTTGTTGACATTCGCGAGGACTTCAAAACGCTAATTTATTACCAAAAAGACAGTGGCCGTAAAAAGAAACTTCGTTATGATTCAAACCCCAATTTACCCTTTTAATTTTTTCTCTTTTGTTTGTCTTCGTCGTCTGCCCCGAGTAATTCCGCCAGGCAGACTGGCCGATGTTCGCGCCGCAGCGTTCCCGCAGTCAGAGCTCTCCTTTACGGTCACCCGTTCTACGTACGCGCCGCCACGCGCACCTGTCACGGCGCACGTATCAGGTTAGTTCTTGTCCGTTCTGGCAGAGTGCCGAGCAACTGCTATGGTTAGAGCACCTGGTGGCGGCTCTAGTGCCCTGGGCTCAAACCCCACACGAAACAATTTATTAATGCGTAGCAGGCTTTGCCGACTACCCACACAGCTTTAGGACCGTGAAACGCCCTGCTTCTTTTCCACAAGAATGTTGACTTGGAGCAAGTAAAACCAATAATCGTTATATATCGTAAATGGAGATAATTGGTGAGACAGAATTTTGATAAAAAGAAAGGAAGTTATCACAAAATTAACGGATGAAATAAAAAAAAAATATGCATCTTGTACATATCGCCCCCTAAAAAAACGAAAAATAAACGAGAAAAGTCCGCAAAAGAATGCACTTCCACAAAAATGCCGATTTGGCAGCAGTAACACCTTTAATCGTTATAATATCGTAAATGGGGATGATTGGTCAGACAAAAATCTGAAAAAAAACCCAACATAAAAGAAACTAGAATTTTTTTTTTCACAAAAATGAAGTGACAAAATCGAAAATATTGCCGCGAACCATGCATTATGTTTGTTTCTTTATGGTTTGTTTTTACTGCCCGGCTACGCCCGGCTGTGTTATCTGTGTCCCAAGCGAAGCGCATCTTCCACTTTATTTTTATGCCGCACGCGTGTTATCTCATTCGGATAAGGACAGCGTTTCGCCCTGGCGTCAACTGGCCTGGAATAATAATCTTCTTTGATCTACAATGTTCTGGATGTAAATCGACGGTTCGAGAAACAGTCGCGCCAAAACATAAAAGCCTGCAGAGCAGACGCCGCGGCATTTTCTTTCGACTCTCCGACGCTCGCCGGCGCAAGTCACTTTGTTGACTACTGCTCCGCCGCCTGCGTACTTTTTGAGTTGTTAGGGGAGCACAAGTTCGCTCCAATAAACGTGTTTTTCCTTCAAGACGACCGCCTCATCTTTGCCTTCGTGACAATATGCATTTTATACGTCCCCCCAGAAGGTATTTCTGTTCTAGATGGTGACAATTCGTGGTTGCACCGCGATCGAAGGTTCGAATTACTTGGGGAAGCCAGGGGCAATGGAGTCAGGAAAGTGAATGGTGTTAGACGTTTAAGCCTCAACAGCTGAATTCCGTTCGTAGCCCGGATGCTTTCAGGAAGCTGCTCCAGGGGCAGAAACATTTTACGGATGAAGTGCCGTGTATGGTGATGCTTTAAAGCAATCAGCCTGTCACTGATGTCGAAGCCAACTTTCTCTGACGATGATGATGATGATCACGGGTGAAGTGAAGAAAAATAATAAAACGCTCCCCGTGATCGAAATCAAACCTGGGTCCCTTGCGTTATGAAGTGGACGCCTGTCCGATTGCGACATTTTTCGTTGTCGAAGCAGTTTGGATTTGGACAGGGGTGCATGGACGTGCGAAATTAGACAGAAAATGAATCCATCCGTGTAATGATGACGATGGGCAAACGCTGGGAATGCCCGTATCAGTAAAGCATTATTTAGCGCAGTCGAAGTAAACCATCCCGATACGAGACAAGTGCTAGCATAAACAGAGAGGTTGTTGGACTTGATTATGGAAAGCCTCGCGTTCCCCCATATTAGTTGTTTTGACAGAGGGGTAGTGGATTTCTCCGCTTCTTTGCCTTTTCTTTGGCCTCAATTTGCAATGTGAGGTCGCTGTTCCCAATATCTGTACTCACCTTCGGTTCTTCCTTGAGGTTATTGGCGTCGAGAACCGGTAAACGGTCTCCTCCAGCATTTCGTTTTTCGCTAGGATTTTGTCCTACTCGCATGGGCTTCCCACTTCAGGGCCTCCTGATAGAGGCGTAGTTGTCTTAGTCCTGCCTAATTGCGTGGCGAAGTCGTCTCTCAGTCTTCAAGCATAGGCTTTATACAATGTCCGGCGACGTTACCAGGATCGCGAAAGCAGTCGTTTCTAACCTGCTCCTCCCCATACTGCGAGTCGACGCAGCCACGTCGGCACATCAATTCAGCGATTTCGCTGCGTTCCTTATAAGACATTTCGAAGCAAGCGTTTCGGTTGTATGCAGTTGGAGGCTTGGGAAGTTGGGGGCTTGAAGGGGGGGGGACGGCGGAGCCTCAAAACAATTCATGATGATCATGATGATTCTTTTGTGGTTTTAGAAACCAAAGTGCGTTTTTCTTTTCGGCATCTGCAATAGGTATATTTTTCACAGAGGCCGTCCCTGGGTTTTTCAACCGAATCATGAATCAAGTGCATTGCATTTTAAGTAACAGTTATTTATTTATTTCAAATATCCTGCTGAATGGAAGCATTTCTGGTGGTACTTAAGTCTACTTACGTGATTTCAAGGAGAAAGCTTTGCGATAGCAACCAACGTCTACTCTACTGCTATATCGTAACTCCATCTCGAGCAACTTGACCAACGCACCCCTCTTCCGGAGCGGAGCCTCTGTATATAGCAATTCGGACAACCACGCCTGCAATGGTGAATTTAACAATTGGCTTGCCAGCTTGTCCAGAACCAGGTTGTCGCGGAGTTCTCCTGAAACTGCTTTCCAGTTCCTCAGCCCTATCTGTATATAAGGCTCGTGACTTCTGAATGTATTAATAATTATTGCGTTTTTTCAGTTAAGAAACATCTTTCGTGGCCGGATTTGGACTGAGGGAAATACAAAAGCCGGTCCTCTCAAATTGAACTTAGTCGTATTTTGTTTCAATGACCCCTCTAAATGCTTGAGACATTTTCACAACTAGTTTCGCGTCTTTTGCTTGCACAGTATTTGCTTCTTCCATCATTCATTGGATCCGCAGCTACACCATTGTATCATGCACTTTCCGGTCTCTCCATGCCATTAAGTGCCTTTTACACTTCGTATTTAGTCACTATTGGGACCTCGCCTCCAATTTTATTCATTGCACTACTGTGCCAATCCTAGCGTTTGCGGCGTACAAATATGCGTAGAATATTTCCGCAATTATTCTACATTTGGGTAATTCTACATTCTATATTCTACTTGAGTGTGCAACTCTGCTGTATTACCCATGTTGTTCGTAGCGTTTTTCATTTTCGTCTGTTAACGCAACCATTTTGCCTCGGTATATAGCAAGCTTCTCCGTCATTGCTTCTAAACTTCCCTCTCGTTTTAATGTTTGCTGAATATTTGCCACGCTGTTTGTTCTTGCATCTGTTCGTGCTTAAAACTACCATATTATTCAGTTTGTAAATGCGGTCCTTCGCTCTTTTCGGGAGGGTTTATCAGTCTGCTTTGAAATTTATGTTCCTTTTACCACTAGTGCTGGTTATTCGATTATCCTTGTGAAATGTAAGTTCTGTATGACCCCGCTATCCTTATCGTCGTCGGTCAAGACCACGAGCTTGCTCTGAAGCCGGCGTCTGCATAGTCTGACACGTTGTCTCCAACTGACAGCGCTCTTGGACTACTTTCTTTTTGACAGCTTTGTCTTCTGCGTTAACGACTATAGACTAATTTTGCCTCTGAGCTTCCGGTGACACCATGGGTAAAAATTACAGTGTCGCAAACGATTCGTGTGGGAGGCAGTTTCATCGACACTTGAAGGGGGCTTCCCAACCTGAGTGCTCTGGTAATTCCTGGCTGCAAAAAATTGGCGCAACTTGCAGTGGTTGTGCAAGGCTGGAGAAATAGCAGAGCTGGCAGCCCCTCTCCCTTCGCCTCCCTTCGCCGTAGACCCGGCCGTTGCACCTCACATGGATTTTCGAACTTGCCGCCGAAAGTTCTCCATGACTGGCAGGCCAGGATCGTTTTGTCCGCAGACTTTCACATCTTTCCCAAAGTGCACCTCGTTAGCACGAGCTAGAACCCGAGGCTACCGGGTTCGCGAACTCGGCGTCTGTATTCAGAACTCGGCGTTTGTGCTCCCCACTTCAGGCACGAACGCACGTGATCTGGTGATGAGAACAGCACGCGAAAGATCACGCCACGAACGCTGGGCAGAGTGTTCTCAAAAGGCGGTAGCTGGCCGATGGCGGACGCTCCTCACGAGACGCACGCTCACGTGCACTCAGGAAATTTTTTAGTGTTTTTTACTGGTAACGATAGACGGCGAAACACTCTAACCCACTTACAACAACACTGCAGTTCCACAAAAACTGTCGTTAGCCTAAGTCATTGTTTTAACCATCATCATCAACAGCCTACTTAGGCCCACCGCAGAGGGAAGTACCATAAAACCCGCACTACCACGCGTTTGCAGGGGGAAGGCCTCTCTCATTTACTTCCTGCGCCGCTCGAGCCCATTGTTGGCCCCTGAATTTCTTTATTTTATTCCTCCATCGTGTTATTGGCCTCCCCCTTGTTCGAGACCACGGTGTAAGAATATTCTTACACCGTGTTCGAGACCCATCTCCTGGTATCTACTCTGTTACCCTTATTGTCCACCGGTTGTCGGATCCTCTCACTACAGGGACAGCCCATGTCAATTTCTTTTTCTTTACTTGAACTATGATATCATCTACTCGAGTTTGTTCCCTGATTCAGGAAGCTCGTTTCCTGTCCCTAAGTGTTACTCCTATCATTATTCGTTCCATGGCCCGTTAAACCGATCTAAGGTTGCTTTCAAACTGTTTAGTAAGGCGTCAAGTTTCTGCTCCGTGTGTCATGACCGGAAGTATGCACTGGTTGTATGTTTTTCTTTTGAGTGATAGAGGTACCTTACCTTTCGTTATTCGGCGGTGTTTGCCCAGTTCTCCGCAGCCTATACCTATTCTACGCCGGATTTCTCTCTCGTGGTTGGGGTCAGCACTGACCATCTCTCCGAGGTGGTTATATTCTTGTAGTTCTTGTAGAGCTTCGTTTCCTAACCCGAAGAGGGCGCTTACGGCATGCTTATCCCTCATTACTTTAGATTTATTCAAATTAATTTTTAGCACCACGGCCATGCTTTGTGATTGTAGTTCCTCGAACATTTTTTGCAGGTGTTCTGCGGTCTCACTCAGCAATACTATGTCATCTGCTAATCTCAGATGACTCAAGTATTCTCCGTTTATCCTTATTCCTGTGTTTTCCCAGTCAAGCTTTCTGAACACCCCCTTCCGACATGCTGTCAACAGTTTTGGCGAGATAGTGTATCCCTTTCTTACTCCTTTTCGGGTGGGGAATTTATTGCCTTGCTTGTGAAGTGTTATCCTGGCCGTACATTCCTTATAATATGTCTTCTAGAAGTCTTATCTAGGTACCTTATATTCCCCGGTCCTTCAATACCTTTAGCACGGCTTCGGTTTACACTGAGTCAAACGATTTCTCATAGTCTGTAAATGCCGTATAAAGGGGCCAAGTGGATTTTTCTATCACTTGAACTTGAACTTGAACATGGTTGATGACATGGATGGATCCAAGGTTGAGTACCCTTTCCTAAACCCAATCTGATCTCTTGGTTGATGGGAATCTATGCTGTCACCTATGCGGCTAACTACAACTTTGGCAAACAGCTTGTAAACAACTGAGAGTAGGCTGATGGGTCTGTAGTTCTTGAGGTTTTCGGTATCTCCCTTTTTATGAATCAGAATAATGTTGGCGTTTTTCCCGGCAATGTGCCCTTTTCGAGTGATTAAGCATTGCAAAAATAAAGCATGCAGCAAGCTCCTCTATCCACGGTTATGCCTCCGTAGCCTGCAGCTTTTCCTCTTTTCATGTCCGTGAGAGCCTTTCCTACTTCCTCTATAGTGACTAATGGGACATCGTTAAGTTAAGCTTGTACTCCCAGTAGTTCCCGATGATCCAACGACGCCGGCATACAGTGTGGTGTGGAATCGTTCTGCTACCTTTATTATCTCGTCTATGTTGTGCATAATGTTACCCTACTCGTCTCTGAGTGCGTATAGCGAGCTTACTCTTAGTAGCTTCCAAAGGTTCCTACTATTTGCAGCGTTTCCTCGATCACTCCCATGATATATGCACGAATTTCGCTTGTTTTACTTCTGTTAATCAATTTAGACAGCTCTTCTAACTCAATGTGTTCTACCGCACTTGGCACCTTCATGTTACGCTTCGCAATTAGTTCCTTCGTTGTCGTAGTCAGGTTTGCAGTTTTTTTCCCTACACGCTGCTTCTCCCGCAACTGCTGCTGATTCTGTGATTGCGGTTGTTAGGTGGCCATTTAGCCTTTCTACACGATCCTCATCCTCCTCGTTTATAAACGCAAATTTGTTTATAGTTTTTTATAATTTATAAGCGCAAATTTGTTAGCGCCATTTAGCTTGTCTACACGATCCCCGTTCTCCTCGTTTATAAGCGCAAATATGTTTTGGAGAGTTATTTTAAACTCTTCTGTTCTGGTCCTGACTGTCTCCATGCTGGATTTCGTGCTTTTCACGAGTTTCATTCTTTTTCTTTTGAAATTCAGGCTTACGTTGCATCTAACCGTCGTATGATCGCTGCTTCGAGACTTACTTAGCACCTCAACGTCATTCACAATACCGGGGTTGTCACTTAAAATAAAATCAATTTCGTTTTTTTCTGTACCATCGGGACTTTTTCATGTCCATTTCCTAGGGTTCCGTTTGTAGAAGAATGTGTTCACCAGTCTCAGGTTATTTGTCTCTGCAAACCCCACAAGTATATCTCCTCGACTGTTGCGATTGTCTATTCCAAAGTTTCCCACTGGCCTTCCTCCCATTTGCTTCTTACCTACTTTCGCGTTAAAGCCACCGATCGGAATCGTGGACTGTGTTCTCTTCTTCATCGGTCATTCCACGTCCTCGTAGGAAATGTCTACCGCTTCATCATCGTAGCTAGTTGTTAGCGCATAGGCCTGCACTACCCTTTAACTTGTAACGCTTATTTAGCTAGATTGTTATAACCAATAATTTTTACAACAGGGTTGTGAAGCCAAAGTTTGTTTTTTAAGAATGTAGTGGTTTTCACCCAACATTTACAAAACGGAAATGTGACTGCATGGCCGACCACCCACACCTAGCCATGGGTGCGCGACATGACTCCACAGGGCCCCCTAAGAAAGGCCACTGGCTTTTACATAGGAAGAAGTCCCTGCGTGAAATCCTTGATGTTGTTTTCTTTCTTTTTAAATGATTGCCAGATTGCATGTTACCAAGGTGGCGCTGTTTTATGCCTTTTTTAGCATTGGTAATCAATATAGAGTAGCCTAGAGGATCCCCTTTACCCTGCTGTTGCTTTTTTAAAATGTAGATAGTGTTGAAAAGGGGCTTCCTACTTCTCTTATTTCCTGGGCCTGCTGACAGCATGAGATAAGAGGGGCAGTCATGAGGTCTCTTCCTTCAGATAAAGCATGACTACATAAAAGGCACCATCTTTTTTTGTATGTTTGAAAGATGGTAGCAGCCGCAACTTATTTTATGCGTAAAGTCATGTCATGTCTGGTTGCACACAACGCACCCATGGTCTCTCACAGAACTCTAAATACTATGTTTCACGTAGGCTCATACCATAAGGTTGAATTGTTACAACCATTAAAAAGGATGATGATGGTTGGATGTTTATGGCGCAAGGCCAACTGGGGCAAAGAGCGTCATTAAAAAGGAAAATGACCATTATAATAGGTGGTTTATTTTACCAGAACACCTATTGCAGAGTTGATGGTGCTGTGACAGATCATTGTTATATCAATATATTGTTCTAACCGGTATTGTTTAGGTGGGTTGGACAGTAAAAGCTTAAACAGCTCTTCTGTTAGAAGTGATAGGAGGCGTGCACCACGTCAAAGCGGGAGGGGATGGGGACTTTCCGTTAGTGAACGCAATTAGAGCTTGCGCGGAAGTGACTACCGATTTTCAACAAATACAGCTTTGCGTAGGCGTCAGTTTCACAGCGCGTGCTGTGCGGATACGCCAGATGACAATTCAAGAGACGCAACAAAGGAAATTGCTGCATTGCCGCTAAGACGAGTCAGAAAAAGAGGGGAGGGGGGTACATGAAGGGGGTCTAACGAACCAGTTCAAAGGCCTACGCATGCTCTTGGTTTCCACGGATTTCTTGGTTTTCACGGGAACTGCCGAACTAGCATTTTCAAGTTGAAGACTTCAATCCGTAGCGAGTATACGCCATCTAGTACAACTGTGTTCGCCTTTCAACTCATCTTTTGTCATTCCTTGCATGCAACTTGCAAAGCCACGCGTAATGCTGGGCCAATACTCGCATTGCCTGCGGGTCACTGATGTATGCGCACATTGTTTTGTGTAAACGCCACTTGCGGAGTGTTTACGGTGGGGCTTGAAGCGTCGCACATGCACGTGACGCTACGGCCGCAGTCTAAACACTACCGCTCACCCGCGTGCCAAGCTTGCTTCCTGTCGGTCGGGAAAGCAGCTGTTGTTCCTAGTTAGACTGAAGTTGCCTTAATCTTTGGAATCAACAGCCTGGCCCCCACCGCTATAAATAGTCGGGTTCCTTAAACGTCTGGTCCCGGATAGTAGTGGTACACCTTCCGTTCTGAGTCACGTGTCCATAATAATGGAGGTTGTTGAACCTTTTTCCAGTTCCACGTGTTTTGCAATTCGACTTGACAGCGGAGTTGTAAAAAAAAAGTAACAACGTATAGGAATCATCGTACGTCCCCTCCGTCTCTTTTGGATACGCCAATTTCATGGAAAGAATATTGCCCCCGAAATGCACGAGAAACTGACGCCGTAATGTAGCACCCGAAAAGTTGTTTAAAACAAAGCTATTTCGCACGTCACCCCCGTTTGACCACCACGACGAGTATCCGGCTTCGGCTATGAATTATAGGGTGTACGTACTCCTTAGTTAACGATGTTATCTGGCTATCGCACCGTCGTACATTTTCTTCAAATTTATCTGCTACAGTTGTGCCGTATCCTCACTTGCTGTACGCCATTGACGGCAAGAGAATTTTACGTACTCGAGAGATTTTAAAGGTCAGTCGAATATTTATCGACTACGATTAGGACGCGAACATAAAAAAATCTGAAATGATGATTCCTATTTCTTGAATCTTCAAAAATCCAAGCTGCATGACGGTGCGGTTTATTCATTTATTTATTTTATTTATTTGAATACTTTCCATGCCCGAAGGCTGTGCAGAAAGGAGTGGGGTTATAAAACAAAAAGTGATCGAAATGTAACAATTGTTGGAAAATGGAGGGTTTGAACTTTGCACGGTCTGTGAGGGATGCGGTGTTAGCGGAAAGGCAGTTTGCTTGTCTCTGCTTGTTCTGAAAATGGAGGAATCACTGTACGGGTTTGTTCGGAAAAATGGCACGCCTGCTTTAAAACGATGATCGAAACGAGGTGAAACGTTGGAGGGTGAAGAGAGAATGCTTAGCCAGTGCGATGACTCGCTATGTCGCTATGTCAGCTGTGTGCTTTACGGTTGATATTTTGTCGTTCGTACTGCGTTTGCAGATGGTAGAATTAGAAGACAGCACATTGTGCACGCTAAAGCCGAACCACCAAATGCTGATGCAGGTTGGCTTGTTGAGATATTATTTTATCTAACCGAGAAATAGCTCTCACAGGAAGCCAGCCTTGCGCAGTACTTGCGCAAGCAAGTCGAAAATTTCTTTAGCACGGCTTTCTTTTTTTCGCACGTGCATAGCGCCAATACAGAGCGCGCATTTCCCGGAAAAAGCACTACTGCTTTGAATGCACCAGTATTGTCTGTCCCCCCTCCCCACAAAAAAGTTATAAACCAAAACGGGGCATCCCTAGTGAAACATTCTGTATATAGTGAATTGGGGGAATATGGAATTAATACGGAGTATTATGCACCCCGTTGTAACTAATGCAAATAATATTTCCAAAAACAAAAAATAAAACGATTTTTCAAAATAGAAACGTCTGACACAGTTTTTGTGTTCTTGTATTAACTCAAGCGCGAAATACGGCACTAATGCTGTTTGTATGTATGTTCGTTGTATCCGTAAATACGGAATTCATAAAGACTTTGATTTAGCGTTTCTTGAGGTACTACAGGGATAAAACCGGTGCCAACCTTTTTATACTTGTAAAACCGTACTCTATTGTCATGCGTTGCGGAGGCGTATCCGTGTTTTTATTCCAGTGCTGGGTCATCAGAGATAAAAATTTTGTATTTCCGCAATTCCGTATATACGGAATGCTTTAGGAGGATCCATGGCAGCGAAGGCGCAAAACAAACAAGGACGAAGAAGAAACGACAAGGACGAGCGCACTCTAACAACTGAAATTTTATTATTTCAACGAAAGACCTGTATTTTTACAAAACTGCGCACCATCATCACAAAAAGACTTTCCTACAGAGCACACAGCAAACACCGTGGTTTTGTTGGGCAAAGAAATGTCACTGCTACTATGTTCTTGCATGTAATGTCAGAAGCCGACACGTGTCTGCTGTGTGCGCTTAGGAAAGTCTTTTTGTGATGATGGTGCGCAGTTTTGTAGGCATATAGGTTTTTCGTTGAAATAATAAAATTTCAGTAGTTAGAGTGCGCTCGTCCTTGTCGTTTCTTCTTGTCCTTGTTTGTTTTGCGCCTTCCTACCATGCATCGCTTCCAACTAGGCCGGCTCGCTGTGTTGCTTCGTTTTAGAAAGCGTAGTGCCGGAAATTACTTTAAAAAGAGGGCGGGAGGGGGACGAAAAACTAATCACTCTGAGACAGAATGTAACGTTAGCAATAAATATGTAACCGCAAATAAGCAATGGAAAAGCAGAAAGCCAGCTGATTCGCTCACTCATTGGCTTTTGTCAAGAATAACCATTTGAAAGCAGCACGTACTTCCCTCCACATCGTTTCCAGATCATCGCTGCTTGGGCGCGGCTGGCGCAGCCAACGCGAGAATGGAAATTTGTGCCCGGATTCGATGACGAGGTTCTCCCTCTCTTCCTCCATGTCGCACTCGTTTGCTACCTTCGAGGTAAGAACAGCCATTAAGTGTACGCGTCCCAGACACTCCGGTACATTCATTGAAATGAACAACCAGGTAACCGTACTCTGGCCATTTCTTTGTCTTTTTTCTTACTTTCTGTTTCCTACAAGGGCGGACAGAATGTTTAGAACACAGCTCTACAGCTTGCTGTCTGATGTGACGCGACGACACTTTCGAGGTAGGAACATGCCTACTCTTACATACTTAGTGAGCTTTAATGGGGAGGACAGCATTGGAACCACACTCTCATCATTTTGGGGATCTTCTTCGCCTTGCGTTTCTTACAAGCGCGAAGAGCTGTAGTTAGACTGTGTGTAATGCAGATTCGAAGCCTGTTGGGCAGTCTGGACTGACGAGGAGTCGGCCGTGTACGCAGAGGAGGGGGGAGCAGCAGAGGGGCCCCCGTGTCGGCGTTTCGCGCGAACCTGTTGGCGGCCGGCGCCCACGCGGGATGGCCGCGTTTGGGCCGATGGGGGCCCCCGTCGAAGAGTGGGCGTAGGCCATCAGGAGGAGCCGACGCCGGGAGCACCGTCGACGCACTACGGACAACATGGAGCGGGCCGGGTGAGTTACGCTGCCAGCATTCATACGGGTGTTACCGTTACTAGGGGGGTGCTACCGCCTTAACGCGGCCGGCTCCGCAAATATTTGACTACGCCTCTGCCTTTCATTTGCGGAGCTAAGTGTCGGTTTAGATGTATCTTCTGCTTTAAAGCAAAGCGTGAGCTCCTGCATCGTTGTTGTTCTCTACTGCATGAGTATGCAAGTACAGCAAGTGCAGCTTTCCGGCTAATAGCAGTTTTTTCAGAAGTAGTTAATCCAAAGTTATTCAGAGTAATTCAAAATATTTTCCGGCAGCTCATATCCAAGGCCAATCTTGCTTTTAGTGCAGTTTAAAGTACGATGCTGTTACAGGTTCCAGAGGCACGGTAAACTATGAAGTTTAAATGCATGGACAGTAACTCTGACAACGAAAACACAAAACCTATGTAGAGTTCTGCAAAGTGTTGTTAATTTATTCGTATGCAAGTTGACTACTTGGTATTTGGGATATATTGCTTATATGCCATGGCTTTACTAGCTTCCTGAGTGGTGGGCCTTTTGAGTCCCTAAAATAGTTATATGATGAGTCCCTAAAATAGTTATATATGAAAGAGAAAATTAAACGTGGCTTTCACTTATAGCAAAGAAGTGCTGCGTCGATTCCATACCAGGGACTGCGAAGCAGTTATGGTACTCGTCCGTAATGAATTGCTGCAGCATGCGGACATTTCACTGTCCGCAGTGTCGTTTGACAGTTTGTAATCGCGAAGGCTGGCCCGAGTAATAATGAAAATCTCGTTTGTACACATTCGCTGGGCCCGTCCTTATGTATCTTGATCATTATAAGCTACTTAAACCCCCGGAATTTTGGTATGTCTGTCTGTCTGTCTGTCTGTCTGTCTGTCTGTCTGTCTGTCTGTCTGTCTGTCTGTCTGTCCGTCCGTCCGTCCGTCCGTCTGTCTGTCTGTCTGTCTGTCTGTCTGTCTGTCTGTCTGTCTGTCTGTCTGTCTGTCTGTCTGTCTGTCTGTCTGTCTGTCTGTCAGTCTGTTCCTCGATTCAGCCACCCGGCCAAAAGTTAAAAAGAATACAGTCGAACCTCTATAACAAAGTAGCATCGGGCCAGTAATTTAGTTCGTTATATCCGATATTCGTTGTAACAGTAAAGCTGAAAATCGGTTCAAACCAATCGGTATACAAGCTCTTGCAAAGACCCTTGATACAAAAACGCATGATTTTATTCTTCGAACCTACTATAAACAAGGCAACCCTTATCTTTCTCCTTGTGTCATTTCAAGCTCAATGACCCAGACCATGGAATGGGAAATTACAATAGAACAATGTTCATTTTACAAAACAGGCCTGCGTTCCTATTTTTTCGAGGAAGGATGTGATCTTTGTTTGATGGCTATTCGCAGCACTGATAATGATGAAATTTCCCAGTGTTCAAAACAAAGGGGCCACAGTGCGCGCTGCTCTCCCAGATTCATCACTTCCATCCGATTTCGTTATAAAACAATAGGTGTCATTAAAATGAAGCATGACCAACCGGAGTTCGCATTTAGTTCTCTATAGACGATAATTTGCTATATCAGTGTTCGTTATAACGAAGTTCGACTGTACTTGAACACGAGGTTTATATAGAAAAACCTTTCCCAAACCACTAAATCTAGAGATACACTGCATACTTTTCAACATTGCAAAGTGAAAGGCAAAACATCAATTGAACTGTGAAACAGCGCTTAAACGAAGACAGTGAGAGAAGACACAGGCACGAGCGCTGTCTGTGTCTTCTCTTACTGTCTTCGTTTAAGCGCTGTTTCACATTTTAATGATGAAGCGACTAGCCCAAACCCAAAACGTTAGTCAAAACATCCATACATTAGTGGTGTTTGCAGTGTGCTTCGATTACAACATACACGGCTGCTTGATTTTTGCAATAGGAAATGAAAAAAAAAAATGCGCGTTGAAAGCAGTGTTTTGACCCCAAAACACACAAAAAGCTCGCTCAAGAGAAGAGTTCTCGTGGCGGCGTTCCAAGAAGTCCGACAGTAACGAAAGGTTCCAGTAGACGGCACGCGATCAGTGGAACGCGGCAAAATTGAGTTGACTATATAGGGCAAACCTACACCGTTTTTATCGTGGGAGAATGGAAAGGGTGGGAAAGCGCATGGTAGGTGCGCGGGAAAAAGAAGAGATCCATTTACGTGGCAGAGGCGGCAGAAGACTGTCGTCTTTCAACGACATTTGCAGAGAAGTACGCAGATACACGGACAATTTTTTCTTGGATTAGCGTTCAATATTCTCGCGCCCCGCACTGAAGTCTTCAGCCTGTTGCGGACACGTGCAGCGTCTCGTGCTGTATACGATGCACTCGCTCGCGGGGGCGCGTGTCTGAAAGGATGCAGTAGACGTTTCCTCTTTTGGAGTTTCTGCGCGGCGCCGGCGACGACAATAAACACGAAGTTGCAGGTCGGTCTCTCGCGGTCGTGCAGGGTAGCTTATGCTGCCCTATATTAAATATTGGTGCTTGGAACTCTCATAGTGAGTACATGTTTCTTTTCGTTTTCAATGTCCTGGTTGATGTCGTGACTCCGCAGACCTCGTCATTACGGAACACCAGCGGGAACTGCAGCGGTTGGTGTAATGTGTGTAGGAGTATGTTTTAAGTGCAGTGAGTGAGTGAAGGTCTTTTATTAACACAAGGAGGGCCCAGGGGCCGGAAGGGGGAGAAGGGGGAAAGGGGAGGGAAGAGGTGGTCACGAGGTGATGTTCATTTGAAGATCCTGGAGAGGAATAGTCAGTTCCTGAATGCACACATAGGGGTGGTAGACCCCGGCTAAACTACTTTTGCGAGGCCACTCTCGAAAGCGAAGCGACCAAGGGCAGCAAGGAAATCGGGGTCGCTGAGTGTCGTGGGAGGTATCTCGCTTGGATTGGGTAAGGCATTCAACAGGATGGGGCGGAAGGATTGGTACGCAGAGCAGTGCCAAATAAGGTGGGTCAGGTTTGCTATTGTAGCTGTATTGCAATATGGGCAGTAGGGCGGAGGATCGCCGTTCGGGTGGTGCCATTTGCGTGTTATGTGGGGAGTCAATGCAGCGTTCGCGCGAAATTTGTTAATAAAAACTTCGGCAGGACGAGTTAGGGATGGGGCGTTATGCAGGAAACCTACAGGAGTGGCAGCGGCAAGGCGGTTGTGCCTAGCCTGCCGAGCGTGATCCAGCTGTTGCCTGAGGGAGAGCGGGGGAGCAGGGCTGTCAACCAGTGGAGGAGTTACTCGAAGACTCTCCTGCGCTGCCTCATGGGCAGCCTGGTTGCCAGAACCCTGAGCCATGTGTCCCGGTATCCACGCAACACGTACAGAGGTACCATTGCGAGCAAGCAGACTAATCATATGTTGAATCTGATGAACCAAAGGGTGATCGGAGAAGGGTTTCCGGAGCTCACGTAGCGCCATTTGGGAGTCAGTCAGGAACCGAATGCGGGTTGGTAATGGGGCAGACGTCTCGTATGTCAAGTGGTCGAGGGCTGCGAGGATGGCATGTAGCTCAGCGTCCATTATAGAAGTAGTGGATGTTTGTCGAGTTCGAGCGCCGTCTAAACTAGGTATACCTGGACATCGCCAAGCCAGTCCCATGCGACTAGCAGACACGCTCGCGTCTGTGAGAATGTCTTGTTCATCAGGGAGTTTAGCCTCCAGAGTGCGAGAAACAGCATGATGGCGAACTCTGGATCGGGATCTTGGGACGCCTATGCGTTGCACGTTGTCAACCCCTAAGGGCCGTTTCCATGGGGGAGGGGGAGGCTGCGGTAGGGTCTGGGGGAGCGCCATTTGCGAGTCCCAAGCTTTAAGAGCCGCACCCTGCCAGGTCAAAGAACGGCGATCTTCGTGCAGCTGTCGGGTTTCCTCGAGGAGCAGTTCGAGCGGGGGTACCGGGGCTGATTGATTCAGGGCTTTCGTGCGGGTATGGCGCGGAAGTCCAGTAATGGTGCGAAGAACGGTCCGATGAAGAACGTGAAGATGCTTCATATGCACTTTGTTGAGCTTATAGACAGGTGCGCCATACGTAAGTCGACTCATTGCCACTGCTCGAGTAAGCGTAAGGCAGGCTGACTGGCATGCTCCGCCGTACTTGTTAGACATGCGCGAAATGAGACGAAGCATGGGTTTCCAGTTGCGCTTAAGCTGGCTGATCCAACACTTAGCGCTATTGTTGCTGGCCAACGGGACTCCTAAAATACGAATTTGCCCACTTTTAGGGGAGACTGGCGTGTCGCCGAGGTAGATGACCTTGCGTACATCCGGTGGGAGCTGATGGCGACCATGAACAAGGAGAAATTCCGTCTTTTCCGGGGCAATCTCAAGTCCTAGTGTCGGAAGGGTTTCATTGAGGCTGTTAGCGGCACCTTGAAGTTCGTCCAACATGTGATCCGGGTCGGAAAAGTCGGCGGCTTCTACCAAAACCGTGAGATCATCAGCGTATATTGCAAACCGAGCGGCAGAGTCCCGTTCGAGCGTACGAGCAACCCGGGCCATGGCTAGGTTGAAAAGGAGCGACCTCGGCACATCGAAGTCCTTGTTCTGAAACCCAGGGCTCATGTGTTTCCGCCGTGGAACGCCATTGTCTTGGTAGTAGTCACATTTCACAAGAGCGCGTGCCTCAAAGTTTATAATGGAATTTAACCTAAACTAAGGAATTCATCGCACTAGCGAACATTAAGACAGGGACAAGGCTAAAGAGGAGACAAAACACACGCTAGATTACCCTTACCCTTGTCCCTGTATTAATGTTCGCTAGTACGATAACTTTCTTAGTTAGTAACCAACTCGCCCAACTTAGCGCTTTAGTTTAACCTTAAATTTCATTCATACTTATTTAGAATGTTTATTTTCAGACAGCTATTACCACACGGGAAGAGGTGAGATACTGCCGACGTCGGCAAAAACAGAATTAAAGAGCGTCTGTGGGAAAAAAACTGTAAAATAAATGAAGAATATGTGAGAACCTTTCCTCTCCTTTTTTTTTTCAAACTGTGAACATGCCACCTGTGCTCTAGGTGTAGGGAATTTCAGTCATAGTTATTGCAATCACTGCGCTCTCACCTATGCGGACATTTAGACAAAGGAGCCGTCTGCCAGAATTGTATAGAATTATTTCTTACACAATGCGAAGTGCGCAGGCCTGGAACGGACTTGCGGTTCGGCCTAACTTTCCGAACAGTGTAGAACCTGCGTTAACCATCGTCAAAAACACTTTTCAAAAAAAAAAAAAACAAAAAAAAACCCTTGTTACTTGGGACTCCCTTGGAACCTGGACGTGACCATATAATGAGGGATGGGTACCTCGCAGGCCGTGCTGCATCTTCTGGTGGTGTCCACCAAAGGACACCGCTTGGCTGAAGGCGGCCTTCCTCCTTCTCCTGGTGCTGTCGTTCTCGCCCGGCGCCGAAGCCCGCCGACGGCGCATCTTCGACGACTGCCCCGAGAGCAGGCTTCCCGTGGTCGAGGCAGACCTCGTAGTTAGCGCCACCGTCGAGCGACTCCTGCAGGATGGAGCTCAGGTACACAAGTGCGCACTATACTAGGTCTTTGGTCTTGAAGGCGCGAAAGACATTTGTGTTGGAACTTTTTATTATCGTCATCGGTGCCCCTTATCACGCGTGAGTAGCTCTAGATCGAGCTGCTTCGTCTTTCACTCATCGCCATTTTGTAAATAGAACCACCACCGTGTCACCGGGACGTCGCGCCCTTGGTCTCTCCTCTTAATTTTATAGTTGGTTTTACTAGGGCTAAGTCGGCTATCAGGCTATTGGGAGCTGGACGTAGGGAGAGGGAATGAGGACCAATCCCCAGGAGCACCGTCAGCGCAAGTGGAGGGCGTTACGGAAGGCTGGCTTCTGCAGTCCGCTGCGCATAAAAATGGGGATAGGAGTTCTGGACATCCTTTAGAATTAGGAAGTGCGACTTGCGCCGGGTAGTTTTATTCTGGTTTGCTGTGAAATTTTTATTACGTGCCCCCAATGTTTGAAGATGACAGAGTTGGTACCAGAAGCACCTAACAAATTCTGTACCCGAGAGGAGGAACTGTTCACAGTGGGCATACAATTACAGCTGATAGAAAAAGTGAGGCGTTGTGATCAAGCAAGGGTTTCCGCGACTGGGAAGATAGGGCCAACATTATGGTACATTTACAATTAACAGTTTTTATGGCCTTTGAAACTCTGTCAACAAACGATTTCACCCTTTTCTTCGTTCGTGAAAGCATTTCTAAAGCCATATTTATCACCACCATACAGCAACACTGCGTGATTGGTTCTTCGCTGTTGACACCTCTTCCTTTTTCTGCCTTTCTATTGAAGCTATTTTCTTAGACATATATATGAAATGTTTTAATTCCAGCTGTAATCAAAAGGATAGTTCCCATAAAGCTTCGCGATATTACGATCACAGAAGCCTGCTTACAGTTGCGACATCAAACGTGAAAAACGGGATCTCCTGAGCGGGCTTTTAAGTTGTCTGAACCAGGTATAGCAATATTATTGGCTTGGGTAATTCATGCCCCAGCTGCGCGTGTTGACTGTGATGACGATGCGCGTGTTGACGATGCGCATGTTGACGGCGTTTAAAAGTCAGGCCAGATTAAAAGAAAACGTTGGCAAAATTGCTGCAGAGGACCCCTCCCCGTATTCTCATCCTGCAATATTTGCGTAATCGATCTAAATTTGATTTAAATTATCCGCTGTTCTTAAGTTGAGAAGACGGTTTGGCTACGCCGATCACGGAATATCCTGCTTAAGAAGCATTAAGTATGCTATAAAGCGTTGTTTCGTACCCATTTGCGTGTATGTTCTACTCCTTGAGTATACAACGCTTCGGTATAGGCTTGAGAGTGAGCAGGCAGAATTTTATGTATGGGCCCGTATTTCTGCTGGTTAACCTTCCTAATGCCTGCGCACTAAGTTTTGATTTGATTGATTGATTGATAGCTTGGTGGGTTCCCCAGCATGCACTGGGGGTGCCAGAGTCTGTAGCAATGTGCGCGGCAGCAGCATGAATTTCTGCTTACAAAGTGTTATGCAATACATGGCTGCAGGTATGCCCAATTCTGCGGGTATGCATCACTACGCTAGAATAATAGAAGCAACTGTTTGTTATAGGAGAGAGTTTTGACCGAAACTTTCGTTTTGAAGTTTTACGACGTCTACCAGTATTCGCAACTTGACAGTCTACTTCTGCCGATTCTGCTTCAACATGTTCGCGCGATGAAACTCAGTCGCGACGCCTGATTTATGAACCCACGCATTTCTGGTTTACAAATGGTTAATATGTGTTTTATGTTTTATATCTTGCTTGCGAAAATGCTGGTGCACAGCAGAGGGAGGGGGCGATTGGGGTAGGCAACGGCCGCGTGTACGTTAGGCCTACGTCCTGCTTTTACGTCTAACGTCTTCAAGCGTTACGCGCAGGTCCAGTTACAGTGACCGAATGACGCTGCTTGGCGCGTAGTGAGGCGGAACTTGAAGGTTACCTAACGTTAAACGTAAACGTAGGACGTCAGGACCAACGTCACTATTTGAGGTCTAACGTTGTCGCAGCCAATGGGCACGTACCTTTTCATTGCACTTTTTTTTCCCTAGGCGCGCGCTGTGGGGTGCACCACAGCCAATGAGCGTTTAGGAGCCACAACGGACACCACCGGCACTGGCAATTTCGCTCAATGTGCAAATTAGTTCTTCGACATTAACACCAGGCTCCGGCACATCTCGCCTCGTAGGTCTGGCTTTTATCGCATGTGAAAAAGTACAGGTTATAATGTTTTTTTACTTATTTTCGCTTACTTTACTACACTCTGAAAGGAACGGCTTGCGACGAGGCATGTAAATGGTACCCTGAGTGCGACCCCTTGAGACATGGCTGGGGTACACTGTCAGAAATGAAGGGTGCGGATGCTGTGAAACAGTGACGTATCATGAGCGCTGTAGTTTTCAGATGCTTCGAGTGTATGAAGTGTAGTTCAGGTTCGATTAACGGCCGCTGGTCAACCCAGCGGCGCCCGTAATAAGACCGGAATATGGGTTCTTAGCTCGCTGGAGGGAAAGCGAACTTGCCTTTGACGTGGCTGTTGCAAAGTTTGTGACGTAGCTGTTGTATACGTGTACCCAGCTTGTGAACTGCTCCTCCATTTAATGGACGCTGCACCGCTTCTTTCATGTTTTTTTTTTCAAACTCCTATGCTTGCAGAACGTAGTCAACCAGTACTTAGATTAGGTGGCCGCAAATTACCTCAGCTAAAAATTGCTGCTCCATGCCCATCACAGAACTTAAAAACTTGCTGAAAAGCTTTTTCTCTCTTTACCAGTCTGGGCGTTCTTCACCGCCTGAATGACGTCATTACGAATGAGTCGGCCAACAGCCAACGTAGCGGCTGTTGGCCGACTTTCCTTCAGTTGCACCAATAAACGCATTCGATAGCCACTTCAAAAATAAAGACAAAAAAAGCTAAGCAGAAACAGAAGGCGTATCTGTCGCGACGAGAAAATCACGGAGTGCCGCTCCGCTCTGGCGATAATTACAGCTTTCGCTCTGCTTCCAGCGCGAAGGGAAGATTACGCGTTCATCGGAAGTGTTGCAGACAAAAAACCAGGGACGAAGAAGAAACACGTACAACAACACAGTGCCGAAATCTAGTTGGAAGTTCGGCACTGTGTTGCTGTACGTGCTTCCTCTTCGCCACGGTTTTCTGCGCCGTAGTAGTTAGCAAGCATAACGTAACCACCCACCCATACCAAGCTTATCTTACAGCTGGTCAACGCGGCCCTGCCGGAGATAAGACCAAATATGCATTTCTGGCTCACTGAAGAGAAGCGAAATTGCTGGGGCTCTTTGCACCATAATAAATCTTGTGCCGTGGCTTTTGTATGTGTGTGCATTGCTTGAGACCCGCCCCTCCATTAGTTCATGCGTGTGCGTGTTTTGTGCGGGATGCAGGTGAGCGCCCGCGTACGCCGCGCCCTCAAGGGTCCGCGCGAGCTGGGCGGCTCGGTGCTCCTGGTCGAGGGCCTGGACAACGAGGCGCTGTGCGGCACCAGGCTGGCCCAGGGGGACACGCACCTCTTCCTGCTCAAGGGCGGCGCCTCCGAGGGACGCACGCGCCTCCTGTCCTCGCCCCTGCGCCTGACGCTCGCCAACCTGGACAGGTTGCAGGCGGCCGTCAAGGGTGCGTGGGGCGTCTCGGGCGTCGCCGTGTGGCAGTTTGCGACACTGGGTATCTGTTGAAGGAACTGTGCAGCACTTCCGATAAACGCGTTCACTCTTTCCTTTAAGTCTGGAAGCACAGCGAAAGCTACGGTTATCGCCAGCATGGAGCGACACTGCGAGATTTGCTCATCGCAGCAGATACGCCTTTCACTTCTGCTTTGTTTTTATCGCTTTCTTTGTAACGTGGCTATCGAATGCGTTTATTGATGCAACCGAAGGGGAGCCGGACAGTAGCTGCTACATTGCTGTAATGATGTAATTCCAGAAGACGAAGAAAGCCAAGGCTGGGAAGGAGCGAAAAATCTTTTGAGGAAGTTTCTAAGCTATCTGATGGGCATAGAGCAGTAATTCCTGGTTGAGGTTCTTTGCCACCCCCTAAGTACTAGATCTGTTGGTCTAAGTACTAGATGTGTTCCAAGTACTAGATGTGTTGGTTGATTACGTTCTGAAAACATTTAGAATTTTGAAAAAAGTAGGAAAAAGTGTTGCAAGGTCCCTATAGCAACCCGATCGAATCGGTTGAATGGCTGTTCAGGCATTACGACGACATGTAAATAGCTCGTACAAACGAATCATACTCCACTACAGCAACACCTCTATTAACGGGCTTCCGTACAGGTGATAAGCGTAATGCTTGCAGCAAGGCTTGGCAATCTCCATTAGTCGTAGTCTCTGATGGCTGCTGTTACTTTAGACAGCAGCCAACGGAAATTCACAGCCTGCCTAGCGGTACTATTGTCATCCTGTGCGCAGGATTGTCAATGGAGAATGTCTTGGCGAGAGCCTGCTGCGCTACACTGCTCACGGGAAAGCAAAGCAGGGGGCAAACAAAAGAATTATGGGGGAACCTAGCGAGATACGGCCAATTTAAGCGTAAGCGATTGCACGTGACGCCTGGCAAAGCAGGGCAGCAAGAAAGGAAGGGAGTAAGCGACCGAATAAGCCGACATTCTTGGCACGGGGCGCGTTGTTGTAGTTATAAATTCTGTCTCCTCTCTGCAACTCTACATTTGCCCCTGCTGAACAAAACCAGTCGAGAAGTACCCTGCTTAAATAAAAACGCTTACAACAGCAACAATGAGAAAACAAAAACATAAGCAATTACAAGAAGAGAACAGCAATGACAAAAACGATATCGACAGCTGCAACAACCACGGCCGCTCGATGGAAACTAGGTCCATCGAGCGGCCGTGCAACAACAAACACGGCAAAAGCGAAACCAGAAGGAGGAAATGAACAAGGACAACAGCAACAACAACTACAACGAGAGCAACACAAAAAGAACAACAGGAACAAGTACAAGAGCAACACCACAAGAACAAGAACAAGAACCACAACAATGACATCGACAATAACAACAATAATAACGACAACTGAATTTCTGAAAAAAAGAACCCGCACATTAGAATGTGCCAAGCGGTTTTGGGGGTATGAACCCGGGTCGATACTAGTGTTCTCTGTGGTGTAAGACGCAATTTCAGGGAGAGCGCTCTAACAGCTTACGCTATAAAAAACAAGCTCGACAGCAGAGGAGAAAAACGCGCAGTCATGCGCAGCGGCAACGCAAGTGAAGTTTAAAGGAGCCATGAAGAGAAAATACAACTTCATTTAATTTGAAAGAACTAGGATTCAGTATCTCACTCAGCTCCATTAGAGCCACAAAATATGTTTTTTTAACGGAAAAAAAGCAAGAAGTATTTAAAAACTTTCAAATTTTGCGCCACAGTGACGTGTTATGAGGAAGAATGACGTCATACGGACCAACAATAAAACATAATTTTCAGTGCGTTAACTGCACGTTAGCATTCAAGTGATGCGGTCAAATGGAACTAGAGGCCCCATTACAGACGTCCAGTCATGTGTCGTCGCGACAGGTCAGTTAGGCGGCCGCCAATCGCACAAACAAGGTTCCGTGACGTCATAGAAAAGTTGCGGGAAATTGGCTAGGGGGTCGCCTTGGCTTCACACGTTTTCTTTAATATCTCCGTTATTTGTTCAAAGATTGCGATGATATTGGCATCATTGTTATCGGGCCTAAGCAGTCTTTCTAATAAACCCAACTTGTATTTTGTCTTCATGGCTCCTTTAAAGTACAGTGAGCGATTTGTAAGGTATGGGCACAGGGGATAGATACACTGACGTTCACTCGTCAGATACCGTTCAATTTAGTAACGAAGAGATTGGAGTGATTGTATAAGAGATCTGAAACACAGACGAGATGTGAATGCTCTAGCGATTTCGAGCACTGGGCATGTCGTAAACCGCAGCCTAGAAGATCGTGTGCCCACCGTATCCCGGGCCGTACGACGCCAGGCCAATGTGTGCGACTTTTAGAACGCAACCAGCCATACTGAGTGTCTTAACTGCTGTTTCTCTCTTCTTGTTCACGGTAGTACAAATGACCGCACCTAAGGTTTTCCCGCTCTTTTTTCGTTCGCAGGAGAATCCTACCGGAGGAGGCTGCATGAACGGGACCGTAAGTACGCCGGGCCGCACAACAAAGATTCTGTCAGCAGCTCGAGAACTTCTCAGTACGGTGTTCAGATTTTGCACTTTCCCCGGCACGAAATTCTGATGTGATTTTTTTGGGAGTGAGTTGAAGCCGAGGGAAATTAGAGATAGCTTGCTTGTTGGTGAACCGGGCTGCATGACATACTTTGCTATAAATCAGCTTTACACTTAATTTTACAAAGAGTACATTTGGGTGCACGCAGTGGTGGGCGAGATGTTAGGGAAGTCGGAAGAAACAGCCATATGTCTTGACAAATGTGCATTCGCCGTCAATCGAGAAACTGCAATGAAACAGAGCGCCTTTGCGTCTTCAGTAAACGTGCGGGCCTGAAGAAAAAAAATGAAGTTCAACAAGGTTTAGAGAGAGAATGCATTTAATGGTGAAAGCGAGGTTAGCCTAGCCATATCGCTTAGCATACTACGCCATATGAAGGAACGAAAACATGAGGTTCTGTGAAGTAAAATAAATAAATAAATAAATAAATAAATAAATAAATAAATAAATAAATAAATAAATAAATAAATAAATAAATAATGTAAAAACTAGGTGATGCGCACGAGTGTTCAGGCGCATTTGCCGAGTTTGGAAAGCACATACACAGAGTTTGGAAGTTAAGTTGGTCACAGCACTTGTTTCAAGCCAGTGCTACGCAAGAACACCAACGGAGCTTTGGTAGCCTGTACGGCCTGACGTGGGTCCAATCAAGGGCCCAAAACTGTTCTTAGTTCAAGGCCTGCGTGGTGTGGCATACACAAAAGTGTTAGGAGACTGGCACTGTGAAGTTTGGACAGGTACAGATGACATGTTTAGTGTCTTCTGTTAGATGGCATGTTGGATATAGTGGTGAAGAGTCCTGCTGAATTTTAGTCGGTTGAACGTGAACATCGATTGCGACGTCGGTGTGTCCCGATAATACTAAGATTTGAAGCATTACAAAACACTGAGCGGGGCCGTGTGATTATTCGGGAGGGTGATCAAATGTACCTTGGGAAATTTTTAACAGCTTACAGGTGCACCTAAATTCTAAAAAAAATGCTGCTTTCACCTAAAGTGTTCACTGTTGACTATGTGACAGCGGTTGGTCACTTAAGGGACACTCAAGTGAATCATAAACGCTTCCGGATACTTTATTAGCATAAAGTCTATAATCTTTAGGCCACCTTCCGAGTTTTTTCAGGCAATCAGGATACAGTGTTTTATGCGCAAAAGGCGCTCGGAAAGTGCCTTAGCCCTCGCACCACTCTCGTCGTCCATTAAGTGGCGCAGTCTGTGACGACAGGTTTTTCGGTGTTGCTTCTGTGAGGAGACACTAGCAAGTCAATAGGGCGGAACTTAGCCTATTATGATGAACTTCAACATGTGTATCTTGCTTGTAAAAAAAACAACAACAAAAAGTTTACAATAAACATGGGCTATGTGAAAATTAAAATTTTGTGGACTACGTACTAGCGCCAGACCAAGTCGCAATGCGAAGAGGCTGACTTTAACACCGTGGTAACTGATCATGTCTAAATCGGCCCGTTGTGTTCTGAATGGAGCGGTGCACGGGCAAGAAATTTGGGCCCAGACCAGGGAATATTGAGACCGTATTGGCCTGGCCCGGGCTCGGTGCTGATAGCCCCGATCCGGCCCGACAAAGAGGGAGAGTACACCTTACACCTTTATTGATCCATAATAAAATGGAGCGCTTTAAGCGACCGATGGGGTGGCTCCCTATATTTACGGGTTCCATATGCTTCTGCAGGGCCACCTGGCCCCTGAGGATCAGTCGGAGATGATCTTTAAGGGTGGGGCTGGATAGCAAGATCTCCCATCGATCGTAAAGGGTGGGGGTAGTAGGGGGATTAGTTATAAGTAGAGGTGTGGGGGAGAGGAGACCAACGTGCCGGCACGGCGCGGCCTGAGACCAAAACCCCATGGCCTAGGCCCGGCAGAGGCCTGGCTTGGCTCGGCTCGGCTGCGCATTCACAATGCACACTTTGTAGTCTCACGCCTGCTTGGGCACCTGTGGTAGCAGAAACCTACCTGGCGCAGATAAAAAAGCATTCTATGTGAAATATTAGCAGCCAGATTCAACCTGGCAACACAACCACAATTGTAAAAGAAAGTGTCGTGCACATACGCCTACCGCAACTAGCTTTCGCCAAGCTAGCCACGGGACAGTTGAAAACCACCCTAAGTGTAGAAATCCATGAACCTAAAAAAATGCAGAACAAAAACCCACCTATAGCTGCAGGTAAAATCACGCTTATGTCCAAATCATTCAAGAAAAGTAGCCAAACTGACATGAATGGGTTCATACCACGGAAATGTACAAAAAATAGCTGGAATTGACCAAAAGGGACCAAAATAACATGAAATTTGGTTGATTATGCAACAAATGTGCATTTTCTCGGTACCACTTGAATACGTTCCCCACTCATATCGCTTATCTCTCATATTTTAATCATAATAAACGTTTCTGTGCAGGATCTTGGTATCGAGACTTGGTTCCGAGACACATCTGTGCCATGCAGAATTCTTGAAGATATAATTTTTACGCACCTGGTTAATGTCCTTGAATCGAATAATTTTTCCCATCCATCTCAACGTGGATTTCGGAAACATTATTCGTGTGAAACCAACTTCTCACTTTAACTAACGACTAGCACTCATATCCCGACTCTGGATATAAAACCGATTGTGTGTTTTGGGATTTCGCTAAAGCCTTAGACACTGTTAACCATTACCTTCTAATACTAAAACTGAATCATTTAAACATGGTTTCTTAAGTTTTGCAGTGAATTGTTGCCTTCCTTAATAATCGAATTCACTATGTCGTCTCTAATGAAACAAACTCACCTTCAACTCTCATCAATTCTGGTGTGCCTCAAGGCTTTCTTTTAGCGCAATTACTTTTCTTAATCTGTACAAACTACCTGCCTAGTAATATATCCAGTCCCATTTCTTTTTTTTGCCGATGATTGCTCGTGTACCGTAAGCAAACTACTAGCTTGGATATTGCAGCTCTGCAGACTGACCTTTATATTACTGCTTGGTGTACCCTGTGTCATATAAATCTAAAAATTTGGAAGTGTAAGTCAGTGAGAATTTCGCTCAACCAATCAATCAGTTCCAACCATTTTCTTAAGAATATTTCCGTTGAATCCGTAGTTTCATAGAAGTACCATGGCATGCATATTCTATCAATCTTTCGTGGAAGCGGCATATCGAGTGTTTCGGGGACCGGCATATGGAATCAAAAAATCGATGCGTATGCCTCAATACCTGAAGCGTAACTTTTACAACGCCCGGCTTCACTTAAAAACAATTGTATATCACTTACGTTCAATCTAACCTAGAACGAACCTCTTTTATTTGGACCCTGGTTTCTCAACTATGCATTTTTTCACAAAATATATTACCGTAGCCATCTGCTCCGTTCACGTGTATACCACCGTCAGAAAGTTCGCATTCCATTTTAACATACAACAGCCCACAGCTACTCATTTCTTGCAAAGACGTGCGTTGACTGGAATCAGCTGCCTGCCTCACTAGCCGCTATCACAGACACATATATACATACATAAGAAACTTTATTTGGACCAGTCAAAAGCACAGAGTAAACTCCGTGCCCCCTTTTTTGCTTTGCACTTTTTTGTGCAAGATTGCGTTGCAATCTTTGCGTTGGGTTTTACTGACTGCGTTGCAAAGATTGCATTGCACTTAGAAACACTATCTAACACTGCACCCCTTAGCCGTATCCGTTGACGTTACCTTTTTATCCTTTTTGGTTGTGACTTGAAAGCGAGCAGACTAATATCAACTCTCAATTTTTGCATAGCAATGTATTTGTCAATTGTTGCTTATGTACACTTTATACTTGTTACTGTGACGTTACATGAATGTCTTCACTCATGCCTTCTTGTTGTTGGTTTATTTCTTTGTGTTCCTTTTTACGTGCCTTGTATTCTATTAATAATGCAGCTACTCTCTTCTGTAACGCTTCTTGTAAGCCCTCAGGGAATGAATGAATGAATGAATGAATGAATGAATGAATGAATGAATGAATGAATGAATGAATGAATGAATGAATGAATAAATAAATAAATAAATAAATACATAAATAAAATGCGGTCCCTGTTCCCGGCTCATTCACATGCCCTATTTCTTCCTCTCGCTCTTTGCCTTTCCTCTTGGTCTGCCGGCGGAGACGCTCGACGTCACCGGGCACCGTCCCAAGCATTGTCGTTGCAGCTGGCTGTCATTGTAGTACATTGTCTGGACATGCTGGAAGGTTACCGTCCTGCCATACGCTAATATGTGTCTCAGGGCCGAGTGCTAGCGGCGTGGAATGTAAAAAAAAAAGCCTAGGTGATTTAAGCCGCAACTAACCCATGTAGCGGCGGTAGAAGCCTCCAGGCCTTAGTAAGCCGTCTCAAAGTTAACCGGCACAACCTTCTCACCTGCCCTAGATTCTGTGCCCGCAGAGACGAGGCAGAAGTCGCTCGCAAGATTTCCTGTTCCCGTCGATAGCTCAGTTGGTAGAGCGGTGGACTGTAGAGGTCTCTCGCTGGCATCCATAGGTCGCTGGTTCGAATCCGGCTCGACGGACTGTTTTTTTTTTTGCTAGTTAAATCGTGTATGTTTCAGCTAGAAAGGACACCGCAAAAAAATTGGGAATTTGTGAAAAAATCATCACGTTTAATGCATTTTTCGCTCACAACACGTCACATCACATCAGCCATTGCTTACATCGGAGCTCTACGACAGGTCATTTACCTTTCGTCGTCGGCGCCTGTAGACGGTGTCGTCACTGGGTACGGAGCTTCGCGATATTTTTGAACACGCTTGTACCCGGCAGTGCCACCTGCGGGTTGCTCAGCCAGCGCCTAAATCGCGCAGCCAATGATCGCTTAGCCTGAGTCGAGGTCGCCTTTTGGTCCGTTTTCAGGCCGCGTTGCCAACGTTTATCGCGTGCTATTACAGAAAACCATAATATCGCTTCACTGCACCGGGCCAAAACCGGGCCGCCAGGATGGCCATGCCCGACCTAAGCATTAATATATCTGCCCGGGTCCGGCTCGGCCCGGGCGAAAAGTTAATCCGGTTGCCCGAGCTCCGTCTTTCGGGTAGGCCTGAGCCCATGCACGCTAATTTGGACTACTGAAATGTACCGATGCCTCAAGAATCACTAGGGACAGAGAACTACGGGATTTCGACGACTACACAATGGAGCCACAAATGAGGAATTCATGTATTCACTTCAGTGAATGTCCCGTCCTAGCGCTGGCACGCCTGTTTACGCTCTGTCCTTACCTTTCACCTTTTTTTTTAGTATTTCTATTTCTCCTTGTGTAGGGTAGCAAACTACGTCATAGTCTGGCTAACATCCCTGTATCTTTATCTTTATCCTTCTTTTCTTCACTTCAATATCCATTTGCAGACAGCTGCGTTCTTTACCTCTTCCTTAAGTCGCGTGTGGGTTGTCATATAGGACGCAAAGAATGCATTGTCGCCCTCCATCGCACGCTGGACATGCTGGATGACACCCTTGCATGGCCACCATGTGGCTGTTAGGGTGCTTACAAAGCTCTCTAAAAGAGATTTTTGCGCCTGACGGAAAGTGTATGTCAGCAGGTTTGCGACGGAACACCGTAACATTTAGCGAAGTTCCCCACGACGTCAGCGAAAACAGCAGCCATTGTTGCAGTAATTCGAAGCGTTTGTAGGTTTCTTAGCTCATTTTCGATCTGCTGGCTTTGCGCTCTTAGGCGTAAAAGATTGGTCACCTATCTGTTACTTTCGTTTCAAATGACGACGAAACACAATATTCGTCTGGCGCCCCTGCCAAGTAAATGCCTCCCTTTTATTTCCCGCTCACCTGTCACGCTGTACCTCTCAGGATAACAGGCTAGAGGTTTGCTCAAGTCAATTTAAATTTACCGCGTTCCACTGCTCCAAGTCGGGTGCCTCGATGCCACCGCTGCCGTACGGCAGAGACGCGCGTGAATCGAGGCACCCTACTGCAACGTTTATAGAACCACTTCGCCCTACTCCACGAGCGTTCCAAGGGGAACGTGGAGCCTATCTAGTGGAACCTTTCGTTACTGTCACCGGTTGATTTCTTAAAATGGCGCAAGGAGATGTAGTAGCGCGGGCAACAGCAGGCGACGGAGTGAATTTTTTTCTGCAGTGGATGCAGTATTTCATTTGCTCAGAAACCGAGAATCCACGAATCTCTTAATAAAGGGACACTGAAAATATCACTTATGTATTGATTTTCTGCCTCATATTTGCGGAATATCTTGTTCTTATTCAACAATGTTGACAAGTATGAACGTTGCCCCTGGACGTGGACGTTTAGATTTGGCTGCACGTATATAAAACTATTGCACAGCTTGTTTCACTTTGGCCGGTGGTTGAATCGAGTCACAGACAGACAGACATACATACATACACACAAAATGTTCTGCGTTTAAGCAGCCGAAAAAAGTGATTGTCTTTAAAACCGCAAATTTCACTTTGTACGGCAGACATGACGATGCACAGGAGTATTGAGAAGTACCCGCCGTTGAGGCAGAGCGAATACGTGAAAGATTTCAATGTTTGATCCACATGCCATGGTGGCCGTTTTTTTAGTGAAAGCAGGGAGCCAAAACGCCCGAGCAAGAAATTTTAGCGTAGATATTTTCGTTCTCCCCTGCGATAACAGTTGTGGGCCGCACATTGGGGCATGTTTCCGTCTGTGCAAACGGCCGCGGATATCTCCTATGGCATAGAAATTGGCAATTGAAATTTCTTGTGTCGGGGCGCTCTGTTCATTTTCGCGTCATTCTGCCCTCCATTATTTCTCTACGGAGAAGCCAGGAAGCTCGCTGGTAGGTTGACTTCTCTGCATTATTAAAAAAAGATCTTGCAACACTGTTTTCATTTTTTTCTATCTCCTAAATGCTTTAAGAACGCAGTCTACCAACCCATCCAGTATGTAATTGAGGCTCACAAAGTACCTGAGTCAAAATTTACTGCTCTATGCCCATCAGACGACATAAAAAACTTGATCGAAAGATTTTCCTCTCTTTCCAGGGCTTGGAGTTCTTCAGCCACTCGAACCGGCGTCCTTTCAGTTGCAGCATTGAAGGAACGCATTCCACGGCCTCTTTCAAAACATCCACAAAGACACTGACGATTACTATACTCCTTAATGAGGAATTTGTCCTCAATGAACTGCAGTCTTCACGGGGCACAACTGCTGCGTCTCAGGAAGTGATCTCGTGATCAGCCAACGCACGGCGGCACGCGTTGTTGTCCCGTTATCTTGCAGTGCGTCGCCATGGGCTATGGGTAGACCTTCGCTTCTGGCTTGGGCTTGGCATTACCAGTAGATTCTTAAGCGGTTTTTGGGATTTGCTTTCTTCACTATGCATTAACACGTCTACGAGCTGTGACGTAGCCGAAATCGACCTTGTTTTGTAGCAGTGAGCTGTGGCAACTGCCTGTTTGGTGGAAGAGCAGGCAGGCAGTGAGCGGTCGTACATAACGTTGGACTATCCGGAGTCGAAGGAACGTTTGGCTGAGCGGGTAATATGCCGCCGCGAAATTTGTGCGTTGACGAAGAAAAAGAAAGAAACCAAACGTACATCGACGAAGACAAGATACGACAGATACGGGCGCCTGTACCCGTCCTATCTTGTCTTCGTCCACGACTGTTTAACGTCACGTTTTCTTTTTTCATCAGGTATGAACCGACTTGCTCAGCAACAAGCTTAAACTGTAGCTGACGGTCGGTGTACCGATTCACGACGAAGGCGACGTTTTCATAGGCACGCTCAAAAACATTTGCAAGCTCTTCAAACAACTTATTACTTAAAATAATTATAACATTATTAAAATAAGAGTATGTAATAAGTTTCCCCTAAAATATTAACATCGCTGTTAATTACCAGCTTGGCCAGCAGACTAGTAGGCAGAACCATTTCGGCAAAGATACGCTTTACTCCCTTTTTTCTTAGCTTTAAAACGAGCCTGTTTTTTCCACCTATATAATAATACGTCATTCCTTGCGTTTTTGTGGCATAGTGTTCGAATATACGGCCACTAAAGCGTTTCAATCCAAGTCAATGACAAAACTAAGGCGAGCGTACCATAAAATGGCGGCCCATGACGTCACAGACGGCCTTGATATGAGCCACATAGACGCTAGCGCCAGATTCCTCTCTAGTGTGTATAGTAAGAAACTCTATGGCCGCCGCCAAGTCTGCTGTTGCAAATCGTGTTTGAATTTCCCGCGCAAATGTAACCTGGTTCGAATGAGCAGCTCCTCGGCGGTGACGCATGGAGAAAGTGTTTAAGGGGAGGCAGTGAGAGAGATGATGCCTTAGCCGCGCGTGCCGCCCTCCCCGTCACACTTTCTCCAGACGCTCATCGCCCTTTTCTTTCTGCCTTTGCTGCCTCGTTCGCTCTCTAGGTTACAGGGATATCGGCTCCGCCGCCAGGCCCAGGTACCGGGCACCAAAGGGCTGCACCCTAAAAAGTAATGCAAAAACGGAGCGCGGTTTTACTTGGACGAACAAGCTAGGCATGCCACTCCGTGCGGGCGATGACTAAAGCTTTCACAGTGCTTCAAGCCGGGAAGGAAACAGTGAAAGAATTTGCCGGAAGTGTTGCCGAGTCCCCTTTAAAGTGTCTGTCCCTTTCTGTATCTCATCTGTTTTCTGTGGTGTCCCACTCGTCCGCAGTTCCGTGTGAGGCTAAGTACTGCCCGTTCAACGGCGACTGCAGCGAGGACCGGCTCGGAGGCGCCCGCTGCAGCTGCCCGACGTCGTGTGGATTCGAGTCGGCGCCCGTGTGCGGCCTCGACGGCGTCTCGTACCCGAACCGTTGCAAGATGCGCGCAGACTCGTGTCGCAAGCAGAAGAAGCTCTGGGCGCTGCACCACGGACCCTGCAGCCACACCACCCCGGCACACGGGTCGCCATACTAGTGCGCTTGACTGCTCAGTGGTGCGGGGCTCACGGGCTCCGTACATATGAAAGAGAAGCCGAACATAAAATTGCTTTTTTACTTTCCATTTCTCTTGTTTATACGCGCGGAATCGTCATCCATAGCTTTGTGTACAAAAGCTAGTGCAACCAAAAATCCAACGAACATAGAAAAGTTCGTAGGGAGCATGAACGGGCAATATTTCATGGCTATGTATAGGTGGACGGTGCACAAGAAACCGTGCCTGCGAGGGCAAGCCTGTTTGCTTGATTATTCTCAGTGGGCCAAGGAACATTACTGGAACAAAATTTCTTAAAATACCTACATAGGTGTCATATTTCAGTTCTTCAAACACCTTTGGGCGTTTGAAAATCATGACATTTCTTACAGGGCTGCTTACACTCCTGAAGCAAATACAATATCTGCGGAAATGAAAAGGGCGTAAAACTCGTGCTCCACCGCGAGCGCAACATCTCTCAAATTTTAATTCTGTAAGAACCAAGCAGCGAAACAAGGTATATTTCTTATATTTCTGCGGGGGCAAGCTGCTTAAGACAGGAGGCTTGAATTTAGGCTAATGAAGCCGCATACTGTCAAAAAAGGAAGAAAATAACCATTATGTATATTTTGGTGCTTAGCTACAGCCCACGTTTCTGATAAATATTTTCAAGAATTTCTCGGGGAAATGATTTTTGTTTGAGGTGTTAGGTACCGCAGGCTGCTGCCAAAAACAATGAATTTGTGTCGAGACAAAGGTGTGGAAATCTCGGCCTAATACGCGCAAGCTGACACGCATGAATGCCTTGAGCACACTCGTTTCGCCTACTAACAATGTAGCAATGTAACGTAACAATACGTGATGCTATATTTGAGTGTTGAGTGGTAAGCTGGGAAGACTGTTGATGATTGATGCACGTAAACGTGACATAATCACCAGACATCTGTATCACGCGGGCCACCGGGGCATCAGCTCTGGGTGCGTGCCCCGCGAAAGCCACAGTCTTTGAGCTTGAATACTCGGAGTGAACGTAGTGTATGAAAGATCCACCACAGTTCCTCCGCGTTTGGGAGGAGATTTAATCTCATCATGAGGGAATTCTGAAACACTTTTGTGAGCATTAGAAACCCTTTTCTGGAAATGGCGAATAAACACATTCCTCTTTAGATCAGGTTTAAGTGACCGGCTGTTGTGCCAGTGTGATTGTTGTGGTTGGTCACAAAATATCTCAGCCGAAGATGTTCTACACACATCAAAGAAGTTAGTAAACTTGCCTACACGGTTTATCTTTCTTATCCACAAAATTCAATGTTTAGGAATTTCTCGTGGCTGACTTGATTCCACAGAGGCCGTTCAGTCTGATTCCTATGAGCTGCAACGATACGAATCTGCAATAACCACAACAATGAACAACGCAACAAAAGGGAGGCTAGACTAAAATGTACCCGTGGCGCGCAAATTTTGCGGTGAAATTATGACATGAAGGTGGCAGTTGCTCCAACAGTACTTCCAAGCACGAAGCGTACAAACCTGCTCCAGGTACCTTTCAACATATGGACTCAGAAGTGATTCAGAAGTGCCGCTGAACAGTGTCAAGCAAAAAGAAAGACCGGGCTTGAGAATCTAAGTGGCGGCTTTGTACACTTGTGCGCCAAAAAAAGGAACAGACTGCAGTGTACGTATACGGACGTAGGTAGCTTATCCGATGAGGCCAGCTGAACTCCCAAAACATCCAATGCCGGAAGGGTTGTCACTAGCCACATACTTAAGGAACAAATAAAGGCCGTTGCACTTATCAGGCTTTCTACGTCATGAAATTGTTCCGGAGACGAAAGCCTGAACCTGCTAAGCGCCGGTGTGACGGCGCTATTCGGGGTGAGATATTTAAAGGGGCCGTGCAGACAAAACACAAGTTTGGTTCATTCGAAAGATTGCCTCGTTAGAACTATACTGACACCACTTCTAACGTAAACTTCGTTCATATAAACTGTATAATAAGAAAAAAATCACATTACGATTACTATACTTCCTAATACGAAATTTATGCGCATATAATCTGCCGTATTCTCGGTCACGGCGCACACCTTCTGCGTCTCAGGAAGCGATCTTGTGGTCAGCGTACGCACCGCGGCGCGCGTTACTCTGCCGTCACTGTAACGGCCACCCTTTTCAAAGGGAACCACTTCATCTTTGAAGTGGTTCCCTTTGAAGTGGTTCATCTTCGAAGTTGCAAAAGTGTGATAGGTAGGGCGATCCTCGGCGGCGTTGCACAGCGAAAGTGTGAGGGGCAGGCAGTGAGACTTACTGAGCCATGGAGATGCGCTGGGAGATCACGCCTTAGCAGCGCGCGCCGCCCTCCCCCACACACTTTCGTCAATAGCTGCTCCTCCGTTTTTTTTTTCTGCCTGGGGTGCCTCGTTCGCTCGCTCGGTTACGCGGACACCGCTGCCTTCGCCTTCGCCGCCGCTGCCGCGTGCACAGCACTTTAGGGCACAGCACTTTGGCGCTGGGCACCAAAGTGCTGTGCCCTAAAAGGGGAAGCCATGTGGCTCACTAGCTCATTACCCGCACTAGAACCTATGACGTCACATGCACAGCTGTGCGATTGGCTGAGGCCGGAAATAGCAAACTAAAGTTAGGCAGTTCTTATAAGCTTGCGGAACGATCTATTCTAGCTTAGATGTAATACAAATTCTTTTTATAACAGCGAGAATGGTGGGGTAAACAATGGAAGTTACGAAAGTGCACGTAAAAATAGAAGTACCAGTGCGCACTGGTGTTGGTACTGCTCGCCCTATGCTTGTTATCGCTGCTCAGCAGTCCGGCGCTTTGGGGTTGTCTCACACGACGCTAGCCGATTGGCATAAATGACATTGTCTTACGTGACCCTGTTTGTTAAGCGTATTCCATGTTTCAAGAAATGATGACCACCTACCGTAACAAAAACAAGCCAGGTGCAAATAAGGTCCAAAACAAAGCAAAGGCGGACAGCGGTACTTCGCAGTATGGTGGCGCCGTCTAGAAGAACTGACGGTAAACAAGGCGGTTGAAGTCCGCTCCAGACTAAGATGCGCACTAACATTTGCTTGAAGGCTACGTCATCGCAGACGTCACAAAACACGATTTGGCGGCCAATCAAAATTTGAACTTAGGTTCAGTTTATTTAAATGCAAATTCAATTTAAATTCAATTCAATAATTTTTCAGCGAATAAAGCATTGTTTGCTTCCGTGCAAGCGCTGGGGTACACAAAACACCAAATCTTTCGCATAAAACAAACTTGTATTTTGTCTGCATGACCACTATAATTAAGTGGCGCGCCCCAGCTAGCGACGACAGCTCTTTGACTCAAGCCGCTGTGGTATGCTACACTCTGGCTGAACGTGGCTGAAGTTTAGCTCTTAGAACTTGTGAGTTTGATATGTGAGCGCATTAGAAAGCACTCTTACGTAGTTTCTATTGCAAAGCTTGTACTCGGAGCCCTAGAAAATAACAATCGCGCTCTGTCCCCCCACGAATGCAGTTTCAACAAGTCGGAGAAACGTAGTCAATTCTGACTAGCCCCCGATTTGAATGGTCAGCTCTGTAAAATAGTGATTTAAACAGTGCTCGCGGGATTATTTTGCAAACCTTCAAAATAGGCTCAACAGAACAGCTCCAAATGCTCGCGCAGAGGCATTGTGTGCGTGCGATTGCATTGAAGAGCAAGAAAAACAAACAACTGGCTCTTTTTATTTCGCTGTCTACAAACATTTGTGGCGGGCTTATTGTTTATCTTGCGTTCAACGCTTCTTCGAATTCACCTTACGTCACAAAGGTTAAAGTTATAACTGAATACATCTGAAAACAATACTTAATAGGCATCTTTTTGTTATCATCAACGTTTTTCGATAAGTTAAGAATACTTCATAATTTTTTCAACTTTTCGTAGCAACCCAACATCGATGTTTGTATGCCCTACTAGGATATTGTGATTGGAAGAATGTTAGTGGTTAACGCATGTAAGGTGGTCGAGGCGATGGACAGCCCGTGTTATCCCGCGAATGAAGTTATTTAGTGCGAGTACACATTAAGAGGGGAACATGTTACGAAGAGTACTGGTGAGAGCACACGGGTAAGGGTACACTTATGAGTGAATGCGGATGAGTATAAGTACAAATGAGTGAGAGCACAGACGCTCACGAGTAAATGCTATTACCGGTAAGTATAAAGTATTAGCACAATGGAGTACGAATATAAATTTGAGTGAGCAGACATGAGCAGGAGTAAACGGGAGCATGAGTGAGTACAGGTGAGTATATGTACAAATGAGTACTGGAACAGATAAACATGAGTACGTGGGACTCAAGGTAAGCATGAGTGCGCGTGAGTACGTATCTCTCAGTGAGCGTATTTAAGTGTGATGTGAGTAGAGTCCACGTCAGTACGACTAAGCAAGGATGAGTATTAGGACATGTAAGGTAAAGAACATCTGTACAAGCACACAAATGAGTACACTTTTGATGATTATGTGATGAGTGAGCACGAGTAAATCTGAGTCCATATGGGTGTAATAGGCCGTAGCTTTATTGAGCATACCGTGAATGAACGAACAGTGCGTGAGTGTTTTTATTTTTGTGAGCACTGAGCTCTAAATAACCTTATTAAGTTTAGGTGAAATGCCCGCCTGAAAGCAAAACCAGCAACATAAGGCTACCTGTACTAACCCAATCTATCATTCTGGCTGTAAAAATGCAAAAAAAACACGAAACGGTGCGCCAGAAAAGAAAAATAAACACAACCCTTGTGCAATTGCAGTGCGAATGAGACATTTTATTTAGCGCAGAGAACAGTTACAGAACAGTCGGCAATGAAGATTTGAACAAATTTTGTATCATGTAAAATTATTGTACAAGATGTGCACTAAAACAAAAAAACAAGCGTGCAACACTCCCAGCTTTTACAAAGTCCTATGCACACGCAAGGAACAGCAATAAATGCTTTCTAATGCTCGTATCTTTTAGCCACTGTCGAAATAAGCTTGCTCTGTGCGCCGCAATGCAGTAGCAAGGCGACGCGTTGCGCGCGCGTTGTGTCGAAGCTTAGCTTTCAGCTGGAGCGCTCCGGTCACGATGATATCCAGAACTTGGAAGAGCACGAAGAACGACAGGCCGAGATACATGCCATTGATGCCGCCCACGTTGCTTAAGACTCCGGTGTCCTGCGTAAGCGTCACATCACAACGCTCGAGATACACGGGGTGCTGAGAAAATCACAGGGCTTGGCACAGCAGTCCTCGATAAATCAGGCACACAGCTCTTGTACCAAAACACAACAAACATACATACATTGCTTCCATTCTAATTCTGCTACTCGATTCAATGAACGCTCAGCAATCACGCAGCCCCAGGCACCCATGCAAAGAGATAGAGACAAATTTTTCACCAAACGTTTGTGAAACCAAAGCATTGCTGTCGCAAATGTTGGTTTTCTCTTGCATAGACTTAGATTTATGTTGAACTGCCTTACTGAAATGGCCGTTCTTTCTCCACTATGCTGACCTGCTTCCTTGCTTGATTACTGACAGGAGCTGCTCTAGGTGATTATTATTATTGTTACCGATATTATTCACTTGTACCATGACGAAGCCTATAACTCACATCGTACTTGGGAACGGACCGCACGTGGTCATAGGTGAGAGAATCGAAGTATAGAACGAGGCGGGCCTGTGGCCTGGAAAGAAAGAAACCAGTATGAAGTTGCCGCAATTAGAGTCCCCAAAGTTCGTGCGCATCCGCCATGCACCCATTTTCTGAGGTTCGGTCACCTGCAGGTAGACCGAGATCACAGAAGGTACAACACTGCGAAATTAAATTTACCTCGCGAAAAATATACAATCAGATTATCGCTTACTATATGCGGGTTTTGTTTCAAAGACGATTTCGCTGTAAAGAAAAACTTAAGCAATTTTTAGCCTTGTACCTAAATTGTGTTCTACAGTGATAAATTAGCGTAGTTTTCAGTAATCCGGATTTCCTAAACAGCGGGGACAATTGTCACACCCGGCTTTCAATAATTTTGCTTCCTTAGAAAACAGGTCGTCCGTGTGCACCATTCGAACGAGCGAGCTCGTGCTCCCCCAGTGCCCTTTGACAATGATACTTTTCGCACGGTAACTGCTATTAAGCACGTCAAAAAAGCGCCTTCTGCATTCAAGTTTTCACTGTTGAGCAGTGCTAGCAAGAAATCTCTATCCCATTGCCCATGCTCTCACTAAACAAGTTGCCTTATGCCTAGAACAGAAGCTCTAAAAATAAGGCGATAAGTAAAATGCTTCTCTGCCCTTTTCGCGGTTTCCGCTTACAGCAATCATTATCATCATCATCATCATCATCATCATCATCATCATCATCATCATCACCATCATCCTAATCCCGCACACTCACCTGATGTTTAGAGGTTTACCTACGCCTATGCACGTTACCCATGCGATACGGAATTCTTTGGCAATAATGCACTCGGGACCTCTTATTATGAACGTCGGTGTGGCCACGTTGAATAGAATAAAGTCAGGGTACTTAGTATTTTTTTGCGAATTTTTTTTCAAAAAACAATTGATATCACGTTACGCTTGTGATATCAATTTATATTACAAGGGTTGAAACACTCAATTTAGCATTTTTTGAGTCATACCCTTCTTTCTTGCTTGGCCCAGTTTCTTCCTGCAAAAAAGTTGAGAGAAATAAGCTTCCACCTAAAATCAAAGGCAGTAACATAGCGAGCTTTTGTCACGCAGTGACACGAATCAGAGATTTTTATGGTATTGCTACCGTGGAAACTAAATAAACCTAACATCTCGTGGATGACAGCCAGTACACAATGGGCTAGCAACGCAAAATGTTTCTTTGTGTATCAACAATATTGCAGACAGCCACTGAAACATTTTAAACCTGTGAGGATAACTACGCCAAGAAACAACCTAATTCGGTTCACAACAAACTGCTGCACATTGATCCATACGAAATGACAATAAATGGTCGATGTTATTCTGGGGATTATCTCATCAACGTCAATGCAATACATTTTACTCGGGACGTGGTTAATAAAATAATAAGTGGCGTGCCAGGAGTTGCCTCTCATCTGGGAAAACCTGTCGGGTACATTATTCAACACTTGTCCAGTACACAACAAAGCCCGCTGGACGTCCTTGACGGAAAAAATAAAATACATTATTTTGCAGGTGCATTCCCAAATTAGTAACTGCGAACGTGGCTAGAAAGAATTCTAGAGGCTTTTATGGGTACTTCGGTAGGTGTGCTATTACACAGTAAAAAAAAATCTACCTCAGCGAGTTGTTTAATTCTAGAGGCTTTTATGGGTACTTCGGTAGGTGTGCTATTACACAGTAAAAAAAAAATCAACTTCAGCGAGTTGTTTGCACATTGCATAGCCCTTGCTCCACTTAAAGCAAAAAAAAGAATAATGGGCGCAGTTAATGTGATTCCGAAATAAAAGAAGGATCATCACTCTTGAAGTCTTAATTGACGTCAAGAGTCATGATTAGACTTGGAAAATGCGATCACTTCTCGCACAGAGGAGCACGTAGGTTTTTAGATGCGACGCTCAGAGCATCTCTTGTCGGCGGCCCTGTCCTTCCTGCGTGCGTCCGTTGTTGTCCGCGTGCGTCCGTTGTTGTCCGCAGCCACTCTCCCCCTCTCCTCTCCGATAGCGAACACTCTCTCGCGAGGGGCATTGGATTGGATTTTATTGGCTTGGCTTGGCTTGTCTTGACTTGACTTGACTTGGATTGGATTAGATTTGGATTGGATTAAAGTGGATTTTGTTGGATTGTGTTGCGTCATAGCTGCGGCACTCTCTCTCTCCGCGGTCTCCTCTCCTTCGGGCGCGCTGCGCATATAACCGGTGTGCCGCTCTCCGGCGGCCTTTCGGTCGACGGTTGCTCTCCGCTTGCGCTTGAACCCCCTCAGCGTCGCATCACACCAGGGTTCCCGCGAGGGGAGGTGGGCGTAATTTTTTTACAGCATCGCTGCTATAAGATAGGTTCCTACCAAAACTGCGTGCGTCGACAGAGTGTGTAGAAAAACTTCGCTTCTGAAAAATCTAATCGTCCAGTAAACCAACTTCTCTACGCAGTTCTTCGCAGCGTTGTATTTCTCAATCCAATGTAGGTACGTCTAAAATACGTACTCTGAAACAGTCCACTACGGAGACCCTATCATCACTGCTACTTCATTTATTTGTCATAAATAGCTCACAATAAAAGAGGTCATTACACGGCCGTCTACGGACGGAATATGGTTACAGGTAATAGCCGTACCTCTCGTTTTGCCGGAACTATAAAAAAATCAGATGAGGATTAGCCGCTACTACGTCTCTAACCTTACGCTGGGTTTCATCTCCTCGTCCTGTCTGGTTCTTTTCTTTGTGTTCTTGCAATGGCGCGCTGTTCCTAAACCATGTTGTCATACCAACTCACCCAATTAATTTCCATCCTTCTGGAGTTTCATCTACTGTTTATAATTACGTAGTTGTCAGTGAAGTTGTAAAATTTCTGAAATTTGAGCCTTGTGTCAATACTTGGGTTTCCACGGAGGGAAACGACAGCCCCATTTGTTTATTTATCACGTTGCCAACACAGCAATTGCTGGCATTACAAGGGGAGGGAGAAATTCTACAAGAAAACACCGTGTGAAAGTTGTACAAAGCAAAAAAAAAACAATGACTGAAGAAACAGAAATAGTTATACAACAGTGAGCAATGACAGCCAACAAAATTGAATTGAAGTATGGTATCTGCAGACATGAGACGAAATATTCACTCTGCGTAAAAGACGCCTCCCGCTGACTTAGCTTATTCCAGTCCGATATGAACCTCTAAAAAAAACAGGGAAGCTTGCACTCGTGTGCAAGACTTGAATGGCGAAGCTGTTGTAGGTGAGCATTGCTGGACACTCAGTTAAGTGCGAGTATCCTTGGTTATTTGCATAATTGCGGTGTTAGTAATCGTATGCCTCGAAGAAGTCTCGAAGTAGACTTCCACCAGTTAACTGGCGAAGCTTGAACTTAATCGAGCAAGGCTTGAACCATAGCAAAGCTGCAGGATTCATTCATACGTGAGCACTGAAGAACACATTCACCCACATTTGTACAAGCTTGAAATTGTTTATTTACACGTTTCATCGTTTCGTTGCACTGTGCTAGTAGTAGAGTCAGATGCAACGATATCGTCGTGTTCCTTGTGCCAAGCATTACATGCGTGGTAGCGCTTGTCGGCAGCGCTGGACTTTTTATTTTGCTAAACCCATTGTGCGTGCCGGGGACTCGGAGGTCACCACGAGGCACCCGCTCACGAGCGCTCGGCATTGCTCACTCCTTGTGCTTTTTGCCAGTTTTTTTTTTGCTAAAGCCACTGAGTGTGCCGAGAACGCTCGGCGGTCGCCTGGAGGCACGCGATCACGAGCGCTCCGCATTTTCTTGGTATTTTTTCCTGCAACGGCAAACTTACGGCTTGTACAACAGCTCCACTGTTAAAAAGAGCTTGCAAACAGGTTTTTTCTTCGTGAAATTTATTCTACTTTAAGTGAATGTTCTGTTGTGGGTGAAATGTATTCTGGCTTTTGTAAGTAATGGCCGCGGTTTTTTCCTGTTTTGGATTAAAAGATGCCATAAAAATGCTTCAATCGGAGCACTTTTCCGCGGTAATGCAAAGAGTGCCATCCCAGAGCATTTTTTTACGGCAGACACACTGAAATTTCTGGTATGGTTATTGCAAACAAATCGAACAGGGAAATTATGAACCTTCTCTGTCCGGTCTATAGTGTCTGTGAGCGTAGAAGGACATGTTGGACGAGTGTTCAAGTATAGGGCGGATGTAAGTTTTATATAACGGTCCTTTTATGTTTAACGGAAATAATTAACAATGCATTGCAGAAAACCTGAACCGCATGATGCTTTGGGCGGCTACTATGACTGCAGGAAAGGCTAGAAGTAAAAAAAAAAACACCGAGGTATTTATGCTCATGTATAAAGGCAATATGTTTATTATAACAAAATATAGGTATGAAAATGTTTTTGTGAAACACATACCAACACTTTTGTCGAAATAAATACTCATGCCCCATTTCAAGCATTATTAAGAAAGCCCATTATAATCATGTGTTGTAAAAACTCCCAGTCATCTTCATTTCTAACAACTATGTACCGAACACAATCACCAGCGAAGTGTCAACCGGACGGTGTAATAGCGGCAGCCACATCATTCATATGAATAAAAAAAGCAGCGGGCCCAGAATGGAGCCCTGTGGTGCCCCTGAAGTGACATGTCTGGTCGCTAGAATAAAACTCCTTCCAAGTTTCATTCAGAAAATTTAATTAGGAAGTATGCTCTGTTAAAAATTGAAAAAAAAAAATATTTTGTTTCGCGCACTTCTTGCAATGCACAAAGCTTCGGTCGTCATCCTTTTTCAAAGAATGAAGGGAACAAACTTTCCCACGCGTGCTTACCTCTCTCAGGGTTGCTAGCGTCACATCTCGGTTGTACATGAGGTCGCTGCGAGGAACAGGGAACTTTTTTAGTGTCTGCTTGGCGGTCACGCCGCTGAAGCTAGCAACAAGGCCTTCACAATAATTAAAGCTGACTAGAAGCAGGTTAACAGTCTCTACCTGTACAAGCTGTATTACGTGAAAACGGTCATAATGTAAATTTTGAGAAAACGGCAGTGTTCAGAAAGAAAATAAACATAGTTTTAAAACTGGGAATAAATGAATGAATAAACATCGTTTTAAAACTGGGAATAAATGAATTCCGGACTCGGTGAGCTTGACTGAATTCTACATACTGATAGAATATGCAGTAATTAGCTTTTTTGTAATATATTTTGGACCGTCGGCATTAGAATACGTTACGTTTTTTTCTGAAAGCTGAACAGATGGTGATTTTATTTTTTACAGCGGTAAGGCCTCCGTTGATTGCCTTATAATTTTAAGCAGGCCTTTTTTAGGCCTTTACTAAGCAGACCGCTTTTCGAAGTAGAGAACCTTGTGCATTGTTCTTTTGACAGGTCTTTTATGCATTTAGTTTTGATATTTTGGTTTGCCACGAGTATATTTACAGAATTTACAGGTACTTTACAGAATGGGTTTTGCGAATTTAGGTTCTTAACATTGAAGACCACAATGATTTCCCTAACCAATAAATTCCAAATCTACTTTTATCCCCTTCCATTTATTTCCCCTTTTCGCCTTTTCCCCACCAGGTATCCCAACTATGTCTCATTAGAGCAAATAAATAAATAAATAAATAAATAAATAAATAAATAAATAAATAAATAAATAAATAAATAAATAAATAAATAAATAAATAAATAAATAAATAAATAAATAAATAAATAAATAAATAAATAAATAAACTATACTGTGCTTTGCAATAGAAGGCGTTGGCAGTCTCCAAACTTTAACTAAGGCTGGCAGATATATATATATAGTGCTACATTGTATGGCTCTTTTGTACTATCGTTTGATGGAGGCGCACGTAGTCTGAAATAATGCGGTATGTAGAGCGTAATTTACTTTTAAAAACTCACTCCGACTGCCAACAATGAACATGTGAGGTGTTCGGGCGAGGTTTTCTACAAGGTGTTCGGCCGAAGTAACTGAAAACTGCCTTTGAACCGACTTATAAATTAACCGACTATATAAATCGTTATTCACGTAAATCTTCTTGGTATATGCTCCATTGGCACCGATAACTAAGTTGAATGATTGCCAATCAGATATTGTGGACTGCATTTATGTTGCACTGTTTGCTTTTCTGTTATCAGTTTGGTTTATTGGTAGCGTTCGGAATATTTTACACCCCTCAAAGATATATAACCACGAAACGAGGCCTTGCAGATATTTACGTAATTTTAATAAGCTTGTAAGGCTGTGAAAGTCACCGCGGAATGGGAAATGCGGCTACGTTTTTAAAAATTTAGTTTCGGTTGTATTTTGTCCCTAATCTACAACTCCTCTTTCGAGCTGTGTAGGGCATCTATCATTTTCGACCCTGATACACAACTGGAGCTTGTGGCCGAGCGAAGGCAGCCAGCCGAAGTAAAGGAAATCCGGACTAAATATGCTTTTGGCCGAGCGAGACCCGTAACACAAGCCTCTGCTCGATAAATAGTAACTTTTCCTCTCTCTTTTTGAACACTTGTAACCTATTTAGGACTTCTTAAGGTGCGTTTGGGGGAATGCTTAGAAAAAGCAGCGAAAGTGCATCTATCGTAAGTTTTTATGAGCTACAAGCAAAGGAGATTTACTGTTTGTCCAAGCCATGCGTCAGTACACATTTCTGACATTCAGAGTCATTGGTTATGTCTGCCCGCACTCAGTTCAGCTGTTGGGATATTTGGCTAGTTCTGTTTTCAGTTGGCAGATGGCATATCAATGAAGGAAAAAATTTGATTAAAGTGCATCATGAGCTGGACGTTCGCAGATTCCGAATATAGCAGCAGGTGCTGTTCATGAATTTTTGCATGCGGGCGTGTTTCTGTGCATGTGTGTCATTGATTGAGGGAGTGAGTACGAGACTGCTTCTAGTTAAGGTACCCCTAATGAAAAACCGACTTACGTATGGGAAAAATGGTGGCAAGTGAGCTGGTACACACAGTTTGCGTGCATTGTTTGGTTATCCCTTTGACCCTAGAAATATCAGTATATCACTGAATTACAACATACCCACTAGCGATTGCAATGTTGTTTTAGTTTTGGAACTAACGGCGAACTGATTAGCAAGGCACGGCAATAAACTTTAAGATATTTTGTTGTTGTCCTATCCTCCTGTCTTCCCCTTTCTTTTCAAGGACACTCCAGGTACAATGTTTCTAGGAGCAAGCGTCCTGTATATCATTGACAGCCTCCCAAAACTTGACTGTAATGTATTAAAAGTTCAGAGATTTAGCTGCGTCTCCTTTTTTCTTGGATAGTTTTTAATGGCACACAGGGAAACGAAAGCACGTTCTGCTTTTCTGTAAGTAGAGGAGGAGAAGAAATAAATGTTTATTTCACGAACGCTGGTGCTACTTTTAGGGCTCCCGCCCGGTGGGGATCGTCCCTAGTCCGGGATGTCCTGGTCTTGGCTGGCAGTCCAGCCCTGTTCACCAGCATGTGCTGGGTTCCAGGGCCCGGACTTTTCAGGCAGCCCCCCCACTGTTCGTAAGAAGGGGAAGGGTTGGGTGGTAGGCGTGGGGTTTGTCCGCACTCCCATACTTGGGGGTATAGGGTGCCGGGCAATGGACAGAAATTACAGGTGGCCGGGTACATTGCGGGCTAGATGGTGCGAAGAAGGGTGCGATGAGGATAGGAGTTTGTATTCTTCTCAGGCTGGTGGCTTCTTATCTCGATAACTGGGGATGTGGAGCCGGGAATATTCTTATGCTTTGGCGATAGTGGGATAGAATATCTCCATATTTTGCGAGAAATTTACTTAAAAACCAATAGAAGTTTAATCAGCCTGCGCTTTTTGCACAAGGAATGGATTATTTTGACGGTAGGCAGATAGTGCATAAGTAACAGAAGATAACAGATGTGGCGCATTACAAATGAACATTTTTGGCAAAGCGTACGTAACATCGAAGACCTTCTTACGTCTTTTTAAGAAATACGATTTTTAAGATGGCGAAGAACGCACATTGCATGTATCCTCGTGACTGTTTCGTCTTTTCCAGGACACTACCATTCCGTTTTTTTTTCAGGACTTTACACGAACAGAATTATAAGAAGCAACCGGAACCTTGGCTCCAGGTACACTAACAGAGACGAGTAAACATTACGTATACTGGCAACGAACAAATTAAATAGCGCGGGACTTTGGCTTTAGCTCATCGTTTGCCATGACGTTCGAAGAATCGTTCCGATAGGCCTTGATTGCTCTTCACTGTGGCGGAGGGCAGTTGATTCGATATGGGATGCTAGAGAAAAATGCAGGTTTCGCGTGACACTGGAACGACAGTATTACATGGTGAATGTTGTAAAATGCGCTTTCGTACTACTTATATCTGCCAGAAATTTATCTTTTTGTAACACTGACAGTGTCTCTTTTGCTTGGCCCTTACCGAAGCTAAAAAAGTGTAAAAAAAACAAAAAGAAGAAGCCATTATACGCTTATCTATATGCTCACCTGCAAGCACGCTGACATTCGCATTCTTCTTCAAGTTTTATACTCGTTTCGTTGGCAAAAACTTGCGCAGTGCATGTCACGTCTGCAATAAAAGGCAATGAACCAACTGCAACCTTCTTTGAATATTGCCAGAAATAGGAGTCACATTTTGAGCGCTGTCGTTTCATATATACGATCACTCAGGTGTTCAGACACATACATGATAGTTGTTTATCAGCCAGGACCACCTGTTTGGCCAGCAGTAGAAACAAGTTCATTGGATAGGCTCCGAGCGTGTGGCGGCCATTCGTAACGGTGCGATGTTTGCACCCAAGCTTACAATATATTACTGGAAGAAATGTGAAAGATCTGCAACAAAACAATTTCACGCCGTTTCAGTGGTGTAACCGATGCCGTTGAGTTGTTTAGCGAGGGGAGAAAATTACTGTGAATGAAAACATACAGGCCCCTTGCATGTTGCAGCTGGTGAGACGCCCATCCCGTCATCTGAACACCTCAATGCTTAGTTGCACAACGAAAAAAATCACTAGCGTCATGGCATCAGCAAATACCTCGCGAAAGTGAAGTTGGCCTTGTTAGCTTGGTCTTTTGCCATGGGGCACCTACTTGGTGCTCTGCATCCCTGGAAGCGTTGACATAAACTAAAATTTTGGGAGTTTCTTTCAGTCCAAAAGGCTGATAACTTAGGTTGGCATAGAAATTATATCCTATATATGTTTCAGTGTTTAACAATTTTAGTCATGCTAACTATACAGTTTCAGACTAATTATAATAGAGAGAAATGTGCCGCTACTGTCTTGCCCAGCCGTGCTTCAGCGAACGAGCCGTAATCTACAGGTTATGCACGCTCCACTAAAGCCTGACGTTGGGTTAGTTGGGTACGCATTATGTTTGAAAAAAAAAGGGTGGAAAAGTTGGACGAGTTAGAAGACAACCACAAGCGCTGTGTGGTTCTTTTACTTCGTCCAATGTTTCCACACCGTTTTTCAAGAATAGTATTAGTACTAGTACGAAAGTTTTATTAAGACATGAAGTAGGAGTGGTTCCATAGTCCGCGAATCCAAGTGATGACTGGGCGAACGATGCCCTAGATGCCAGGCGGCATCTTAGGGAACAGCAGGGGCAAGGGAAAGGTGGGAGGTCGGGGTTATGTGCAGACTCTAATAAGAAGTAGGTTAGTGCGCCTGGCTTAGAGCCGAAAGTGCATTAGACGGGAATTTGATTGGAAAACATGCGGTGCAAACGAATTGGATGAAATAATGTATTAGTATGCGACGAAAGTGGTTTCTTCTGATTTGTAGAGCTTGAAGTGAGGTTGGGGGAAATATTATCTGTCAAGTAGATACTATTGTGTAATTTTCCGATTTATAACCAACGGTGTGGCCTACGCTTGTCCTTCTGGGCCCTGGGAGGAGAGTTCGCAGGTTTGCTGGTGGGCAAACTTATTGTCCGGCAATGCACAGTGGGAAGGTGTCCAAATGGTGGAGGGGACTGTTCCTTTGGGCTGATGTTGCGAGAGGAAGTGGAAAATCGGTCGGTCCACCCGCTCCACCTCATCCCCCGCCAGTATAGGCTCCGCACGCAGCTTGGGAGTCGGTTAAGATGGGTGAGGTCTTGGTGTGGATGAGTGCGAGTGCGAGTGCAATAGCCAGTTATTCAGCAATTTGCGTGGGTGTTTTGTCAATTGCAGTACTGGTGATAAGGGATGATTTGGTGGAGAACAGTGCAACTTTGTGCTGCCCGCCTGGATACGAGGTAGCGTCTGTATACACGACGTCCGGACGGTTCCCACATGCTCCCGTGGGCTTAGCTTGTCCTTGGCGCGCGCGACTCGCCAATGAGCTCACTATTTGCCGGTGGCTGCAGAAAAAAGCAGCAATACTGTTGTAAAAGTATAATTAGCATTATTATACACTTTTCTATCATAGTTATATTGGAAAAGTTCAGCTTTGGGACATTAATTGGCTAGGTATAATTTAGAAGCATAATGCAGGGCGAACAAAACATATCCCCATATTTTTGTTGCTTCTTGCTTCAAGAGCGAAATGAAGCCTTGGGGTTAGGAGATGAACGCTGCTAGGTGTTGTGGTGATGCCGACGACGACACGAAATTGCAGGGACAAGTCTCTGTGTATAGTAGTGTGAAACTTTATGAAGCTAACAGCGTGTTTTTAACCAGCGCCCCCGAGCTAACCCGTGTTGATTTCCCCCATCGGTTACTGTCCTGTTGCTGTTTGAGTGGAAAAATTACGCTATTCTGCATTTCAACAACGACCATTTGGAGCTCCAAGCCCCCCAGAAGTGTGTGAATTGCCAGTTGATTTTGTCACCATCAGCTACTTGTCGAGTGTGGGAAAGTAACTGGCTGGTGGCTACCGTTTGTTGTTTTATTGAAGCGAAGCTGTAGTGCCCTTACTGATGCCGCTGTGGGCCAGTACGCCCTGCAGGAAAGCCAACTTTCTTAGACGATGATGATGAATGATTGTGAGTGAAGTGAAAGAAAAAAAAAAAACGCTTCCCGTGGCCGGAATCGAACCACGGTCCCTCGCGCTATGAAGCCGATTTCTATTCGATGGCTCCATTTCCCCATGGTCAAAGCGAAAGCCAAGCAGCAGGTATCGATTCGCGCTGCACACCCCAAACCCAAACGTTAGGTCTACGGAGTGCCCCCTCTGCACCCTCCACCCCTCCCACCCCCCGAGAGTTGCTGTGGGTATTCTAGAAAAGAGGTGCGTTCCTTCAGGGTAGCACATACTCGGAGTGTGTGATTGGCCAACCAAAGAATCCATCACAACAAAGGTTCGTGTTTATTCAACCATTGTCGTCGCCAGACGGAAGGGTGCATGATTTCTTTGTGTTCATTCTAAGGTTTGACTAATTAAAGTCTGTTTCAAAACAGTGATCATTGTTAATCCAACGCTATGTAATTCCTCACTGAGCCAAGCTATGTCTTGTCTTCTTGGCTTCCTTACAAGAATGGTGATTGGGCGGTACCTTCTTATGGCCGGTACTGCAAGGGTCGCGTGGCGCGAAGGAAAGTATATTTGTGCAGAACTCTTGTAAAGGCGACATGATTCATTTTTTTGCATAGGTTACATTCCAAAAGTAATTGCGGCCTCGGCAAAAATTACGAAAGCTGAAGGTAACGCGGCGTCTTTTCATGGCCGGCTGATAGGGGAAGATTTGTATGCATGTTTGAAATGCTGCGAATGACCGCTAAGCGTTTCTGACTGCGGTAGGCTTCCTGGAAGCGCCAAAAAATGTGTGCCAAACTTACCGTCATCTCCACAGGTCCTATGCCTCTCTGTCAATCGTTGAAGAGTAGGTAGCAGCGCCGATACGCATTTGCATTTGCGCGCGATGTTCACCTGCAGGCACATGTTTAGGCAGTCCTGCAACGATCAGCACAAAAAACGCAAAAATATAAAAACTGGACGAATAATGAAACAGCAACTCTAAGCACAACTGCGAGGTTTAGGTACGCGAGATGTGAACTTAGGAAATTAGTGTTTTGTCGCCGCCATCAGCCTAACAGGCATGCAGGTCATATTTTGCCGTTTCCAATTGCAGCAATGCCTATAGGAGTAGCGCGCCATTCACGGTCTACCAAGGCGCTTTGAGAACGCATCGTTTTCTGCTCTCGGGCTGCCTTACCTTGTGATTTGGAGTCCACGGCTGCCCCTAACTATTATTTTTCTCCTCAACGAAGCTGCAAATTAGCGACTCTCCGCTTAGCGTAGAAACGTAGTGCTTACAAACTATGACACAAAGAAATATCTAGTGGTGACACTTGTACAGCTTTACTGTAAACAGGCATCGCAGCAACACATAGCCCAATTCCACGTTTCGGATAAAAAAAAACAGAGAAAAGTGCAGCTTGCTTCTCTGATTCTGTTTGGCATGTTTGAATAATTGCTTGTTTCCTAGCTCACCTGGTTGCTGTCTTTCTTAGTTTTAAAGCTCATGTTCCCTTTTTATGCTCTCGACAGTGTTTAGAGGAAAAGTTCTGCTGCGATTTTATCTAGGTGCACAGGCGCTCGTCCATCATGTCCAAGCGGGCGTCATAAATAGACCGCGTGTAAGTTCTACTCATTTTAGAAGTAAGCACTTCAGAAGAACAGCGTGCTTGGCGTACGTTTTCCCGGCCTCGATAAATTGTACGAGCGACGTGAACTCATGGTTAAAGAAGTGCCTGGTGCTTTGCTCCCTCCGCATTAAGGCATCCCCGTGTTTTAGATTCACCACAATGCACTGAAGTGCCTTGTGCCGATTTCCCGCTCTCCAACCCTCGTTAATTTCTGATCGTTCTTGTCAAAGACGTAGCGAAAGCCCGTACACTTACCAAAGCTAACAGCTTGATGGCACACCTCTCCGACTCATTTTTTAATAATTCTTTCAGTGGTCATTGACCTTGAATGATATGGTGACTTTGTCATCTTCTTCAACTCCTTATGCTCAACTCTTTCCACAGTTATGACACTTTGGGGAGGCTGAAAATCGCACCAAGAACCAGCTATCGTGCGCGAAGTTGGCTGTTTGCAGCGTAAAGGCGTTATCATTCAAATGCATCATTGATCTCACCGTACTGACTCGATTTCTGCTCAGGACTATGACAACGTTGAAGCGAATGTTTTGAGCAAAGTGAAGCTTGAAATATAAAGATTTTACGACTTCCGAATATATTTGTTTCAACAATAAACTCTCTCTTCTTTTAATGGCTGTATTAACAACGTCTGCTAAGAAATGTTCTCAACTACGCCATCATCACAATGACTTGGACATGGTAGCTCGAACATAACTTATCGGGTGAGTCTGTGACTGCTTAGTGAAGACCATGTGAAGACGTGAAATTGGACAGATATGCCTCTTCCACAAACTGTGTTATCACTTCCATCTCCGCACTTCCCTCCTGCTCACACCATCCCGTTAGTCACACCGTCTGTTCCAGTCAAGGAGCATCCAACGACTGCATGGTTCAGCAAACGCATTCAATATGTCATTCCTACCACGTTGCATTCAAGAATGGAACAAGCTTCCAGATTCTGTTGTTCGTGAACGCAGTCCGGCCAAATTCAAAGAATTATTGTTGCCTCACCTTAGCTTTTAATTTCATCTTATTCCCACGACTTTCCCACTGGTGCCCTTTCTATTTTTGCTTATTTTGTTGCATAAAGTTTCTAATAAACTGTACATGTCTCGAACCGTATTTCTGCCAGTGCCACTATGTACTACGGCGAGTCTAGCCCCCCCCCCCCCCTTATGTAATACCCAACGGGGTCTTTAAGGGTTGAATAAATGACGATGATGTGTACTGAAATAATTTGCCCTTTCTGCCTCATGACGTTTCCATTCTTCGCGAGTTTTCTTCTACATGCTCGCCTCATTTGCCCGCTCTCTGTTTTGTTGTCATATCGTTCATCTGCTTTCTGGTGTATTTAAACGGAACATAAAGTCCAAGTACAAGTCTAGTTCATTAAAATGACTGATTTTACGGAATAAAATTTACATAAATTTTATCGACAACTTCGAATAAATAATGGATATATTAAAGAAAGAACGTGAAGCACAAGGCGACTCCGTAGCCACATTCAGACAACTTTTCTATGACGACACCGAACATCGTTTTTGCGATTGCTGGCGGTCGACCGGAATTATCGGGAAGACACATGACTGGACGATTGTAGTGGGGAATCTAGTTGTCTTTGACTGCGTTACTTGAATGCCAACGCCTAGACCCCACAATCAAGTTAACAATAAATCTTCTGGCTACCATCTCAGGCACACAATACGGCACACTCCAAAAGTAAGAACGAACTATGGTGAGCAATCTTTCCTGTACCAGTCAACTGAAATATTAAATAAATTTGGAGAAAAATTAAACTTCGACGCCAGTGAACTTATGTTTAAAAAACAGGTCAAAGAAGTGTTACTTAAGCAAAACGCTCGCAATACTGACATATAATAATGGTTTGAAGTATATGTCTACATGTTCCCCTATAGGTAGAAATTAAAAACAATTACAAACAAAAATATATTAATACGTAATTGTGACATAGCAGTGTAATTGATGAAAGTTCATGCGTACGAATTACTGCGTTTATGTGTACATTGTGATCCCTAGTGAATTTGAGACCTATGCTTTGTATAATACATAAGAAATGTAGTAATGACTTTGCTTTGTGCTATTTCTCTATTACGATTGTGCCATCATGCTTAAATTTGTGAACAGACGTGTTGTTATGTACGCTGTAAATCGGGTGGCTGAGGCCTCTGTCAGGCCACGTTCGCCTTTAGTCTCAGCCTCCCCTTGGTTTTTGCCAAGAAATAAAAAATTAAATCAAAAGTTAACACACTGACAACTGTTCTAGTGCTGGCCCATGTGATGACCCCGCACACCTCTCCTAATCTATCAAGAAATTACCCACTATTACAGGACTAAAAAAAACACTTCCAAGCCCTCATGCATCACCTCGCAAAACTGAAGGAATCACGCTGAGACAAATTCAAACAGGCACTTTCGTACACCCCGTAAGAAGCATTTATTGTTTCCGACAGAGTACGCAGCCGAATGCAAATTCTATCCCTACGTGAGTACAAGGAACTTCTTCAGTTCTATACCTTGTGTTTTACAGTGCCACAGTGCCAGTTGTAAATTTTACGTGTTGACTCGGTGGACGGTTAGCGTATGATTCCGACAAAAAAACTGTAAAAGTCTTCAGTAAGGCTAATGTTCTCGATTATTTAAACTCTGAACTCGACAATTTCGCCGATAACGATGTCAACTTCCTGTGGGACACGTTTCGAGCCGTTTGACATTTTTGCATTGATACTTTATTCCAGTGAAAACGAAAAGGTGCGCCGCTCAAACCCATGGATCAATCGCGATGTCATTAATTTAGTACACAAGATCAAAATGTTAAAAAAAAACGGAGGGTGAACAATTCGTTATCCAGAACTCTCCGTCAAACACTTGTGTCTAAAATTTGTGCGAGTAAGTGATTTTTCTATTCCACCACCATGTATAATTTTATTAAAACTAATCCTTCAAAATTTTGATGTCACCGGAATGCGAGAGGACGGCGACACCAATAACATAGAAATAGGAAATCAAACTATAACCGGTAAACAGGTGATTGCTACTGAATTTAAATGTTTCTTTCAATCCGTTTATTCTGATTCAGTGCCTTGTCGTGACATTGGAGAGATACGTAATGCAACCGAACTGAACTCTGACTTTATCAGTTATGAAGGGATGGTTGCAATGTTACTTAATCTTAAATTGATATCCTATTTTTGCCCTGATAAGATTTCAAACTTGATTCTCTATCAGTATGCTGAATCTATAGCTAAATTTGTCGTTGTATAGTGCGCCTATCTTTTTCTGAAGGTGGTGTCCCCGCTAAGTGGCGTATTGCACGTACAGTCCCTATCTTTAAAGCTGGCGATCGAGCCATGACTACTAACTATAGCCCTGTTTCAATTCTCAATTCATGCAGAAAACTCATGAAGCATATTATTTCAACTATTTGGTCGACTTTTTAAATTACCGCAATATTTTAACACTCTTCCAGTACGGTTTCCGTGAGGGCCTATCTACTACTACTCAACTCGTTTCTATTGTTCATACCTTTTCTTCAGTTCTTGACAAGTCCAGCCACGCTGACGCAATATTTTTAGATCTAAGCAAAGCATTCGACAGGGTTTCACATTCAGGCCTTCTTTATAAACGTAATACAACTTAATGTTCCGCATCTTCTAATAAAGTGGATTGCCTCATATCCTGAACATAGAAAACAATTTGTTGATCTAGGTGGTCACGTTTCAGATCTTGGATCAGTTAACTCTGGGGTGCCTCAAGGAAGTATCCTGGGGCCTTAATTATTTCAGGTATATATAAACGACATAACTTCTTGCGTCCACGAAAGCATTGGTATTCGTTTATTTGCGGAAGATTGTCTTTTGTACAGAGCCGTTGAATTAACTGATGACTAAATTACCCTCAACAACAGTCTGAATTCAATGTATAATTGGTGCGACATTTGGGGAATGAAGCATTAACTAAACCAAAACAGCGTACATGCGCATAACTAATAAAAATGCCCCCTTATGTTAAATTACTCAGTAAAGGGAGTCAAAATTTCTCACACCAATAGCTTTAAATAGCTTGTCCTAACGTTTACAAATAATCTAACCTGGTCAATGCATATCGACGAAATTTGTGCATCAACATGGCGTAAACTCGACCTCTTACGGCCCTGACTGAAAAACTGCTCCTCCCATGTTAAACGTCTTGCATATAACACGCTAATCAGGCCTCGCCTAGAATGCGCGTGTATCGTTTTTGAGACCCGTACACTAAAAACGACAGTAACAAATTTTAACCAATTTAGAGGCTGGCCGTACGGTTCATATATAATCATTACCGCCGACATGATTCGCCAACCACTTAAAAAAAAAAACATCATGACGTTACAGAGCCACCGAAAAGCAACAAGGCTAACATTTTTTTATCAGCTCTTGAACCGTAAACTTGCACTCGACCCCGTGCCTTATCTGTACCTTTTTTCCCACGGACCCACGAGAAACTTTCACCCTCTCAAATTTAACTCGGTTATTGCACGCACAAACAAATTAAAACATTCCTTCTTCCCGCGCACCGTAAGTGGTAATGCCTTACCGGCCGAAACGTTTTTAGCAAGAGTGTAGTATTGGGCGAGTTGGTGATTCATCTTAACAATACAGAGAAACAAAGACTAAAACTGTGTGCCTCAGCTTTAGTCTTTGTTTCTGTTGCGCTGTATTGTGTTCAGAACGTCTTAGCAAATAATGTTTCTCAGTTGTTTAACCAGCTCGTAGAATAAAATGTAACGTTGCCAATATCCCGTTATTGGTTTTATATATCTAGTTGTGTAAAATCTGTGTTACTTTGTATGATCATTGCTCCTTTGCGCCGCTTCTTTTTTTTTGGTGTGTGCTGCCTCGTTCCCTACCTCCTTATGAGCAATATACATGAAATATGAACTGATACGCACGTTCTTGTTCTCCTGTGCTTTCTTCCATTGTTCATTGCTTAATTACTCTTGCTTTCTATTTTAACTTCTTTTTTGCCTTCCTCTTTTTCTTGTTTACATCTGGTTTACTACATTGATGTATAAACAAACCACGCCTGCTTGGGCCACCCAAGGCCTGCAGTATTGTATAAATAAATAAATAAATAAATAAATAAATAAATAAATAAATAAATAAATAAATAAATAAATAAATAAATAAATAAATAAATAAATAAATAAATAAATAGAACCGATTGGGTACGCTCCGCCATATCATTGTGGACTCCAAGGAAAACCCCGACCTGCAACCCCTTCCAAATGCCCTTTCCCCTGAGCAGTGGGAGATACTGCTGTCTAGCGGTCGTCTGGAGGACCAAGCACTCTTTGTAGCCCGGGCTACGGCAGCGCGGCCAACACATGGCTTTCTGAACTCAGGATCCAATCCTACCTGTACAGCTCCAGAAATGTTTCATTGCTCTCTCCCTTCTGTCCACAAGACGTCTCTGTAGCGAAAAATTTGGAAGTTGTTCAACACTTCTTGCGTTTTTGGAGTTATAAAACGTCTTTCGCGGCTAAAATGGAGCTGAGTGAGGTACTGAAGCTAAGTTGTGTCACATTAAACAAAGCACATTTTGTTTTTACCGCGCTTTTAAATTTACATGCTATAAGTACGGGCATCTCCATCTTGCGCCAGTTATTCTCATCATCTGGCGTGTTTGTGGACGTTCTCGTCTCCAGCAGGGGAGTGGAATTCAACATCTCAGACTCCACCACGTCAAGTGAGATTTGAAGTGGGAGTCGCTCTGTTCTTTTGGTAAAAACTCACTGTGGCATCAGCAGCTACTTTTTTAAACATAAAATACTCAAAGACAAATAAATGGACTTGAGGAAAAAGATAACGGCATGTCCTGCGGCTGCTCCTGTTGTTAGAAAAGTTATTGACGGCAACTACCGGTGATATAATTTGCAACCACACCTCATTACACCAAATATTAGAACACACCAAAAAATATTAGACGGTTCATTCCCTTTGAATACCGTCAAAGTGTATGGAGTGGCCGTTTTAAAAGAAATAATAATTTTTCCGAGAGACAGACTTCCCGGAACGCCGGAAATCTGAAAGGACATTTCAGTCTCCTTCTCTGTTTTCGAGCTGCTCGAACCAAACCACAGCAAACATTTGCCAAAAGAGGAGCTGAAGACGATAAATATGACAACACTAACGTTTTAAACTTTAAATGGCGACTTTTCTAAGCGTTACTGGTTTCTAAATGAAATGATTCTACTGGGGAACTAAGGGAGCATTTCCGCGTCCATTTTGCTTGAGAAGAAATTTAAGCTTAACAATATCAACTTCGTAGAGTCGCTTTAGTTGCTGCGAAAATGAATTTAAATTTCGAAGGCGTGAATGCAGAAACTACATGCGATTGCAGCAACGCACTCTAACTGGGCTTACACTTCCCGTTTCCAGCGATGCACTGAGCAAAAACATGTCGCGCATGTCAACAAGAATTGCATACCTCGCGCGTGTATAAACCGTACGGTCTCTCCATGAGGTGACACAGTAGCCGAGGCCAGGACGTCCGACAGGGATTGGCGTAAGGAGGCGGAAGGCCAGTCTGCACCATCTGTGAGAATTCGTCAATCATAAGAGACTTAGCAGGTTAAGAATACGCAGCAGCGACCATGAATTGGTATTTTCTTAAAGAGGTTTGTAACTTGAGATTGAAATGTGGCTGTTGGTGTTTCAAAAACTCGTGAATGCCACAAATCCCAAAACTCAGTGCATATCAGAGAACACGCCTTTGTAGCTAACAAGATTTTCCTCGGCCACTTTCTCGGTAATCAAAATGAGCGCTCATATCTGCTCGCGCTATGAGAAGTTTTGTTGTTGCTCGTTGAGGGGCCAGATCTTTTGGCATAAACTTGAAAGGTACCAACCATGTCCCATGCTTTACGAGGCTAACAACGTCGGAAAACCGGGAAGCGTGCGGTAAATACGCCTTGTTTGCATGATACGCGTTGAGTGAAAGGCCACCCCGAGAAAAGCAAAAGATGCCGTTTTGTTAAACATAGGTAAATTGTGGCATCGCGATGGAATACGACAACCTTGTCCAAGGTTGAATGCGAGGTACGTAACGAGTTTGCACGATTGGTTTGTTCCTTTTTAAAGTAAAAATGAAGTTCGTGTACGTGCACTGTTTTCACGACACGATGAAACGGCGATGCAGCAAAGGGCTGACGCGAGTCCGTGTCGGTACTCATCATGGAGCTCGCACGCGGATCGTTCGCAGAAGCAGAAATAATTCGTTGCCTTTACCGACGGGCAGGTTGAGCTACAGTTTCTTGGCGCTCAAAGGTAGCAAAAACAGACAAACCAGAGACGTATGCGCTATATATAAAAGCATGAAGCATACACCACGCGATGAACCAGGGAGAGAATTTGTGCCTACGTTAAAATCTACGGGAACTTAGCAGAATTAACCCCCCGAAATGTCTGCGATCTGTGACACTTCTTAAAGACCTTCAACCTGTGTGACTTTTGCACAGCTCAATGAAAGGCAAAGAAAGTGCCGTTGCTATATCAGGTTCTTAATGTTACAGCCTCCAACCGGTTTATCGTGCTCCAAAAATTCGGACTTGCTGGATATTCGAAACTTTTCTGAGGCTTTTCGTATACATTTCTCCCATAGGAGTAATGTATACGAACAACGAATATGTTCAATTCAAGCCACAAGTTCAATTTTGTGGACGAAATTTTCGGCGACAGAACCACAGTGAGACTCCAGTACGACGCCATTTTGAGTCCTAAGCTGCCTGGCTAGCTTCAGATTGGTAGCATCAGATTGGATTGGTATTGGCTTGACAAACTTTGTCAAGTCAGTCCCCATCCATCCAAACAAACTTGGAGGCTATTATTTTGCATGTAGACTGCGGCGGAAGCAACTTCGAAAGCCAAAAACGGGTTTTAGGTGCCAAGTTTTTTTAGACACCACTTTTTTTAGGAACCAGGTTACGCTGACTGATGAGCAATATCAGCTCGTTTGTCCTGAACCGCTCACAGCTTCTTCAGTCCTAATTTTTGAAATAAATTTCGTTTTTGCGACCCATGGATTTTTCGGGCGGCTCTTTATTCGAACTATTTTTTCTTCCCCTACAGGTCCGAAAAACCGGTCGGCTACTGTACTCTCAGTCCAAATAACCGTGTCACCACCACACTAAAACTGTACCCGGCAAGGAGTGAAATATTCACTGCACACGACAGGGCCTACACTACGCCTCTTCGCGAATGGAATGCGCATAAACCCTCCTCTTTGATTCATTTTCCCTGTCTTTTGCGTCTGCAAATGACGCTGCTTAGATATCTTCTCATGCACGCCGGCAGGATAAAAAAAGGAGGAGCCGCAGCCATCTCTCCATATTTGCGGGGAATACGCGTTTGAATTTCGCGGTATAAAAAAACCGTAGCGCCGTTTTGTCATGCTCATCATGCTTGTGGACAGGCGTGGTGGTTGAACACAAAAGCGTTTTGCCAGACGAAAGCTTTAAATGGGCTATTCAGGGAAAAAGCGGCACCGGCGTCCGAACAGAAAAATTGATCATCTGGAGGCGTTCGATATCACCTGTCTTACGACGCGAGCTCGAGCAAAAAAGCTGGCGTCCGGCATCGGCGTCCCTGGGAGCAAAGCGGCCCCTTTACAAGACGTTCCGTTATATTCCCTAGAAATTTCGGTAGTCTAGCGTCAGGGCCAGTTTCGCATTACAGCGGTGTGTCACCGCAGTGATAAAAGCGCGCGAGAAACCGCACACCGGCCGACCATGGCGCCCTGTCAATGCACCATGCAACGCACTCATCGCGCTTGCCTTCGAGTCATCCTTAAGAATAACAGTGCTGTTTTTAAAAAAAACTCATTCATAAATTATTTGTTTGGACACTTTTCCTCGCCCGAGTTAGTTTCTTAGAAATTAGAAGTGGAGAATTAGAGTTCTCTTCTTGTACATCGCTTTTAGCTGTGGTCGTCTGCGCTCTGGAGGTGAGCAGACAATCCGAGTCGTCAACAGCCCTTTTCACAGTTTAAAAATTCCTGAATAAATTTTTTGAGATAAAAAAAAAGGATGCAAACAAGTGATATTGCCAAGGAAAAATATCAAAGGAACTATTAGGCTTTCAGAAAAAAAAAATCTTAGTAGCGTGAAGAGCCAGTTTACTAAGGGGGCGTTGCAGTCGACCGGCGTGCTGTCGGCCCGAGGCTTTCATCACCAAAAGGACCCCACTGAAAGTCTCGGATGGGAGACTAGCCAAATTTTGAAGGAACTATAGTTCCACAGGACGAGGTCAGTTAAGCTTGGAAGCACCGGCAGGTGGTCGTCCCTGCGGTCATACCGCAGAAGAAGTTAGGGGAATAACAAGCAGCGAAATTCACCATCGTAGTGAACTGTCCCCTTACACAGCGCATTTTCACCTGTAAACACCTCAGCCTGCGTAGCCATTTTTCTTACAGAAAACGGTGATTCTTTATTGCCACTTTCAGAATCCGGATTTATTCGGGCGGGTGTGTTGCTAGATATTTTAAGTTTTCTGGACACATTTGTTCAGTGTTAAATTTCGGCGAGCCGTCACTTACCAGATTAAGCCCCACGTACGTTGTGTATCCCGGCGTGATGTATATGGCATCGCTGCAAATAGAGGACCTACGATAGAAAAGTTTTAAGCACAATCTCATAACTTATTTTTGTCAACTCCTTCAAACATTTAATGAGATAGAAGAAAACTTTACCAGGTGAACTTGTTTTTTTTATGGCACTATGAGATCTTTGTATTCAATATATCAACTCCACTATTATTTAAAACCACAAAAGGGTCCACCGGCACGTTCTGCAAACAAAACCGTCTGCCGCTATGCTGCCAGATCAGGCTGTACATAATCTATTATTTCTGATAAGCCATCAGGTTTGCCCACTCTAAAAGGTGTGTATTGAAGGAGAGAAATTCAGGACAAAGAATACGAGCTGAGACAGAAACCCAAACAAAATCTGCTGTAGAGTACAAAACTCACTGGTATGCTTTTTAGGAACACCAGGTGAAGCATTGTATACTTGCTAACCCAAATGCCATTTCGGCATTTTATTCTAAACTCAGAAAGTAAGAAAAATGAGCGAAATTGGATTCCAAGTGCGTTTAAAAAATGTTTTGAGCTCTTCTGTTCTCATCGTTTCAACTTGCTCACCTTGTACCATGGGCGTGAACCATGACAATGAATCCAGCCTGGTAGGAAGTTGGCAGGTACTCGTGGAGTTCAGGGTTCAAAGTCATCACAAGGCCTGCATTCCGAAAAATTCACGCAGCTCAAGGCAACTTGTAGTTCAACCTTCGCAAACAAATTTGCTACCCAATCACTTCAGCCATAAAAACACCCGGTGCATAGTAAAATAAACAAAAGAATAAATTAGCCAGTCCAACTTGCTAAATTCCCTTCGATGACACCAAAATAAAAATGTATTTTGGCATCTTTGCGACTGCAACTTACTAGATTAGGAGAGCCCCCAAAGCTCAAGGGTCAAAAGCTTTGAGGTATCTAGCTAGTTTTATCGCTAGTTTTTTCCATTTGGGTTGCAACAAAAAAGCTCGGAACAAATGAACCCTTATTGTTTTCTTTAATAGTACTTAAGGGTTTTACAACCAGGCACGCGCCATTATTTCGCCATGCATAAAGAGCACGTGTCCATGGGGTTGACGTCATAAAACCACGGGGACCAAAGAGCAGCATGCCAAAACTACAAAATGTTGCAATAGCGCAGCCCTGAGGCACCTAATTGAAGAGTTTTTTCACGGAGTTTTTACTCACTTTATTTTAAGGGCACACTGTTGTATGGAGCTACGAAATAGTCTAAGCTACATAGGGATTCCAGCAGCACACTGAAGCGTCGATACACCAGTGTTTTTTTTTTCACCAGAACAATGGCCGATGAGGCAGGGAATCGACGCCCGGAATTCGTATTTAGTAGGAAAACGCCTTGACTACTGAGTAACTAAGCCAGTGTATTCATTTTACCGCCACTCAAACCTTTTTAGCATACAAATAAGACTTTTTCCCGCGCACAAGATGCTTTTTGTGTCTCTTGTTCTAATTTTTTCATCATTTTTTATTCTTAAAAAGTGTTACCATTTTCACCCATCGCCAGACAGAAAACGGCCTCAACGTTCCGACAATCTGACGAATATGTGGCCAGCTAATTTTATTGCAAAATTTAATGCAGGCGCGTATAACACGTCGCCGCCCGTGGTGACATCTGGACGATGCATGCCCGCCTTCACGGGCATTGGGCGTGCTCCTTAGTTTGTGTTTTTTTCTTTTGTGGCCGTAATGTGTGGCGCGTAACGTGTTAAAAACACCAAGAAAACGTCCATCGCTCGTGAGCGACTGCCTGGCGCCGACCGCCGATCGTCCCCGGCTCGCGCAGTGGCAAAAAAGGAAAAGCGGGCCACCTCCACTGACGTGAAAGCTGAGGAGGGGTGAAGCACCCAGTGTAAAAGTGTATGATGAGGTTTCAATGATGCGTTTTCGAAGTTATGAAGTGTATAACGTGGTTTAGATGCTTAGCGCTCGCGTTTTAGGCCACGGCGCCTTGGCGTTTTTGCCCACGGAGATCAAAACATTTAGGGGGTAGAGATATACAGATTTGCTGTAAAAGTCTCGTGTTTTTGAAGCACGAAGCGTTCTAGCGCGATGCGTTGGAAAATGAGTGTCCCGGTGTTTCAGTACCGTAACTACATGATACGCCAACAGCTGGAGCCCCTAAAGTGCTTCGCCCTAAAATTGAACTGGCGAAAACTCCGAGGAGCGCCTAGCGTTGCCTAGCAACCAACAACGACACAGCTGGCGCAATACCTGCTACGTTGCACTTCGACAACACTCCAGGGACGCCGCGCTGCGCCCCAGCAGCCGTCAAGCGCATGTAATGCCTCGCATGAGGAACAGGACGATATCGATGCATATGACGTTGACTACTTCTAGCACAGGGCGAAGGGAAGACGGAACATGTAAATCAACAATTTCAAACCTAATGCAATGCGTGGTAATGTGTGCTTCGGTGCACATGTAGAAAGAAATCGAGCAGCTTCGCTATACTTCAAGCCTTGCGCGACTTAGTGCAGGCTTTTTTTTAGATTTCGATTTTCGAGGGGATCAGTAATGCCGCCGCTGGTCTCAGCAAAACGGTGCCTTTTTTCCCGTTTCAACGAAAGCTCGAGAATCCCAGACAAGCTAGAATACAAGATGATTTTTTCTTCTGTAAAAACAATTTTTGTATACACACCAGTGCTTGCGGTTAAGGGAAAGCGCGATAACCGAGCGAACATTCGCTACAGTTCCAGTGCCGTCTAATTGTAAATAATTGAATGTTTTCAGACAAATTACGTTTTCCAGCCAAGCGTTGTAGGGAATTCTAAGAATATGCGTAAAAAAACGAATGTACATGGGCCCGCGCACTTTAAAGAACAACCGGTGTGTAATACGTGGGTATGCTTTTTTTCCTCATTTAGGCTCACACTTTTCTATTACTCATCGCAAATTCTCGATACCAGACTCTCCCGAGCAGCTCCTAGCTGCTATGAGCGCTCCGTTTACTGAATTTGTGCTAAAAACGGCTTTTAAAAGTGCATGCCTTCCTTCAAAGGTTTCGTCAGTGAATGAAGCATAACGGCCCCCTCATTTCGGGACGCAAAACCGCGTGAGGTAAGGAGTATTTCAAAATTTAGCCCTAAGAATCTCTTATACACGGCGTGCAACGACAGTGTTGGCTTTATAGTTCAACTGGCTATTTATTGAATTAGCACTAAATAGCCCTTAAAACACTCCTAGGATATACGGCCAAGTACGTCGAGTGCAAACGTTCCTAGAAGTACGTGTAAAACGTTGAGGGCCTCGTAAGAACATATGCACTCTTTTCCCAATTCAATTTGATACGTTATTCACATATTACGAATATTAAGACAACGGTCACACTTCAGGCTGGCGTTTTACCACAGCGTCGAAGGGCATCGGTAAGGGTAGGACAGGCAGGTTGCATCAATCTGTGCCGTTTCTTGGTTCTCTTCTGTGTATTTTTAGTGTTTCTAGAAGTACCATAAGACCCAATTATAACCAATCCGTAACGTTCAAAGAAGAAATATTAACCTTTTTTCGCAGCTTACACAGCTAGATACGCTTTCTCGTAAATTCTACCGGTTGTAACGTCACCCCAACCGAAAGCTGCGCAGCTGTCTCCGCATGTCCCAGGCACATAATGCCCCCGCATTAAAAACTACAGGGAGTATTTAATTTGTCTCTCTGAGATATGATATGTACTATTCTTTCGGCAGGGACAAAATGTGTGCTGAAGAGACTAGAACGGCGATAGTGCAGTTATATGAGAACCAGCGTAGCGTGGAAAACAATTTCACTTTCACCATTTTTTGGCGAAGCAGCGGTGCTGTACTTGAAGAACTGCCCGTCTTCATCGCAGTGAAAGCAGAAGCAGTTGCCGTACAAAGTGCTGGTTCTGTTTTGAAAATACCTGAAAGATAATTTGGTTCGTTAGTAAAGTTGAATAAATGTGTCGAAGGGCAGCGTAAAAAAAAAACAAAAAAAAACATGGCACCTATCCAGAAAGACGAGCTGCGCCATGTTTAAAAGTAACATCGGGAATATAATACGACAGTCAAATACTCCCACTACAGAGTATGCGAGCTTCAAATATACGCACGTACGCATGTACACACACCTGTGCAAACACACAAGCCCCAACGCAAACACACATTCCTATACCTATGTGTACACACACGTAAGAGTTGAGCATTATTAATTGATAGTGCTGATTGAAGCATGCACGAAGAAAGGTTTAATTGATAATTATATACAACTGTATGCATTTGTGCGCATCCTAAATGATGCAATGATGGGTAGCATCGTGAACATGGCAGACGGCCCGCAATCCGACACGTAAGAGCTGAATTGCATGGAGAGTCTTTAGTGAACCTTCAAATGGGGGTAACAGTACCACGCTGCATTTTATTGTCAGGTTTAGAGTGCTTCCTTATAATGTAAGGTATAACATCCCCGGATACAGGGAGGCTACCCTAGATAAATGCAACCACACCGGCAATGTCATTTAATACACAAACAGAATTTCCTCACTACGACAATACTGGCCCCATCCGATTCAGTATTTGATTCAGTCGAGCGAGGCGTTTGTCCTGCAGTGTGCATAAGTACGCCGATGATTACGATAACTTAAGAGTTGAAACCTCGCCGTGTCTAGAGTGCCGTTCGACGGCTTTCCAATTTGCGGGGGCAGGGCTGGTCCCCAACAGAACTTTCGGCATAGCAATGTAGAGGTGCGAGTCCGTAGTTCTCGAGCAAAGGTAGTTCTCTTTTTTGTAGATTCAGTTGCAGTTGTAAATTTGATGGCTTAAGTTATTTGCCGGCGTTTGAAATGATTGCTTTCTATTCTATAGGTTTGGTTACGTGACAAGTGGCTAGGTAGAGTGAAGCAGTGCCAGACGCGGCCTTTTCTTGGAAAACGCAGTGAGCGTCACTTCAGTGGAGGGCTCAAGCACCATTGGACGGCACGCTAGACACAACATTGGAATATAGACACAAACACATAGACCCCCCCCCCCCCCCCCACATGCTCCTCGCCCCCGCCCTCCCCACCAACAGGCATACCCACAACCACACCCCCCCCACACACGCGCACACACACGCACACGCACACGCGCACGCGCACATGCGCACACACACACGCACACGCACATGCGCAGACACACACGCACACGCACACACAGACGCGCACACACACACGCACGCACGCACACAACGAAGTGGAAATTAGGAAGAAAAATCACGTGATATTGCGAATGCAAATCCAGTGGCACTCCGCTTGTTCACAAAGCTGTTCTTCCTGCGAGCATAAAAGATAGAGCTCCTAGACTGTAGACAATAAAATAGTTCTTCATTTTGAAAGAACTAGCTTTCGATAACTCGTTCAACACCCTTACAGCCCGACAGACACTGTTTTCAGTAAAAATGTACTGGTTAAGAAAAACTTCGAAAGTCTGCGCTGCCAAACTTCAGCAGTCGGTAATAGGAGAAATAAAAAAAACAGCAATTCAGTTTTTTAAGTCCATGGTAGCACCAATATAGTATGAAAAATAAAAATAAAGGCTCCCTACAACCCCACACTCATGCATCCTAGCAGTGACCCTGGTACACCGCCTCCAATCTCCCCAAGAAACGTCCCCGTGAAGCCAGGCTATGGGTGAGAAAGTGTCTTGGGATTTGCCACTTGTCGGTCTTCATTACTTAATATGTACAGCGTTTGCAATCGGAGTTAAAATGGGTATAAATATTTTTTGAACGCGCCAGTCTCTTTAGTATGCTAACTCGTCGCATTTTGTCGTCGTGGTCCCACTATTAGCAGCGTGCGGAGCCTCACTTTTCTTGTTTGCAGTCCTGGTCATTGAAGGAGCAGTCTAGGATGGCATCCCTAAACTGGTGGCCCAGTGCCTGGAAGTCGTATTTGGGTTCTGCTCCCTGTTTAGCGATCCAGTCTGATATCTGATGCTGGAGCAGCACGTCTTCGGCGTTGGCCTGCGTCAGAGCAGTGTTGTATATGTGAACTGCGGGCTTTTTCGCAGCGAAGCCATATAGCAAATCGCTAGAGTTTTGTGTCCGCAGTTCAAAATACCAAGGAAATGCCGAGCGCTCGTGGGCACATGCTACGCGGCGCCAGCCCAGCGTCTCTCAGCGCACGATTGTCCAGCCAAACATAACCACTTAGGGAGATTGGCAAAGACTGGCCCAACAACAACAGCAGCAACAACAACAAAAACAAAAACGCCAGCTTTCGCCGTAATCGCGGCAACACTTGCTCGGAACGAAAAAGACACGTCATAGCGCACGACCCTCCAAGGTGATGTCCAATGGTTATCAGTTACAAAAAAAAAGGAAGAACGCTCACAGTTATAGCAACAATGATGGAGTAATGATAGTTGCGGCAGCGAAGAAGGAGCAAATCGGCTGCAATCGTGCACTTAAACCATCGTGGTGGTCGTGAAGGCTGCGTACAGCTTTGCTACCTTCATGTCTTGCACTGTAGTGTGAGTTTCCTTATTTTTTTTCATATGTATCGTTTTTTAAATTGCGGTAACATGTGTTTTAATTCTGTTGGGTTGCCTGAAAGATTGGAGCTTTGATCTACAATAGAAACACTCAGATAAACGTACCACGGTGACAGGTAATGCGCATTCGTGTTTGCACATGACTTCTGAGAAGTGAACTAGAAAGATTGGACGTTATCGTATACGTCGTAACTTTGTAAGATACTGCAAATATACAGCGGTGCTTGGGAAAACTGCAGTGCTGCAATAAGAATGATTGGTTTTTATTGATAGGTTATCAGTTTTACCGCCCCGACGCCACACAACCGATGAGGCGCTCCGTATTGTAGGGCTGCGGAATGATTTTGACCACCTGGGGATCTTTAACGTGCGCCGAAATCTCGAATACATGGGCGTTCTCGCTTTTCGCCTCCATCCTACAAAACCAACGACCATACTTAGGCCTGAGAGCGATGGAGCTTAGAAGATGGTGGGCAGAGGAGAGACAAAACTTTGAAAATGGTAGCTGCCTCAGTCCGGTCTAAAGATTTAATCAAGAGGATTTGTTTTCATCTCAAAAATAAATTCCCAACATAATCTATAGAAAGCTTTGACAGCAATGCCAAAATTACGCACAGGAGGCTGGTGCGGTAAATTAAGGTTGCAAATAGCGCTTACAACACTTAAAAACAGAAGTTGCAAATCTCCCGTCGGTCTACCTTGTTTGTTCTCTTTTATGTACAATTTTTCAACCACAAGTTTTGGCGTCTTCGAAGAGGTACGCGTGGGGATACGTTTTGGACCTTTTTTGCTATTTTCTGTAAATTCCGTTTGTTTCTAATTGGCACATCTTGAAGAGCGGAGTAGATCAGGGAATTACAAACGCGTGTTAAGGACATAGTAGTAGAAATTAAGATGAAGAAATGGATGTGGGCAGGGCGTGTAATGTGAAGGCAAGATAACCGTTGGGCATTAAGGGTAACAGAGTGAATCCCTAGAGAAGGCAAGCGTTGCAGGGGGCAGATGGTTAGGCGGGCAGATCAGCTCGAGAATTTTGCGTGGAAAAATTGGTCGCAGTTAGCACAGGACGGTGATAATAGGAGATCTATGGGAGAAGCGTTTGCCCTGCAGTGGGCGTAGATAGACTGTGGCTGCTGCTACTGATGATGAAGCTTTTGACGGCGGAGCTGTTTAAGCTTGCTTCTGGCCGTGCGGATGGTTACTAGGAACTTCAGCTCATTGAATTGGAGAGGACGAAATGCTAGGCAAGGACGTGTGAGAGAAAGCGGAGAGGAGGCAAGGGGCCCACGAGAAGGTGTAGCGTGTGCGCGCCTCCAGAAGCAAACACTTCCCGTGGTCGGATTCGAACCTGGGTCGCCTGCGTTATGAAACCGGAGTTTATCCGGTTGCGCTACAGCGGGATTCGGCGCGCGCAGCATTTCCTTTGGGTTAGTAGCGCGGGCGTTGGCTTCGTACTTCGGCTGACTTTGTTTCGGACTTGGGCAGTTTGGATTTTAATGGGCATAGCTTCGCTTTTTAACCGTATTTCTCATAAGAAAAGGGCAGAGCAAAATAAATTGCCTCCAATCCACGCTGTGAAGGAGGTTGTAAAGCAAAGCTTTACACGACACACACAACAATTGCCCATGCAGGGTCACTTGAATTTTCTAACATGGCTCTACAAAGAGTGAAACGAGGGATTCTGGCAGCCACTACCTGGAATTCGTGTCTCGAATGCGGGAGCGTCGCCGCGGCCGGGCTAGAGCGGCGGACGCCGCCGCTGAAGCCCGGCCGTGCGTCGGGAGAAAGAAAACGGATAGGAGCGTCTTTCGAAGGGTGCGACGACGGAACCTAGCCATCCTGATGTGCTAGCTCGGGACTACACCACGGCGCGACACAAGCGCAGACACCGAAACAATTCGGCAGGTGAGCTCAGTGATTCCCATTTATGCCGATTAAAACTAGTTGGTTTCGTAAGTTTGAGAATTTCGAGAAAGCTAAGGAAACTTTTATAATCGCTATTTATCAGAACCAGTTGCTCCTTTCGCCTTTTGTAATATCTCTTAAAACATAACCGAATTGCTATTCACCAATTAAGAAAACGGAGCCCCATTCGTGGCAAGCAGTGCGCAAAACGAAGTGCTTCTCTACTGGCCAGATGTCTGTATGTGGTCTCTACGTTTTGATTTCCCGCCCTGCAAACCAATCCTTAACATATCTTTGCCGTACGACCCTCGAATTCTGTCGGGTCCGGGTTACCCAGGAGGTGCTGTCGAACAAATTAAGCCGTGCGAAGTAAGCGCGCAGTGAACGCGAAGCTGTACGAAAACAGGCCCAAAACAACCGTGGCTGAAGCAGACGACGAAGCCGTACCGACGACGCTCCCGCCGGCCGGCAGGCACCCGCGCGGTCCGCGTGTTAAATTCGCTGCGTCATCTCCAATGTGCTCCGTGAGTGATACCCTCCGCCCACCCCACTTCCGCCGGATTCAGCTTCAAAAGGTCCAACTAGACGAAAGATCCAATGAGACAAAAGTTCCAACAGTGGACCTTTCGTCTCGGTAAGGATCCTTCCGTATCGGCGGATCCTTCGGCGTGGTAGACATTCTGGCTCGATTGGACGTAACGTCTTGGTGGAACAGTGCGTCGGGCTTGGGCTGGGCGTGGATGGATTGTGATGGCGTACGTTTTGGCCTCGGAGAGCCGAAGCCCCTTACTCGTCAGGTGGTTCGCCACTGCATCGAGGGCCACCTGTAGGGAGGCGCGTACCAGCCTGCCGACTTTAGTGGGGCCCCGGGTCCAGAGTGCCACGTCGTCGGCATAGATGGCCATCTCTACCGGGTACTCCAGGGATTCCGGAAGACGGCTAAGAAGGTCCGCCATGGCAAGTTTAAAGAGAAGTGGATTCAGGACGCTGCCCTGTGGGACACCAGTACCCACTCCGTGCGGGGCGCTCAGGGTATTGCCGACGTGTACACGCAGTGTACGGTCTCTTCGAAAGCAACTGACATAATCTCTGAGCCTCCCCTCTGCTCCCGGGCAGTCAAGGGCACCGTGGATGGTTTGGTGCGGTAGGGCCTCAAAAGCTGACTGGATCTTCAGGAGTAGGAGGTACGCCCCCTCTTTCTCGTGTCGGGCCTGCTCTAGGAACGGCACCCCATCTGCGAGGGCGTTAGCGGTGCAGTGGGACCGTCGGAGCCAGCGCTGTCCGAAAGTGTGCGGTGGTGGAGGGGAGTGGGCAGTATGCTGTGCCAGCACGAGGCACTCGATGGCGCGACGCTTGGCGAAAACCTGACGGGGGCGTGCGGGTGATTTGATGCGCGCTCGTTTAAGACGCAGTTCACGGTCCCTTCCTGAGACGCACTGCGCGCCGCCGCCGCTGAGGTTCACCATAGCTTCCGTCGAGGGAACCCATGAGTGAGTGCTGCCTCAGAGCACTGCAGGCACCAACAGTGAGCGCTGAACTGTGAGTTACGCAACCGGTCGGGCGCTTCGTGAGCCGCTGCAGCTAAACGAGCGGCCATAGCTGAGGCCCAGTACCGCCGACGCCAGAACCCGAGTGAGTGCTGAACAATGAGCGAAGGAACCGGGGCATGTGCTTTGTCAGCCACTGGAAAAACGTCGTCTGTAACCATACAAAAATATCCGTCTGAATCTCTTTGCCTGAACACAGTCATAACAGCAAAACAGCTGCGCCCAAATATCGCTTTAGGGAGTATGTGAATAGCCAGCCATTTTTTCATAGTTTTCTACTTGTAACATATATTATATCACGCCTGATATAAAGTTACACAACATCTCTACATTATAAGCAAAATTTTCACTGATTTTGATCCCTTGAAGTTAGTTCCAGCTCTGGTGTTCTATTTTTCAGTCATTTGGTTCCTGTTATGCAGGTTTCGGCTACATTTCTTGAGTCGTTTTGGACATTCGCTTAAGTATATCCGAGGAGGGGGGTGAGTTGGACACAATTTTTTTAAGTTGGGATTTTGTACCCTTTGTGTGCGTTTCAATTGTCTGTGGCATGCTGAGAAAAGGCTAGCTTCGGTATGTTTTTGCATTGTTTTGTATGGTTGTTTTGTCCTCCTGAGGTTACTTGTGCCTCTTGTTATTTTACTTTGGATGTATTTTGTCTGCTTTAGGGTAGGTTTTTGCTGTCAAACATGATCTAAGAAGGTGCAATCCACTAAGGAAGCGGATTGTGAATACGCGGATGTAGCCTTGTAACGTGTGCTTGGCTAAGGGGGTAAGGATACCTAAGAAAGTTTCCTTCCAGGACCCCCTCGAAAAGGCAACAACCAGGCTTTGAACAATCAAGCGCAAGCGAACACTCAGCTCTCCAGTAGACCTTCAAGGTGGACGCAGCACAGAGTGTGTGAACAGTCAAAAATAGTTTGTGTGCTATAAAAAAGACGTCGGCTTCTGGGAAATGAGAACGTAATCAGATTGATGATAACCTGGCATTCAAAAATGTGGTTACAAATGTTGCGGAGATTCGATCACAGGCGCTTCGTTCGACCCTGGGATCGGCTGCACAATACATGCATCACACCTTTGGCTGTGATACAATAGAATGGCCCCTTCGAACATAGACCATAGTCCTAAACGGCTTACTCTAAACGTGCATCTGCAAGGGCGAAGTGTGTGCCGTGTCCTTTATTCCTCTAATAGAGATCCCCGTATACAAGTTTCCGCTTACCCCTACGACGGCTACTTTAAATGTACTTAAGGTGATTTGGCCGCAACAGTATGCACCGTTCGCGAAAAATTTATCGTACGAATAGGGACTGCCACGTTACTATAGGCAAGTTAAATGTGGGTTTCTTATTGTTGTTTTCGTCGGTAATATTGGCGAGTGCTTTGTTCTTATATCTTTGTATTCATTCTTTGTCTGGCGATTTTATTGTGCTAGCCGCTATTTACAGGAATTGTGGTATATGAAACTTGCTATTCAAAAGAGTTTCGGGACATATGGCTGGATAATCCTCATGTAAAACTCACAAAACCAACTGGTCTATGCAAAAGATTTTACACATCAACTGGGATCACCAAGGACTCTCCGATTACAACCCGGAGCCGTAAGCATGCGTATGCTAATTTTGGGAGTTTTAATCCTTCTGACTGGTCTAGCTGGATGTTATAGGTGAGTGGCAAGTTTGTTATGTGCAAAAAAGTGCTAGATATGAGTGAATAACCAGTTAATTGTATTGGGCCATGTTGTATTCATTATCGATTGAGAAATTACTAATTTTTTTATTTGCAAAAGCTATCGGGCACCAATCGTGTAGCTCGAAGGCGGCGTACTTGCCTAGCTACAAACTATTCGGCGTGATGGGAATTGTGCTTAGAAAAGTGTTTGTGACACGGAGAAGGGAATTTCCCAATCCGTTTACTGAAGGCTGGTACCTTTTTTACCTACACAGCTTCTCTTCAAGTCACGTTTCTACGACAGCAAATGTTTAAAAGCGGTGCAAAAAGACAAGGTACAAAACGCAAAGGAAAACAGAGTACTTCGGTTTCCATACCTCGTATTAGCGCAGCGCTTTTAATTTTTACAATCATCTGTGACTCCCCCAAACCAGGAGTCTGCTGAAACTGCCCATAATTGCCTCATCGGACACGAAAGATTCCTTTGAAAGACCGCTCAATTTTATACCACGAATGAATTATGGCTTCTAGCCACTTCTGCCGCAACCAAGCGCCCTAGAAATAAGTTATAGATATGGATTAGTGGAAGATCTATCTTTTAAGTTTTCCGCAATGGCAGTGCAAGCAAAACGGTTTTGTGCCTAGGGTGACGATGCATAAGTTTGGCCGAAGAAATGTGACCGTCTTTTTTGGTTGGAAGCTCAAAAGAGATAAGTAACAAATACAACTGTTTCAGTTCGTATAATTAGTATCTGTTAATTTTGGTAACATTGTCTCGTCACTAATGTCATGTGTCGATAGCACCCACGGGGAGGGGAAGCACCAAAACCCCTCCCGAGAGAGAAAAGAAAATCAAGAACAAAGACACGGAAATTTGAAGTGCGCGCCAGGAACGCACCAATGGACGAAGGCCGCGTCTAAACACCGAGTCGTCGTGGCCAAACATGGTAGCGCACTGGTCAGCCAATCAGAGAACGCCACGTAGGAGGTAAGTGGCGTGATAACATATGGACACGGAAAGGAAAAGAGCCAATTAGAATGAGCCGCGATCAAGCCCAGAGGGGCTAAAATCCATGCGCACAATGAGAAGGGGGAAGAACAAAACCAGGAGGCGGAAGAAGTACGTGAGGAACGAGCCATGGGGACGCGGCCAGGCCATAGACTATGCCTACCCAGCCTCGGCGAGAGCGGGCTGACTTCGCATGGGCTGCGGCATCCTAGGCGCACCACGAGGCTGTGTCTTCGTAACCCAAGCGGCGGCGGTCGGGAACCTGCGGCCAACGTGCACGTTCCGTCGGCCTTCGATTGGACGGTCCTGAAGGGCTACGTTCGTGCCGAGACCTACCTGGATTTCGTGCGGCAGCGGCTACTGGTGATCAGCCAGCGAGGAAACATGTCGGGGCGAGCGGAGCCCACGCCGTCCAAGGAGCGACCGCGCGCAACGAACGCGGGCTCCGAAGCGAGACGAGAACGGCTACCACCAAGTCGCGGCCACGCGAAGGGTGTGACACGTCAGCCCTGACGACCGCAGTAGGCTAGTGTAATATGGGCGAAGTCGTAGGACACAACTAAGAAGTTGTAGTGGGAAAGACATCAAATAGGAGTTGAAGTAATGAGTGTATATGAACTAATTCTTTAACTAAACTAAAACTTTATTGTAGAGACTTCTCGGTTTTGATTGTGAATGATATTTTGTGATTTTAGATGCGGAGCAGCCTATGGTCGAGCCTGTTCTCTCCGCAGTTATGTGGGCGCCGTTGTGCGGCGTCCACACCCCCACTGTGGATGCCTGGCCAGGCACCGCTGAAGGTGATTGTGGAAGGATGCCCCTAGTGATTGGCCAACCAAAGAATCTATCACGGGATAGCTTCGCGTTCAACCACCGTCGCCGTCTTCCCGTAGGGGAACCCTGAGTACCACACCCCCACTGCGCATGCCTGGCCAGGCACCACTGATGATGATTGTGGCAGGTTGCCCCTAGGGATTAGCCAACCAAAGAATCTATCACGAGACAGCTTCGCGTTCAACCACCATCGTCATCTTCCCGTAGGGGAATCCTGAGTGATATGCGAGGCATTCCTCCTCTCCTCTCCGACGCTCCTCTCCTCTCCAGCATTCCTAATCCTTTCTCCGAAGCTGCTCTTCTCTCCGGGATTGCGCAACGAATGGCGACACTTACGGCTCCGCGGGCTATAGTGCGAAGCAGCTTAGGGTTAGAGACGTAACAGTAGCCGCTGCATAGTCCGCTGGGGGCGCCACTGAGTCTCCGAGGTATAAATGACGCGCGCGCGCGCTGCGCCCCCCTCATTCTCCTCAATCAAATCTGCGATCGAACTGCAAACTAATGGGAACTTGAGTCGACCCCAGGGCTGCTTCGCATAGTACTCAGGGTTCGCCTACGCGAAGATGGTGAAATTTTTTTAGTTAGGGCTTTGAGTGTTTATCAGTTGTGTGAAATTTCTGGGGGGGGGGGGGGGGTTCATTAGGGTTTTTTCGAAGTGTGTATTAAATGTGTGGTTTGTTGAACCCGTTAATGGCTTTCCTGCGTCCGTCTCTCTAGGCTGGTCAAGACCCCCTTACTGTAAACCATCACGTGACAACTACGAGAAATTAATATTTATTTGCGTATTTTCTTATGATAGCTAGTTTGTGCATGATTATTGTTTCAAATCAAATGAAATGAAGTTCATTATTTTAACAAAAGAATACAGGGGGTTATGTTTTGCAGATAAGGGTCCCAAAGTCCAGGGACTGCGACGGGACCTTCGATAAGTAAATGCAACGAATGCAGTCAATATGCAGGGTAGCAGAATCGGTGAATGCAAAAAATAAAACACTCGTAAATGTAATTTATACAAAACGACTAAATATCGATAAAGAAAACGCCAATAACATATACAAAAAAAACGTTGCAAGGCCACAGACGTTCAGTGAATGTCAGCTAGACAAACAAATAAACAAAGTTCATCTGCCGGGATGAACGATAAAAAATGATACAAAGCAAGAACACAAAAAGACAGCCAACAGTTGGTTAATTGACAACAAAAGAAAAAACAGCAAGAACACAAAAACGAAAGGAAAGGAACCAAGAAAAAAAAGGGGGGGTAACCATACAGTAAACACGGTTTGGCAAGCGCTGAGGAAAAATTGAAACTATGCAAATCATAGTAGTACTTATGATAATACCAGGAGGCAAAATACAGAGCAACACGCTTGTGTGCTGAAGATCGCTACATTAAGACGAACTTTTTAACAGATCCTTTAAAAGGAGACAAGTGCGTAGCGGATTTGACAGTTGGTGGTAAGGAATTCCAGAATGAAACAGCAGCGAAGTGGGACGTTTTCTTTCCGTAATGAGAATATTCGTTTCGTAGGTGGGCTTTCTGCGTCCAAGTGTGTGTGGTGACTTCAAGCTTTCCTTTTTTGTGCGAATTCACTGTCAAGCTATTAACCAGACTCCTTCAATGCTTCTTTGGTCATGAAACACCCGCCATGTTTCGTACGGGGACAAAGGCTACCGCGAGTGGCGCCACCGCAGATCGGAGGGCATCAGGCGGCCGCCGCTGCTTTGTAGCCAGACCAGCAGGCAGGAACGCTGTAGCAGCATGCCCGTTCGCAGTAAATTTTTTCGCCACTCACGAAATCATAAGTCCATTTGAGCGGCCGCGACACGTAAAGCGAAAGCGCACTGTTGATAAGGCGGCGAGCGTCTGTTTTATCTTACTCCGTGGTCCGTTCCCTGCCAAACGTGCTCTGACCACGCCCCTGGCACCCCTCCAATCAACACCAGCGCAGCGGTGCGGCAGCGAAAGACGGTCTCCTATACCGTGATGGCAAAGTTTTATGACCAGAAAGGCATTGAAGGACTTTGCTATTACTATTAGTAGCTGCGGGAAATCAAAAGAAAAACGTATTTGGGTGGCTTGTCTAGCATTTCTTGCTGTTATTTTTTTCACCCGATACAGTACTTGTAATAAAATTTCATAGAACGCGCATACAAACTTATACCTAACTAACATGTTGTCGTCACACTGCCACCAGTGTTTTATTCCAAGTATTCAGGCACAAAGTTTAAGCTATGTATTTCGCATCCCATCCGGGGTCTCAATACATCTGGTAAAATGTCTGAAAGCGATATTCCACGCGAATCTTGCACAAAACACTCCGGGGTCTCAATACATCTGGTAAAATGTCTGAAAGCGATATTCCACGCGAATCTTGCACAAAACACTGCCGTATAAATAAGACGCAAGTTGCAGAAGCCACTGAACTTATTAAGGATAATTCGCCGGTGCCCCGTGGAACAAATACCTCTCTATTAATGAAAGAAGGGACCATAGGTTACCAAAATTAAGTGATCATGTCGCACCCGCCCACGGCGCTGCCTGTTCTGCCTCAAACTTGCGCGCGAAATGAAATCAGCGTTAGCAGCCCCAAAACGGCATTACGTATTGCTGAGAATAGCTTTGAAAACCGGCCCAAAACAACTCTTCAGTGACTCTACTGATAGTTTGACCTATCCCTCTGCGGCCTGCTATTTTTTTATGCACAATGCCGCATATTGTGTGTATATATTGCAGTACGACCAATTCCATAGCTTCTCGTCCTTAGCTGGAGTTCTATAGGCATCCTAGGAAAAATAATCAAGTTTATTCTGAATTTTCAACTCGCTAACTGTGGGATTATGTTTTCATGCAAATTCCACTTGTCGATAGTAGATTTGGAAACATTGCTATCTCACCTGCCGTCCTGCTAGCCTATGCAAAATTGTAGCTTACATGACGATGGGTTGAATTTGAGTGTTACCTTTACCTCCTCCGCTGCGTATATTTTTTAATAGCAGCTGATATTTATGCTCCAGGGTTGCTTCTGGGCGGCGAACTATTACTCTTGCTGGGTATTTCGAGCTGATGCTGGAAAATGTTTGTGGTTTTTTGCCCTGTAAGTCTATTTGGACTGTCTACACTTTGAACACCTTGGAAGTTCCCCAATGTAGAGATGCATATGAGGTTTTTAGGTTTTAACTCTTATCTTGCAAGGCTTATGATGGCGCTCGGTAACCGCATGATGGTTTTGTCAACTGAAATAAAGGGTGACATCATTGCTGTGACAACTTCATCACGTGCAATGCCCCTTCAAAGGAGTACTGCATTCGTTCCGCTATCGCTCAACGCACCGGTCTTTGCCTTGGGATTTACCCACAATAATCAGGATTTTGTAGAAATGATTCATTGTCATGCATGGTGGTGATTTTTCGGCTTAGTCTGTATACGCTTCGTCGCCCCTTTTTCGTTGCGCTGTGGTTCGCAACTGCGCACGAACCGCACTCACACTTTTCCTGGGGCTATATCGGCAGGTTTTGGTGGTGTGGGCTATCTTTTGGCAGCCATACCAAACCAGGTCTGTTCTTCCCACTCCAGTATTATTGTGGCAACCTGCTCGCGAATGTGCCGTGAGAGTGCACAGGAACCTCTTTTTAGGTCCTCGAAAAGTAGAGAGGCGAATCATTAACTCTGTAGCGTTCGAACTGATGGAGGCTGCTTATCTGGCTTGTCTCAAATCCTAGCCAGAAATATTAGGCCGTTCACCTGAAGAAATTTGTCGGTAGACACTGGCAGGTCGTCAAAAGCCTGTAGTCCCTTATTTTTTAGAAACGCGAATAAACTGGCGTCGCAGCATTTAGGAATGGCTCCGCGAATACTGTCGGCTCTCCATAACTGGAAGTCTTTTAGTTGGAATTTTAGGTTAATTGGAAGTGATAAGCCAGTGCTGAATTTTCTAAATGCAATCACCAAACACGAGATCACCTCACCAAAGCGCATGGCCTGGCTCACAGGATTCTCTCTCTCCACATAGCAAGAAGATTGACAGAGCCCAGACCGTAATCTTCAGAGAACTGAAGACCGGAACCCCCCTAACGCAGCTACCTCTAAGCAGAATGCACCCAGATGCCTTCCCGAACAGCAAGCGCAGTGTCTGTCGAAGGGAAAGGGATACTCTAACGCACATGCTGTGGAATTTACATGAACTCACCGAAGAAGCTATGTCAGGAACCTTTCCGCGGCTAGTAGCAGCAGCACTGAAATCCTACGAACAGAGACTTTTAGGCCGTCCGGCATACCCAATTGGCGACAACGAGGCAGGCTGCCGATACCCCCGATGTGGTGGAGGAGAAACCAAGCCAAGAGGTGTCCCCGACGGTGACATAGGCCCAGTCGGCTACTTGCGTGCACGCGTACGTGAGTTTTGCCGGCTCAATAAAATTTATTCCATTCGACTACAGCGCAGTCCTCATGCACCAGCGCGCATGTAAAACAAACTCCAGCTATAATGCTAAAGATGAAAAGACACCCTGCCTGGGAGAGGTCATCGCGGCTGCGGAATTCTCTAGAAGCTATTATGGATAATTGTAGATATGGCTACGAGTGTGCCAATCCTTCTCGAGACGACTTGCAGATCCCGCCACTGCTTCCTTGAGTCGATGACGAAGGGCTGGTGGAAGTCTATAACGCTATAAGCTTCCCTGAATTTTTTTCGTCGTTAGCTTCATTTGAAATAGTTACTGAAGGTTGCTTTTAATTTGCGGCATGTCTTTAAGCTTTATATTTATATGTAATAGAACTCTTTCTAGTGAGAAATCATGCTAGAGTTGTTCAATACCATCGGTACAACAGTTGGCTGAAACAAGGCACCGAGGGTAGTTTAGTTTTTAAATGCGACGCATCTCTTGCACTGAGGCATGTTCCTCCTGCGTCGTTGTCGCGGCGTCCGTCCGCATCCCTCCTCCGTTCTTTTCTCCCACAGCTGGGTGCAACACTCTCACTCCGGCTCATTAGCATACCACAGCTGGTGCGCTTGTTTGGGCGCGCTTCGCTGCGTAACGCTGCGTTAACAACTTCTCCGGCGCGCGCAAGTGCGCGCATGCGCGACGCACACCACCTGCGCATGTGAAACTCTCCCCTTTTCTTCTCTCCGACAGCTGTGTGCAACACTCTCACTCTGTCGTATTAGCATAACAACAACAGCTGCGCGCGCGCTTCGCTCCGCTCGCGTCTGCTCGGGTGCGCAAGTGCGCGCATGCGCGACTCTCCTCCGCTGTGTCCTCTCCTTCAGGCGCAGTGAATATAAAGCGGATAGCGCGCTGCGGCGGTTCAGTCAGCGCTCGCTCTCGTTCGACTCCGCGTGACTTTGCTTGACGACTCCGTGCTTGACTTGATTCTGCCGATGAAGACGTGATGGAAGCGGCGGTTCCTTCAGCGAGTGGGCTGACACAATCCAATACCAGCGTCAGCGTAAACACTCAAGCAACGTTATGATCAATTGAACTCCACGATGCGTCGCATCACATCAGGGTTCCCTCGCGGGAAGATTGGCATAATTTATTTTGCTCTTTGAAAGGCCCGAACATGATCTAAGATGATAGACACAGTCACTCTGGACACATATCGCATAGCACCCATTTCGGAAAGTGACTAGTTACAAACAAGACTTGGAGCGTAATTCGCCATTACGCCAGGGAAATAAAATAGCTGGAGTAGCAGCAAATGTAGCCACCGAGGCACTGGTGACAATGTATAGAAAATCTGTAAAGAGGGCAGTTCTATTTAGGCCAACCTGCCGAGTCTAAAAACAGAGGTTACTTCGTCGGCGATACTTCTGTCCCCACCGCCTACATGAAAATACATCGGGTCCAGCTAAATGTTGTCGCTTTATCATGCTTGCGCTGGTGGCGTAATTTTGCAGATGGGCTTGCTGGCGAAGTGTCGCTGATCCTTTTGTAGCAGGGATATCACACGGATCGATTTCACTGCCCGGGCTTTCAAGAAAGAATATTTCTTAATGTACAGAGATTTTGGTTGTTTCAAGGGGGCGAGGAAACTTTGTGAAGACGGCCATCGACCATACATAATTTGCCAAAGAACTCTGAGTGGAATCTGCTACGTGGAACTTCAATAGCCACATCAGAAATATTTAAGGAACTGGCAACTACAATGAAGGAAAATGTGAACAGCAAAGAGGAGACATTTTTCACTTCGATGTTGCGTTGAAGTGGACATTCCTGCATTGTGACGATGTTAGTAGTTCGCGCTGACAAAAACCCTGTATACGATATTCCTACGTGCAGTGACACCAACTAATCAAAGCACCTTTCTTATACACAGGTGACGAAAACGTGAAGCTTCCAGTGTGCATGCTAAGTCAAATTAAAGTCCAAATTCACTCTTTGAAAGTACAAAATCCAAACTGCCGCAGTTCAAAGCCAAAGTCAACTTTAACTCAGCCAGAGTCCAAAGCCCGCGCCCGCACAACGAACTGAAAGGAAATGCTGAGCGACCCAAACGTAGTGATGGACGGCTCCTCATCCTCAGCGATCCCGTTAAAGGCGAATGTGTCTCCCAGAGCTATACGGTATTGCGTTTTGTGCGTAAACACCTCCCATTGTCTCCTTTCGTGATATGATTGAGGTGCCGTTGTGAAAACACATTGTGTAAAGGTGGCTTTCCTGCAGTGGGTTTTGGCCTAATCATATCGCCGTCAGGGAAGTATAGAAGCTTCGATTGAATGCCATGTCGGAATGGCGCATTGATTCGGCTTCCAGCTACTGCGTAGTGCGGACGCAGGTTGGCGAGCTCCGTCCAAGGAGCAGCTTTTGTGGGCCTATCGGACTGCGGTAACACGTGAAAAGGTTTTCGTAACACCGAGGACTATCACGTTATGCTCCCGCAGCTCTCATCCAGACCATCTGTGGTTAACACGGTTACAAAAAGAAAAAAAAAAGAGTGTGCCTTATGACCTCATTGTGAATCTCAGCTTGCATGCAATTTGGAGGTCCATGCAGGCGGTGCCCCACGCTGGCCTTCAGGCCTCACTGTGAGCAAATACGTCGCAAAAAGTATTAGTTTGCTCGTTCAAGTGCACAAGTTGCAGACGCCCGATCAGGAATGGCTACCTGTACTAGAAGAACTGCGTACGTTGGATGTTTATTTTGCTTTTGCGTCAGCCGAAGAATCTATCCGTGACGTGTACTATGTGCGAAAAAATGCAAGAAAAAAGTTTCCGTATGGCAAAATCTGGTATGCATCGGTTTCATAACGCGAAGGTACCAGGTTCGACTTCGTCCACGGGAAGCGCTATTTTAACAGCGAAGCTGTTGTTGCTGGCTGCGGTGGGAGGCATCATGAGAAAACTGGGTCATAGTTATCCCGCCGTTTACAACACACGTGAGCATGCGCCTCACGAAGAGAGTCCGGAGTTGTTCGAGGCAAGCACGTGGCGCTCGTAACAACTACCAAGAAAACCGTTCCCGTGCATCAGTGCCTCAAGAGGGCGGCACAAGACAGTTCGAGCTACAGACTCCCAGTTTGCGAAGCTGGTGAAGAAGGAGGAATAAACGTTTTATAAACACTAAGGTACTGGTGTCACGGGCACCCGCCCGGTGAGAGGCGTCCTTCGTCCAGGACCCCTTGGGGTCTACCGGCCTTCCGACGTTCGCTCTCTCCACCAACGTTTGCTGGTCAGAGAGGTCAGAACCGGTCAAAATCTCGGCGTGTGGGAGCACTAGCAAACGATGTGGTTAGGGTGAAAAATACGAACACCTGTGGACAAAACGATTCGGAGCCCATAGTCACGCACAAGAAAGACGACGACTAGATGGATATGACGAGTACTGCTGCTACCACAGAGAAGAACGACTGCGGAACATGTACAGCCTCGCAAAGTTTTAATAATATAGCGGGAGCGACAACCGATCGGCATGGCATCGCCATATGACGGTGTTTACCGGCGAAATAGGCGAGGGTACGTGTATGCGCATAGAACTATCTGTTGTGGGAGCGTCGTCTGCTTCGCTCTTCTTCACAGGGCAACACACCCCCTGCTTTTCTTATCTTGCAATGACCTTCAGCTACCGCAAAATGCAGCTAAGCAGTGTGCGGAACAAAGTCAGTCAGTTACAGTGGCATATGGTGTACCACTCTCAAGGAAACAGCGTATCAGACGACACTTATACAGGAGATAGCCCTATGTGTGTACGCGTACTCTCACACGTTTCACTACTGACCACCTCGATAAGGAGCTGACATGCCAGTCGGTCGTCGCTCCCGCTATGTTGTTAAAATGTAGGAGGCTGTATACATTAACAATTTCATACCTAATGAAATGCCTAATGGTGTGTCCTTCAGTGAAAGAAATCCCCAGCTTCGGTATGCTTAAAGCCTTGCGCGACTTAGTGCAATCTTAACCAATTCTTTCTATTGAGGAGCTTGATCATTGTTTGCATTTTATCGTACCTACATCGCCATCAGTGAGGCATACAAAGCTTCTGTTTGAAAATTAAATGTTTTGCGGTTGCAAGGGACGAGGTGTAGCATGGTTTTGCCATCCCCCTTGTTTTTTATAGCAAAAAAATATATGAATTGTCAGGCAACAATGCCGATGCGATCCAAAGTGACAGATGTAAGGGCTGAAGCTGCTAGTCGCGTTAACATGTACCCACTTCACGACGTTCGCAACAGCGACAAGTCTGATGTGCACTGGTAGTTTCCATATGCCACACACAAAGCCGCACGCGGGGATTTTGAAGAATTGCTGCATTTTGAAGCCCGAAGAAGGTCTGAAGAACCGTAATTCAGATGGTAAGAGACAGAGAAACTGTGTTGCCTTAAAGTGAAGTGCCTGCACTTTAGAGACCTGCAGCAAAATGGGGTGTCCAACTACTGGGACACAAAAAATATTGACGAGCAGTTCGCGTTTTTTCAGGCATTCAGTTCTGACACATGTTTCACAAACGATGAAGCATCCAACTAAATATATCATCACTAGTATATGTATGTAAACCCCAAGCAGCTCGGCCTTTTTGTACCAATTTAGGGAAACTCAAAATACCCATGCGAGAAGCAACATTAATTAGGCCGCTAATCCGTGCTAGACAGCCGTGCCAATCGTACGGTTTTCGGCTATATTTAATGTAAGTTCCCCTTAGAAGTGATAAAAATATCCTTTTGTCCAAAATCTTTTGTACTACAAAATCGAATATATGCAAAACGTGCAGAAGTATCCATAACAATTTTCTCTCTAAGCACGCCGTGAAGAGCATTGCCGGCAAGGCCCCAATCTCATCCTTGGGACACTTCATGGTTGACGCAAGGAATTGTATTTATGGTGAAAATAGATTTAGCAGGCAACAGCTTGACGGAGTTTCAATAACACTGACTATTTCTCACCTGGGCTAAACGTGGGAGTATTGCCCTTCTTTGATTACACTACAGACTTTTAATTTGACGCAATGTTATTGTTGTGGTACCAACATGGACATTTAAAATGCGTTTACGGTCAGTGGCTGGTTTCCACCAGATGCAACGGCGGGACAGATCTTCGCTCTCCAAGATCGCCATCAATGTGCGTCCTTGTGGCAGGTTTTCCAAGAGGACCTCATCATTTATACACTGTCTGGGGTTTCAACGGAGAAAGATGGTGGTCTGTGTTACATTGCGGGAGCGACGATCGTATTTGGTTTAGTTGCTGTATTTGGTTTAGCTGCTTCATCTCTGGAAAGGCTAATATTGTCGAGCATTAATCGAGCCCTCGTAGGTATTGCAAAACTCGTTTAAAAAGATCGCCGGGGAACCAGGTTTTGAAAACGCGCTTATGAGGTTGTTTGGAATTTCCTGAACGACAATTCTTCAATTCGTCCCTAAACACGCTTCTGGGCAGGTTTCCCGGATCTTACTCAGGGTTCAGACGCTGTAAAAAAATTGCTTCCCAAGACACTGCATACCAGGAACAACATAAGTAAACACCATCGAATACCAGTGCATGCCCTTCTAACCTCAGAGTTAGCGTTGTGACCAACTTTTTTGCCTAACTCTCGGCCAGGTATAAAGAAATGGAGTAACCAGCACCGTTCTGACGCACGAAGCCGCGAAGTTAAATGACGGTAGCGCATCACCATCCTTATCATCATCTTCAACCTGGTTGTGTCAACTCTAGGACAAACGCCTCTCCCAGAGAACAACTGCCACGCCTATCGAGGGCTAGCTGAGTCGCCCCTTTTTCTGCTGAGTTTCTGTAGCTCATAACTCCATCGAGTCTTTGGTCTATTGGCAGCAACTCCATCGGTTGCGTCAACGGGCCATCGGTAGCAAAAACGGAAACGAAAACGATGGTGGACCAAAGCAAATTTTCTTGTTATATGTTGAAATATACCTTGGTATTTTACACTCACGTCCTTTAATTTGTATTCATTGGCGTGGCACGCATTCCCGCCACCATGTGCTTCGCCTTGGGGAGTCGGACGCGCAGGCTCCGGCACGGCGGCACCTACAAGGCGGCCCCACCGAGCTCAAAACCATTATCTCTACGTTAACTACTGTTGCGCGCAAGGTCCTACAGCCTACCTGTCGCAGAACACGAGTGAAGTAATTGCCAGCTGCCGGCATATGGTTGCTAGCTGCCTGCCGTGATTTGGTATCGCCCAAAGATTGCTCAGCTGTGGGCGAGCGCTTCCACTTCTCCCGTTGGGCCACTTGCCGACAGACGCGTCTAATCTCACGGCTAACAAATGCCCTTCAATGGTACGCCCCTACTCTACCGCCTTATCTAGATATGCATGCGCGCGAACGCGGCAACTTCTTCACAAGCAGAATTTGGTGTTTGTGCTGAACGAATCATCCGTGGGCAACTTGGGGGCGCACCTGTGTCTGCATCCGCACTTGCGGAAAACTGCCCTGCAGCATAGGCATTTCGTACTTAGTGCCATTTTTCCCATCCGCAGCTTCATTCTCTGATGGTGGTGCCGAGTTCTCGAGGGAAAGTATGGCGTCACCCCACAATGACGCTGCTATCGTTCGTGGCTGTTGACGCCACAGCCGAGAATCGGGAGGTAACGGCGCAGACGACGAACGGCAGGGCTTGTTTTCTTTCTGCGAGATGCGGATGCCTGCACAGCCACGGCGGGCAGTGTAATGGCGGTTTTGAGTGTTATTCAAGAGAACAAATTTCCCGCTAAACATTTATGTCAATACCATTTATACGCCCCCGTCACCAGGATTTCCTTAATGTGCTTAAATCAACGGGCTCCTTTTTTCTAATTTCAGTGCATCTGGTTTTTTACATTGTCGTGCCAAATGAAAACCTTATAAACGGACAAAGCTAACAGTAAGGAGTTAAGGGCATTGATGTCCGTGGTCTGGTTTTCCCTTGAGTAAAGATCGCTTCCCCGAAGTCCGGTGTCGATAAGGAACCCAATCGCCCGGGCTCTGGTTGATTTGGCAGGAGGCTGGCTGGGCGATGATGTTGAAGTTCTTGAAGATGGCTGTCGAATTGACGAACTCAAGGCGTTAGGGTTGATTAAATGAAGCGAAGAGTTTATATACAGCTATTTACAGTACGAAAACTGGGTACATCAATAATAAAAAAATTCCTTCGCACTTCCCCGAGGGCGAGAGTGTGTAAGTGCGAATGCACGGTTGTTGATTGCGCGATTACGGTGGATATCGTGATCTTGGAGCGGAGAGGAGGCGCCCAACACCCGCAGTCACTGAGCGGGGAGAGGAGGAGGAGAGTAGCGCCCGCCGTTACGGCGAGGGCTACACGAGCGCCCTCACGCGTCGGAATGCGGAGAGCCCGCTACGCGAGCGAGAGCTCTCCCGCCCGAAGTGGAGAGGAGGCGCCCAACACCCGCAGTCACTGAGCGGAGAGAGGAGGAGGAGAGTAGCGCGCGCCCATCTCCCCCCGTTGCTAGGGAAGACGAGGAGGAAGACGAGGAGCGCGCCCACCCACAGCTGTTGCTATGCGGACGACGGCGGCGGACGATTCAGGCTCGCTTAAGAAGTGCATTCGCACTTAAAAGAAAAACTTCAAACTTCCGCTAGACGCTAGCTCCGAGTGCTCACAAATCACTCGAGCTCCTCAACTTCGTCTAACTCTCCTATTCTCGGAGCGTACACAAACCGCTCGAGAAATAACGGCCGAGACCCTGTCTCGCCGCAAGATCCGTCTAGTGTCTCGGTGCGGCGCTGCACCCTAAACCTCCGACGCGATCTTAACCTCGACTAGGGGGCTCACAACTCCCAACCTAGCGTTAACGGTCGAGACTCCTTGTCTCGCCGGGAACTGCCAGCTCAGCGCTCAAACAAGAACAATTTCCAACGGCCAAGTTCGGTCTTATAAAACCTCGGGATCACACTCTCTCGGGAACGCCCCTGTAGCGTTCGTACACGCGCATGGGCGTGCCCAAATTCACGTAGACAGCTGTCAGTCGGCACGCCACGGAATATTCATTGATGCGCCGGCACCTTCGGGTCAACAGCACGCCCGCAGACGAGCAGGTTCGAGCGACCCCGCGGGGTGAAAGCGAAAGACGGCGACAGTGCGTCATGCTGACCAGGGCTCAACAACAAAAGAGACATGCTGGTAATCCCACCACCTCCACGCGTCGAGCGGACGTTCCTGGAATCCGGCGGCGCTGTTTGTTTTCTCAATGGGGGATTATCCTTGAGGTATGCGGTGGGCCAGACAATCCGTCTCCCGTGAACGTCGTGACGAATTGGCGGCGGTTGCAGCGCAGTGTCGGCAGTGCTACGTCGCCAGAGAGAGCCGCGGGTTCTCACGCGCAGCCCGGGCGCCCGGCCGCTAATCTCATAAGTGGACCACACACCTGGTAATAGAAATTGTCCCGTCTAGGAGCAAACCAAGAATATTATAATTCAACTGGCCTCAGTGGGATGTTCAAACATAAAGTGTACTTTCTCCTTGTCCCCTAAAAAGTTCAACTGCACCCTCTTGCACAATTGGGTTAATAATTCCGAAAACGCATGTCCGCAGAATCTTACAATCAGCACTAAAAAAGGGGATACGATTAACAATGATTACACAAGCAGCACAAATACTTTCAATCAGACAAAAAATAATCTGTTACTGAGGGAAGCCGTTCTTTTAAGGACTTATTATTTCTCACAGGGCATTTAAAGACGATCCTTCTAAAAATGGTGCCAGTGACTTTATGACCATGGAGAAGTACGTTCCGAGGACAAAGGGTGGTTTGTTCTCACAATGTTAAAATCCGCTTTTGGTTACTGATGTTTCTGCGATTTAATACCTAAATGTTTTTCTTGGTGCGAAAGTCACAGCCTTTGTTTCAGTCTTAAATAAACACATCACAGTCTCATTGACTGAAATTGTCTTGAAAATGAGTGTTCATTTATTTATGTCATCGCTTCCTTCACACAGCTTTTTATTTAGCAATTATAACACAAGAACACGAGAAAGCAGTGAATTGGAGTGGTTTATTGACCAAATGCACTACATTTACAGGATTTCCCAACCATACGATGCGCAGTTATCAATTATTTAATTAAATGTTTGATCATTGTGATGAACACCCATTGCACCAGTTTCATACAAACACTTGCTATGGTGTAATAGGATCTTAATTTGTATGTTTTGTATACCTTCCACGTTTTATATAAACAATTGAATTGTCTTCAATGTTGCAGATGGAATCCATACGCTGGTAATGTAACTCTTACTCGCATTGGAGGTGAAAGGTATACCAAAGTTACATACAGAGATGAAACCGGGAGCCACACTGACGAGTTTCGGGGAAGCTGGTTTCGTCACTGGAAGTGTTTGAGAAAGGTATGCTATGTAAAGTTTTTCGTGTTTTTAGTTAGACAAGCCCACATATTAGTAAAGTGGTGCACCCCATTTTATGATTATACGCTTTCTTAAGATTCAATCCTTCGATCTATATTTGCTAAGGTTGCCAGCAACCCTTCTGTATTATTATAAACTTTATCAATTGAACAATTCAAAAAATTTTGTTTAGAAGTGTGATCGATTGATTGATTGATTGTAGGGTTTACAAAGCCCACGCAACGAAGGCGATGAGGCGAGCTGTAGTGGAGGGCTACGAATTAATTTTGACCTCCTGGGAATCTTGCCGTGAGCCGAAATGTCGTACGCGCGGACGTTTATGCTTGTCGCCCGCGACGTCGCGCTCAGCAGCGCAACGCCTTAGCCACTGAACCGCGGTGGTATTTTTTTAATAACAAACCCCTTATTTACAGAAATATATACATGGTCACATCAATTATTTCCAGGGTATTCGTTGAACAAACCAGGTTTACTCATGCAGAAAAATTCGCGCTTACGGCCTTTACGCTAGCATGGGATCAGCATGTTCCGGCGGGAAGTGTAAACTAGTCGCTTCATAATACCAGCAAAGCCACAGATTCTTGGCGGTAGTTATGCTACCACGAGTTTGTTCAGATGGATGACGGTGCCTCTTGTACACAGCTGGAAGTGAATAGAATGGGAGCAGAGGGATGGGTGGGGGTTTCTGGGTGACGATCGTTCGTGTGCAGGTGTGAGCAGGAGTGCTTCGCAGTTCTAGCCATGAATTTGAGCGCCATCTCCTCGGGTCGCGTCTTCTGTTGCACAAAAAAATAAAAAAAAAATGTTTTCGTAATTCCCCCTATTTTCTTTTAAACTAATGTTTCGAGGCAATTCCCAAGAAGTGGGTACATGTTGGAGAGCCGCAATATTTGCTGAGCCGGGATACAACGCTCTATTTACAACGCGATGTGAAACCAAACCGCCAGATGATTTTGCCTGGGCATTCATGCTTTGATATTCAAACCTCATAAGAAGTTACAAGGGGTCCTACGATTCTTATTATTTAAATTCATGACAAGGGCTGACTGGTCGGGACTTTCTTAGTGCCTAGTAAGGTATGCTTACTGCTCTATAAAGATTTTAAAGCGTTTTTCACGATAATCTTTCTTGGGATAATTAAACTTGAACATTTTGATTGCCTGTCTCTCTGTCAGTCTATCTGTCTGTCTGTCTGTATGTCTGTCTGTCTGTCTGTCTGTCACGAGATTCCAACGTTCGGCCAAAAGATTAAAACCTTCTTCAACGAGAGGTTTACATCAGCGAAACGTTTCCGAACTACTGAATGTGGAAAGATATTTCGCTCTGGCCAGCATTGTTGAGGAAAAAAAAAACTTCAGGCCTCATCGCCGTGAGCCTACTCTGGTCCACTGCAGGACGATAGCCTATCCCTTTGACCCCCAGCTGCTCCTGTCATGCGCTGCTAGAGTCCACAGTTAACCCCCGAATTTCTTTATTGTACCCCGTCTTGGGGTTTGTGGCTTAACCTTTTCCTAAACCAATTTCTTTGTATCCGCTCTTTTACCCTTATTGTCCACCGGTTGTCGGTTCGGCTAAGTACATGGCGTATTTCAGGCCTCTTCGGCATATTTTATGCAAAAATTACAGCGGAAACGGTAATTCAAATGTTTGTTTTTCAATTGAAAATCACTGGGAGCTTGATGTTTGTGTTGCCAATTATAAAGATTACGCGTTGAGAAAAAATATTTAACGCCCCTCTCAAAAAAATGGTCGCGCGATCGTAAGCCACGTGGCAGTTTCCCGAGTGCAACGGTAACAGCAGGTTCCAGTAGATGGCGCCCAGAGTCGGGCGCGAAAAACTTGAATTGACTTTAACGAACATGCTTGGGGTTTATCGCGGGAGGATGGAACGCAAGGAGAACATGAAAGGTGCACGGGAGAGACAAGAAGGGCATTACGTGGCAGAGGCAGGTGAAGGCTATAGTTTTTGAGATATTTGCTTCGAACTGCGCAGATAGGCGCCCAATGTTTGTGCACTGGCATGCGCACTCTTAAATCATGCCCCCCACACAGACGAAGTGCAGTCAGGTAGTCTGAGTTCAGAACGGCTGCCTCGAAAGGCGACATGGTTTCGACCACACAATTTGGCGACTTCTTGCAAGCAGAGCAAAACTAAATTACGCCAGGAAATGCTACTATCTATAAGGCGCCGAAAAATAACTCCAATAGCTCGTTGCAAGGCGTACGTATAGCGCGGGAAACGACAGACGACGCTCCGTACACCTTTCAACAACTGTGCTGAAGATCATCTCGCCGCACCACTGCATGCAAAAATAAAAGTACACGATACTACAAGTCACAAAGTACAGCGATGAAACTACTGAAATTCACCGAGGGAGCCTGGCACAAATCATGGACATCACACAGCGAAACCTGAATGGGGCTTTAATGCGGACGCAAGAAATCTTTTGTTACTCGTTGCAGACGGCAAGAATGTGCGCTTCTGGCCTGGCATCTTTGCAGCCTATTCGTGATTAGTACATTACGAGCACTCGCCTTTGGGAAGCCTAGTACTAATAATTTTCACTCACACCTCGATAGGTTGACGGCTAAAAAAATTGGCCGCGTATCTGCTCCTTTCGTTGCAAATGCAGTCAAAAGAGGATAGTCTCTATCGGCTTTTGCGAAGTAAATGCCTCCCTTCACTTTCCCGCTCACCTCTCATGTTGTTCCTCTTTCCTCGCGCTCCTCCCAAGTTAAATACACCGAATGTTTGCTTAAATCATTTTAAAATTTTCCGCGTTCCACTGCTCCAAACCGGGTGTCTCGATGCCAACGCTGCCGTACGGTGAAGACGATCGTTCATGGAGGCACCCTACTTCAACGATTATAGAACCGCGTTTCCCTAGTCCACGTGCGTTGCAAGCAGAACGTGAAACCTATCTAGTGGAATCTTGCGTAACTGTTGCCGGTTGGTTTCTTAAAATGGCGCCAGAAGCTGTAGTGGCGCGGGCGACAGCAGGCGACGGCGGAGTGAATTATTTTTTTTGCAGTTGATGAAGTATTTAATTTCGCAAAAGTCAAGTGTGTTTGATTTTTTATAAAGGAACACTGCAAATATCCCTTCTGTATTGATTTGTTGTCTCATATTTGCGTAATGTCTTGTTCTTCTTCAACAATGTTGACAAGTATGAGCATTACACCGGACATAGACGGGTATTTTTAGCCCTGACTATATAAGACTATTGCGCAGGCATTGTTTTGCTTTGGCCGGGTGGCTGAATCGAGTTGCAGACAGACACAGCGCGTCACATTTCCTAGCGCATCACGAGTAATGCGATGCGCTAGCGTTTACATGTACCGCATTATCCTTGTGCAATGGTGGCGCCATACGGTGTCGCACATCGAAGGTAAATCAGCGTTTCTGGCGCTTCCAAAGCTTCCGGCATGGCTGGTTGTTGTTCTTTTTTCACGACTCGCATTTTCTGGCGTTTTACACTCGATTGAGACGTTTTTAAATGCAAAGCTGCGTTTGCAGGGCTTACTTTTCTTGTCGACATAATTCCTAATGCGATGCGCTCGCGTTTACATGCACTTCGAAAGTCGACTTACGCGTCTCAATCCACCCCTGTCTGGCGCATTAGTGCGACGCGCTTCCTTAGCGCATTAGCCCCGTTTACATGGATGCGATGCGCTAGAAAATTGATGCGATGCGATGCGATGCGCCACTTGTCGCATTCATGTAAACGCGGCTACAGACGGACAGACAGACAGATAGACAGACTTACAGACATACAGACAGACCAAAATTTCTGGGTTTAAGCAGCCCAAGAAAGACTATCGTCTTTAAAATTCACCTAAGTTGCCAAACAATCAAATTTATCGATAGATTTTACGTGGCTGCCGTAAGATTTTATTTCCAGATACAAGTGATGAAAGAAAGTACACCGCTGGTATTTAAACACGTCCTTGAACTTGTGGCCGCGCAGGTCTAACTCTAGGTGTATGTGTTCAGGGTAATATGCGATGCCAGAGGGAAGATTCCGATTTCAGCGAAAAAAAAAAGAAGACGGGAAAAAGTATACCCCACACATAGCATGACCCTTGGAGGTTGCTTTAAAGGGACCCAGCAACACTCTTTGAGCAGTACAAGTAAACCTGCGTGACGTTTAGATTACACTGCCAGGAATACCTGAGCCAAATATTACACGTGCACGTGAAGCGGTGAGCGCGCAAATCAATGTGAAAGACGCGGAAAAACAAACCGCTCTCTCTTCAGTGCTCCTCATTATGCATGGCCTAAGGGACGTCACATAGGCCATGGCTGCCCGATCGGCTGTCACTGGTCAACTTCGCGGCTAGATTCTCCCATTTCCGTCGTCGTCATCGCTGTGTACGAACCTCTTCTATGCCTGAATCTGTAGGTACAGTTTTGCCGTTTATTTCGTGTTTTGAGTGCGCGCGGAGTTTGAGTGATGAGCTCAATACTTCCCTTTCAACGGGACCACTCTACTACAAACGTTTATTGCTTCAAAAACGCCCTACGAGCCCGAGCGCGCACTTGTGAGCAGGCACCCATGCCTGCTTTTTTGTGGCACTAGACCGGAAATAGGCCCCTCCGCGTTGCGGAGAAAAGGAGAAAACTACCCGGCATGTGATATATCGAAGGCCGCCGAAGAGAACGCCGCGAGCCGCCCCCCTCTCCGGGAGAGGGTGCAGCTTTCGTCGCCTTGTCCGCGCTCGAGTTGAGAGGGAACGATTATGCGCGATTTCTCATCGCTCGTAGTTTCGTTAATTGTGAACGGATTTTCATAATTCTTGCGGGAGGAGATTTCTGGGACAATAGACTTTATTTCAAAATACAGTACTAGTAGTCGATGGCAAGTGTTGCAGGGTCCCTTTAAGTGGTCCCTAGGAGAAGATATTGGCTGGGCGGAAAAGTAGCTGCTAAATAAGCAGTACTTCCTCTGTTTTTCTTAACATTGGGCCTTATATGTCACAGTTGTCTGAAATATTGCCCAAGATTTGTTCGGAAAAAGCACTATTTTGAACACACCGGATTTGTGTTCATTTTTATGGTCGCTTTAAATTACAAAACATTCTTACACAGTTGGCTTATACTTAATTCGCCGAACCGGTTCGTGAACCTGATGGAGGCGAAAAGCACAAATGCCCGTGTGTACGAAATTTCGGAGCACGTTAAAGATCCCGAGGAGGTCAAAATTATTCCGGAGCCCTCCACTACGGCGCGCCTCATCGCCTGCGTTGCATGGACGCGTTAATCCTTGAAATCAATCAATCAATCAATCAATCAATCAATCAATCAATCAATCAATCAATCAATCAATCAATCAATCAATCAATCAATCAATCGATCAATCAATCAATCAATCAATCAATCAATCAATCAATCAATCAATCAATCAATCAATCAATCAATCAATCAATCAAATGGTTCGCGAACCGGTTCAAGCTTTCGAACCTGTACGCGAACCGGTTCGGGTTGAGAATTTGTCGAACCGGATCTGAACCGGAATAAAATGAATTCACCCGAACAGAACCATAACCGAACAGCTATATTTTTTGGTTGGACAGACTGACATATACGAAAAAAAAACAGTTACGGGCTTCGTCTTCCCAAGTCACTGAATCACTACACAAAAACCTGCCGGAAGCGCCAGAGGCGAAAGACACAGCCTTAAACCGCTAGCTATATTTCTTATACCTATAGATCCACCGATTACGCCATCCTGACAAGCAAGCATACATTTCCTTGCCCATTTTCAGTTTTATACTCAAGAAATCGATGGATTATAAGAGTGTTGGTCTATTTGACCGGCTTTGCGGAGCCTAAAGCCCCCCTCCCTCCCCCCCGTTCCCTCATTCGGATCTAGTGGTGAAATACGAAGTTTTTCGTCGATTGAATTATTTGGTGCATGGTGCTCCTAAAGCGCTCAATACTCACCGGAGGTCTACATTCCCGTCCGAGAGCACTCAGAAAATACTTGTATTGAGTATCCAGGCATCCCCAAATAAATGGACTCAGAGCGGTTCAATAAGACAACGACATATATGATCGCGCTGTACATAGAAAAAGAGCAGATAACATTAGACGAGTTGTTTTCGTTTGTCACGTTCGCACACAACACAGCACTACACCCCAGCATCAATTTTCATATTGAAAGTAGAGAGATCCCAGAGGGGCCGGCCGTCGAAGACCTAGAGCTGCACATACAATCCACTCGGAAAAATTACAAATTTCTCTAAACAATACAACGGCACGTAAACCAAACCATTGGTCTGCTCAAGAGAGTCGCCGCTAAAAACTCAGGTTTGACCGAGAAGAATATTGTTTGACTCATCCAAGCATTCGTCACGAGCGGAATACTTTACTCGATTCCATACTTTAAAATAAAAGGTGCTGCTGAAGCCAACAAAATTGATGTCCTCATTAGACGCGCCTGCAAAGCAGCACTACGTACGTCTTCCCCCCGGCACATCCACTGCTAAACTGGAAGGGTTAGGCCTTCACAGAAAGGCCAGCAAACTAGTTGAAGTCCACCTAATGTGACAATACGAACGCCTCATTCGCACACCCATAGGGAGACACATACTCAGAAAACCAGGAACATTGTACCACACACTATATCAAAACGTGAAAACAGTTCCCCCGAGTATTTACTCTCATATTATAGCCAAACCGCTTTCCCGCAACATGCACCCCCTGTACCACTCCGAGCGAAGAAAACAACGAGCCCGCGCAACGCACAAGAAGTATAAAAATGATCCACAAGTCATCTGCGTCGAGGCAGCAGAGTACAGACACAAGCAGACTTTCACCGCAATCGCCTTTCAAAACAACCCCAACACCAGCAGCATTCTCGATTCTACAACAGCCCGGACGCTTATCCGAGAACCGGCGGAAGAGGCAGCAATTACGCTCGCCCTTTCCTCCCCCCCACACCCACAACAATCATTAGCCATTCTCAAACGGCTCTCCGAAATTTTGCCGCTGGAAGCATATCCCCAACAGCGCTCAAACGTTTGCTCAGGAAGCCACCCCAATCTCCAGTATAACTGATCTGCACCCCCGACCATTCTGGGCTCGAGGGAAACAAGACGGCCCATTACCTAGACCGAGGATTTACTATCCGGGCTCGGCCGAACCCCTACCCTTGCCACGGAGCCCGGTCCGCGCGGGACCGTCTGATCGGTTTTCATGATACTACGCCCTACTACCTCCTCTCCCACCGGATCTATCCTCGGGCGGACAAATGCCTGACATTAGAGCAAAGTCACGCCTGGCGTCAACTCCAGACGGGAGTCTTTGCCAACCCGACCACCAGGACCCATGTCCACCCCAGCCTGTATCCAACATCGGCGTGCTCCTTATGTGGCGCCATTGCCAACCTGGCCCAAATCAGGAGGGCATGCCCCCAGGACCCTTTCCCCGAATCCCCTCCGAGGAAAGGTGGGAGGCCTCGCTTCACAGCCCCCAACCGGACCCGCCTGGTCAAGAGAGCAGGAGAGGTCGCCAAAAGGCGCGAGCCTACGGCCACCACGGGACCCCCAACCTAAGTCAAGGAAAAGACGTCCAGGAAGGGGCGGACATTCAGCCGTTACCTGCCACCACCACTCGTACTTCGATTCTCCATGATACACTTCCTCAAAATTACGTTTCTCTCTCGATCTCTCTCGAGCCAACGTTGCCTCAACAGCCGAGTGACTCTGCCCATGAAGATGCGGAACTAATATGCCAGCATGTGGGGAACGCAGTGAAACTCGCTAGAACGAGAATTCAAGCAAAATCTCTCGATGCTAGTCACTACAACATCTGTCAGCGTCACCAACACTTCGCCTTGTGCCAGAGTTCCCGCGAGGCACCGAAGACTGAAGTGGTTTACGGCGTCCGGGTTAAGCCGTACTATGAACATTAATGCTTGAACTCCCGTTCCCGCATATCCCACTGCCTTGCCAAGGGGGGGGGGGAGGGGGGCTCTGAGTGAATTTATCAAAACAAGAACAGAAAGACAATGCTTGTGCGCGTGTGTAGCTTTAAGAGACTCATTTAGGGCAACCATTGGCTCACTGCTAATAAATGCTATTCTACCTTTCGGTTTCCGGGGTTTCGCGTGTCATCTGTGAAACTATTTGTCTGTTGTTTTGCAGCGGGTGAACCTCTTAATGCTTAAAAAAACCCCAGTTTATTCGGTTAGCTCGAGAAACAAGCTATAATGCGACAATGTTTCTTCCTGGTAAAGTTCTGTAGAAATCTTATCGAAAAAAAAAATTAAGCAGGATTCGTACACAGTTTTCTGAAAGTACTTTTCGGGAAGCGTCCATTTGCTGGTTTAGACTAATTTGTGTAGCATCTATCTTCATGTAATTGATGAATCAGTTTCGCCACTAGTGCTAATGGTGTATGGTACATATGTGCCAAAAATATCAGAGGGTAAAGAAACACTTTGGAAATTTACACACACCGGGAACACGTAATCGTAGCCCATAGGGTATTTTTATAAAACGTATTTCTACGATTCGTTATGTTAAAACTAAACCTAAATTGATCTCCCTGACTGTGTTAAACCGCTATCAGTACGACGTACTCGTCATGGTCATGAACATGCTCTAACCCCAATTTTTTCCCGATCAAATGCTTTTAAATATAGTTTTTTTCCTAGAACTGTCGATGACTGGAATTGTTTGCCGTGTGACATCTTTCATTCTAATAGGTTTCTTGGTGACCTTGAGCGTCACCTTCTTTCTTAATCTTTTGTTTCTTTTGTACTGTTGTCGTTTGTTTTCTACAATTATGTTTTTATGTATCTACTCCTGCTTGGGCCAGCACATTGGCCTGCAGTATTGTGAAATAAATAAATAAAAATAAAAATGAAACGAACAGATAATAAAAATACGTAAAAAAATCAAAAATCAAGATAGGCGGGAAATATGAACAGGATATCGATTTGACTTTCAAAGGAGCAACGCTACCGTGGATCACGTAAATACCTTCATCATTCCACACAAAAACACTAAAATTCGTTAAGCACTAAACACACTAAACAGACGAAAAACACAAAAAACAATACAACAACACTGAAATCTCAAGTATAATGTGTTAAACTTTTCTGGGGCTCCCTAAGTGTTACGAATGGGCCTAGAAATCAATCCGGCCGTGCAAACTGTTACACTACTGCAAATAAATCACAGTGCAGCGTTTGCCTTTACTTTCCGTTCTAGTATTGACAGTTCGTTGAGGTGCCCGTGACACCTTGTGGTTTTTCCTTTTCTCTTTATTCAGGAATGCGTATACTGAATTAAGACAAACCGACCCTACACACACCACCGGCCGTGGTGCATAGCACACACGGAATATCTGTAGGGATGCAAAGAATCTGGTTGTATTCTATTCGTTTCAATGTCCGTTTTAAAGCGTTTTTACCTACGTTATGAACACAAATAGAAACATATGGGCCTCTATTACGCCTCTAGTAAAGCTAAATTTGAGTGAAAGTGTTCGCATTTTTGTTTGTATATCTTTTAGTCTAAGCTAAAACAAAAGTAATTACTTTGAAAATTTGAAGCCTTTTTCAAGTAACCACTTGCGAAAGCATTCATTGGACCGTCGATTTCTGGTACCTGTTGTGCTCGCCGAAACCTGCCTTGGGCCATGTTGCCATGCAAAGGAGGCTATAAAAGTGCAGACAGGCATCCGACATGGCAAAAGTGTTTTTTGTCATGTCCGGGCTTGGGATTATTTTCGTCAAAAAAGTGTGGGGATGCATGTTTGCTTCAAATTTCGACGCGTAGGGGGGGTTTCCCTGGCACATTGATGAGTTTGTAGCGACCTTTAATATTCGCTGTACACACCGCTTCAAAGTATTTTGTACGCGAGAGTTGAAAAATTCTCAATAAAGTAAAATACTGACAAGAGATGTTGATATTCCCTCCGAAATCTTTTTTCTTCCACAGTGTAACCCAGAAGACCCCGAATCATGCACAAGATTGTCGATGTATACCTCCCGAAGTTGCGAGTGCGTCCCAACGAGTTGGTTTGGTGGCGCAAAGTACGAAGGTGTCTGTGCACGGCCTCATATCCCACTTGGAAGTTACGAATATGAGCGACCAGATGAGAAAGAATATTACAAGCGATGAGCGATGAGCGACGCATATGAGCGATAGTGAGTGTTCTGAAATAAATTGTGTGGTAAAAGTATTGTGTAAGGCCATAAATACAGCAAATCAGCTTACCGGAATTTCGAACCGCCTTGTCCTACATAAATCATTTATTTCCAGTTATTTGTCATGATCATCATCACCAGCCTATCTATGCCCATTGCAGGGCAAATGCCTCTCTTATTAATCTCCAATTATTCCGGTCCTGTGCTAACTGCGACCAAATTAATCCCCGCAAACTTCTTGATCTCATCTGCCCATCTATCTTTCTGCCGCCCCCTGCCACGCTTGACTTCTCTAAGGATCCATTCTGTTGCCCTTTCATTTCATTTCATTTCATTTCATTTCATTTCATTTTATGTATTTACTTTGAGGGCGCTAGGGCATTACAGGAAGGAGGGTGATTTGTGAACAAAAAATGTGCAAACAATGCATTCAAAGCACTTCATGATGGTTGATGACCTTGAAGTTATTTACGGTCGTGATCGAGGCGATGGCGGCGGGAAGGTGGTTCCAGTCCCTGCTTGTTCGTGGAATGAAAGTCATGATAAAGATTAGTTCGACTAGATGGCACACCAACTTTTAAATCATGATCCAAACGGGACGAAATATAGGAGGCGTTTGTGAAAAGCTGTTCTTTTAAAATGGGGTTGTGATGAAAGATTTTGTGAAAGAGTGACCAACGGTTATCTTGCCTTCGCATTACATGATCTCCCCACGCCCATTTATCCTTCTTAATGTCTACTATATTGTACTTAACACGCGCTTGTTCCCTGACCCACTCCGCTTCTTCTTGTTTCAACTTGTTTCAACTTGTTTTTTTTTCTTGGCGTGTGCAATGTTCACGGAACTCTTCATAAGATCTATTCTCAGCAAGCAGTTCAATGATTGTCCGTAAATGAAATAAAGTCAAATGTTGGTGCGACCCTTCGGTGGGGAGCTCAGAATAGTGTAATGACATTGCTGTCATTCCAAACGTTGATATCAGAAACACATTTGTGTAACAATCACCCGTTTCGCTGGCTCAGTGGCTAAAGCACTCTTGGGCTGAACCCAAGGATGTGGGTTCTATTGAAGGTCGCGGCGGCCGCTTATCCGATGGAAGCGAAAATAAAAAACGCCCATTTGTTCGAGATTTCTGCGCACGTGAAATATGCCCATGTAGTCAAAAGTAATCCGGAGCTCTCCACTACGGCACGCCTGATCGCCTCTGCAGCGTAGGTGCATTAAATCGCATATTAAATAAATGATATATACAACAATCTGCTTTGAAACAATGGTATCTCTAGATTACGGCAGCTCAGTGTATGAATATGGTACTGCGCTGGTGAATACAAATTTTCGTCTACACTCGTCTACACCCGGAGGCACGCCGTAAGGAAGTGCTCACGCTCGCGCACGACGCGCTGATCGGCGGGCACTTCTCCGAGAAAAAGACGGAAGAGCACGTTCGCAGTGCCTTCTTTTGGCCAACCCTGGCGGGGGATGTTAGAAAGCACTGTCAGTCATGCCATACTTGCCAAGTTCCAGGTAATTTACCTAGATTGCATTGGACCCCTTGAGCCGGCCTCGTCCCAGGGACATAGATACGTACGTGATAGGGACATAGATAGGGACATAGATAGATGCGTGATCGACTTGTGTACTCGGTGGCCGGAGGTTATGCCACTTCGGGCTCTGACAGCCAAGGCAACCTGTCAAGCACTGCTCGACATTTTCTCGCGTTTTGGCATTCCCGAGTTGGTATGTTGTGATCAGGGTTCGAACTTCGCGGAGGGATTGACGTAGGAGCTATCGGAGTGACTCGGAGTACAAGTGCGTTTTTCCACGCCGGAGCACCCTCAGAGCAACGGACTCGTGGAGTGTTGGAATGGAACTTTTAAGGCCATGCTTAGGCACGTAATGTACGACCACGAACGTGACTGGTTTCGCTTTATACCGTGTATCCTTTGGGCTTACCGGGATTTGTCTCACGAGATCGCGGGGGTGTCACCGTTTGTGCTTACGTACGGGCGTGTTCCACAGGAACCGTTAAACATACTTTAAAAGGCTTGGACGGTGGCATGGGAGCCACCGACAGGGCTCAACAAATCCGCGGTCAACTATCTGGCAGAGTTGCGTGAGCGGATGGGAGAAGCGGTGCGAGTAGTCGACCTAAGGGCGGAACAGATGCAACAATCGTACGCCGAAAAGTACAACCTAAGGGCACCTCCTAAAGACTTCGAAGTGGGGGAGGAAGTTTTAGTCCTAGAAACAGGACAAGTGGGGAAAATGCAGCCGAGGTGGTTAGGGCCTGCTATGATTTAGCAGAGGATAAGGCCAAACAGCTAAATTGTGCAATTCCCTAACGACACAGAAAAGTGGGTGCATGCGAACCGACTGAGGAGGTACTACCTCCGCGCGAAAAACGTTGGGGTAGTGTTCGAGTCGGACAAGGAGTTCGGAGAATTCGAGACCACCCCAGAAAGCAGAAATGCTGAGCGTAGCGTATCAGTTCTGCTGCAGGAAAATTCTCATTTGACGGCCAGGCAGTCGCGAGAGCTCACTCGCCTAGTGCGATGCCACGAAGCCACATTCTCGGGGAAGCCCGGGAAATGTAATGTCGGAGAACACAAAATTGTTCTCGTCGAAGGAGCGAAGCCCTGTAAGGCCTACCCGTATCGAGTGCCAATAACACTGAGAGGAGAGGTCGAACGCCAGGTCCAAGAGCTTAGACAGTGGGGGCTGATATACCCAATAGAAAGTAGCGCTGCTCAACGTGTCGTCTGTGTGTCAAAGAGTGACGGTACGATACGAATGTGTATCGATTACCACCAACTAAACGCCGTCACTGAGGCAGACAGCTTTCCCATGGGGAACATGACAGAGCTGCTGTATGATGTAGCTAAGGCAAAATATATCACTCTGCTGGACATGACGTGAGGCTACTGGCACATAGCCGTCGAACCAGCATCACAGAAGTACACAGCTTTCGCTACCACTAGTGGGTTGTACGCGTGGCGGGTCATGCCCTACGGGTTGCGTAACTCGGCTGCCACCTTTCAGAGGATAATGAATGAAGTCCGGTGGCCCCACAAAGGCTATGCCTCCGCGTACATCGACGACGTGGCAGCGTACTCGGAGACATGGGAGGCGCATATGAAGCATTTTGAGGCGGTGCTAACGACCATTGAGTCAGTTGGACTGACCGTTAATCCGGATATGTGTAAGTTCGCCCAGCCGAGCGTAAAATACCTCGGCCATGTTGACGGTTCGGGCAAGCACTCACCGGACCCTGAAAGAGTAAATGCGATAGCCGGCCTGAAGACGCCGGTGACCAAAAAGGAGCTCCGCAGTGCTCTAGGACTTTTCAATTACTACAGAGACTACGTTCCGGCCTATTCAGAGGTGGCGTGTACCGAACATACTACCGTGGAGCGCGGAGGCCTGTCAGGCCTTCGACAGAGTGAGGGGCATCCTCAGTGACCTGCCAACACTTAGCGCGCCCCACCTCGACAAGGGCTTTGTTTTGACAACCGATGCGTCGGAAAGGGGTGCGGGTGCCTGCTTAGCACAGGAAACCGACGGGCAGGAAAGAACAATTGCCTTTCTCAGAAAGAAGCTCACACCACAGCAGGCGAAATGGTCAGCGATAGAACGAGAGGCGTTTGCGGTGGTATGGGCACTAGGGCGTCTTGACACCTGGCTCTTTGGCTCTTTGGCTCTAAGGTCAAGGTGGTGACTGACCACAACCCATTAACTTATTTGACGCAGTCAACGTCATCTAGTGCTCGCCTCACTCGCTGAGCCCTGGCACTACAAAAGTATGACCTATAGTTCTCGCATATAAAGGGGTCACTCAATAAGTGTGCTGATGCCCAATCGAGACTTGAGACTGAAAATGGGTAGAGTGGGGTGGGAGGAACCAGTGGCGCCCCCCCCCCCTTTTCTAAAGCGAACTTCTGCCTTGCTGCGTGGTGGAATTTCACGGCAAACCAAGGAATGTACAGTATGGGGTCCTGCCTGAGATTGTGACTTAAAAGACACTTTGCATGGTCGGTCATGTTCGCCAATTGAAAAAAAAGTGCTTTTATTTTGCGGGTCTGGGAAGTTGTGGGACCATGTCGTTCTTTGTAAATGGGAGATGTCACATGTAATGGCCAGTGTTCGGATGTGTGGAGTGTACTGTTGTGCGGGAGCACGGTCAGGCCAGGGCACTAGGCATGTCGTGTTGTATCCGTTTGTGGGGCAGTTGGCCGGCGCGTTGTGCTGGTTAGGTTGGTGTGTGCCGGGGTAATTTTGGATTGTTGTTTTGTATTGTATGTTGTATTGTACTCGCGTTGTATTGTACTTGCGTAACGGCTTGAGTGTGTTTTTTTTAGTTCTGGCTCTGCAGTAAGACATAACGTGCAGGAGAGTTAATGTTGTACGTACAGCTATTGTACGGACAACATTCTTAGTGCGGAGGTGTCAAGTTCAGGCTCCGCATGTAATTAATGAAGGATGCCGGTGGCTCATGTATTGGCGTCGCCTACGCTGGTAGCTACGATCCTGTGTCCCTTTCATGTAGCCGCACGGAAGCGGTTCGGAGCCGCGGAGAGCATGTGTTGTTCCCGTCCTTTTGTGTGTCAAAGTACGGGAGTGCTTAGCCTGAGTACCTCTGTCGCGTCGGAGGTGGCTGGGTCATTTGGCATGAAAAGCTGACAGGAAGCTGAATGACGGTGTGTCTCTTAGTGTCGAAGAGGCGCGCGGTGTAAGTTTTTGAGAATTTGCGAAGCCGGCGCCCGGCTCTCTTCGTCGACGGGTCGTTCGCCTCGATGATGGTCGCCTGGGATGGCAGCGTCCCTTCCCGTGGTCTCTTCAGACGGGCGGCGGCGCCGCTTTAGTCTGGGAGGGGATTAGCAACGACTCCCTCTTTGTCCCGGCGCGCGCGCAGACAAGGCGCCAAGGCGAGGACGCGGGAAGAGGTTAGCCGCTCGAAGCCGTCGGCTTGGCATTTGGTCCGATACCACCCGCTTAACGTAATGGTGTGTCCAGTTTAGGACGCAGGCGTCCTGTATTTGCTTGTCGGGTGTAATAGCATGCGTTGGAAACGCACTATAAGTTTATATGAGAGCGGGTTTGGTCACGTGACCACAGGTGGGGACACATGTGTGATTGGCTGGTTCCTGTCGCCAATCAATGGTTTCTATTATTTGTTTGAAAGGTTTTTCTCTCTTTCTTGTACGCCCCCTTCTTGGAGGCGGGGTTTTTGGTATCAAAACCGGAGTGTTGGGTTTGGTCCCGGGTCGGTCGAGAGGGATCTAGCAGTATAGATCTTGGCCGAACAGGCTGCTGCGGGCAGAGTGTTAAAGTAACCGGCATTCTGACGCGCTGTAAATACTTGGAGTATTGTAAATAATGTAAATAAACCTAATATCCAGCAAGAAAGGCAGTTCTCATCCCTCACCATGTTCAAGCGCCGGACGTCGGTCATCAGGGCGAGCCGAGAGCGTCATCTCGGCCGGGGCCCCAAAAGAACCTCACTATTTCGTCTGGTACGGTCACCTAGAAGAGGCAGAGGCGAAATTCAACTACAGGGTTGGTCGCCGATGCTGCACCGATTCAAATATGTGTTCCGATACCTTCGAGCTGCTTTTGTCTACACGTTTATTCCCGTCAAGGTTAAGTTGAAACCCGTTTTAGTACTACGCCGGCCAACTCGAAAGGATGGATCATAGGTTGATTATAAATCAAATGGTAAGTACAGGAAGCGCGTTTTTGCAGCATGTGGGTAATATACGAAATGTAATTTCGTAACGCCAATAATGACGTGTATTTTGGGATGCGACCACGCTTTGTGTGAGGAAACCAACAATCAGGCCGTCATGGACTGCGGTACTGAAAACGAAGCTATATTGTTTGTTACAGCCGCAAACGATATCGCTGAAATTGACCTGAACATCGCGAGACAACACGCTCACGTGCAACAGGTTACATAGAGTCAAAACTGAGTCCTGTATGCATAAGACTCACGCAATTGTCAAAACGGTCAGCTACATCTGATGAGGCCAAATTCTACACAACTGGTTGAAACCCATCGTTATCCGCTTTATACGATTGAGCACACTAAACTGGTGCTATTGTTAGACCCTTCGTCTCAGTGGATCTTTAATCTCGATGAGTATTCAAGCTCCATTTGACCTTCCATCGCAGTGGATCTTACGCCGCAGTGGACATTCGCGACTCAAGCATTCCCTATTTTCATAAATGGAAGTGGTGTGAATACATAGGAAGGGAAGGGAAGGAGCGTGAATGTGGATACATTACATATCCCGTGAAGGCCTATGATGCGCAACGCCGTCTATGGGCATGTTTGAACACATATCTACGTGTTTATTACGCCCTGTTCCAACCCACAAGTCCCTGATGGACTTGTGATGTAGAGGATCCGTTTCTGGCCAGCATTTGAACGAACGAGGTTTTAATCCCTCAAGCGCAGTATTTTTAGGGCGCAGCTCTTTGGCGCCCGTCCCTGAACTTAGCCGCGTCGGCATCGTCGTGACCGGCCGAGCGATGGGAAGTCTGACGAGGGAAACGAAGGGAAGAAGGACGAGTGAAAGAAAGCAGACCAGGAGTGTGTAGCGAAATTGGGAGGGGAGAGCACTTCGCAGTGGCGGCCCCAGCTAGAGCTCTCAAAATGTGCGTGATGGGGGAGGGTAGGGGTACTATGGTGTGCCACCACGAGGCAGCACTGGACGGCGCGAAGCTTGGTAATAACCTGAGAGGTGCATGCGCTTGATTGCGATGCGGGTTCGTATGGGACGCAGTTCACGTTCCCTCCTAAGACGCACGTTGCGCCGCCGCCGCTGAGGCTCACCACAGCTGCCATCGAGGGAACCCGTGATTGAGTGCTGCATCAGCACACTGCAGCCATCAGCAGTGAGAGCTGAACTGCGAGTGAGGCAACCGGTCGTGCGCTTCGTCAGCCGCTGCAGCTAAACTTGCTGCCATAGCGGAGGACCAGCAACGCCGATGCCTAAACCCCGAGTGAGTGCTGAACAATGAGCGAAGCAACCGGGGCATGTGCTTCGTCAGCAACTGCAAAAACGTCTTCTGTAACCATACAAAAATATCCGTCTGAAACTCTTTGCCTCAACACAGACAAAACAGCGAAACAGCTGCGCCCAAATATTGCTTTAGGGAGTATCCCAATCGGGAGCCAATTTTTTCATAGTTTTTTACTCCATATATACTTTGTACCACGCCTGATGTAAATTTATTAAACATCTCTGCATTATAAACAGACATTTCAATGTGTTTGATTCCTTGAGGTCAGTTCCAGCTCTGGTGTTCTATTTTTCAGTCATTAGGTCCCTGTCATGTCGGCTTCGGCTACCTTTCTTGAGTCGTTTTGAACATTCACGTAAGCATACACGAGGGGGGTGAGTTGGACACAACTTTTTTAAGTTAGGTTTTTGTACCCTTTAAGTGCGTTTCAACTGTCTGCGGCTTGCTGAGAAAAGGCTAGCTTCGGGATGTTTTAGCATTGTATTGTGCGGTTGTTTTGTCCTCCTGAGGTTACTAGTGCCTCTTTTTATTTTACTTCGGATGTATTTTGTCTGCTTTAGGGTAGGTTTCTGCTGTCAAACATGATCTAAGAACGTTCGACCCCCTAGGGATGTGGATAGTGAATACGCGGATGGAGCCTTTTAAAGTGCGCGTGGCTAAGGGGGTAAGGATACCTAAGAAAGTTTCCCTCCAGGGCCCCCTACAAAAGGCAACAACCAGGCTTTGAACAATCAAGCGCAGGCGAAAACTCAGCTTTCCAGGAGACCTTCAAGGAGGACGCAGAACCGTGTGTGTGAACCGTCAGCAATCGTTTGTGTGCTATAAAAAAGACGCCGGCTTCTGGGAAATGAGAACGTAATCAGATTGATGATAACCTGATATTCAAAAATGTGGTTACAAATGTTGCGGAGATTTGTTCGCAAGCGCTTTGTTCGACCCCGGGATCGGCTGCACAATACATGCATCACACCTTTGGCTGTGATACAAAAGAATGGCTCCTTCGAACATGGACCATAGTCCTAAACGGTTTACTCTAAACGAGCATCTGGAAGGGCGAAGTGTGTGCTGTGTTCTTTATCCTTTTAATAGAGATCCCCGTATACAAGTTTCCTCTTACCCCTACGATGGCTACTTTAAATGTACCTAACGTGATTTGGCTGCAACAGTATGCACCGTTCGCGAAAAATTTATCGTACGAATAGGGACTGCCACGTTGCTCTACGCAACCTAAATGTGGGTTTCTTACTGTTGTTTCCGTCGGTATTATTGGCGAGTGCTTTGTTCTTATATCTTTGTATTCATTCTTTGTCTGGCGATTTTATTGTGCTAGCCGCTATTTACAGAAATTGTGGTATATGAAACTTGCTATTCAAAAAAGTTTTGGGACATATGGCTGGATAATTCTCATGTATAACTCACAAAACCAACTGGTCTATGCAAAAGATTTTTCACGTCAACTGGGATCACCAAGGCCTTTCGCATCGAATACAACCCGGAGCCGTAAGCATGCGTTTGCTAATTTTGGGAGTTTTAATCCTTCTGGCTGGTCTAGCTGGATGTTATAGGTGAGTGGCAAGTTTGTTATGTGCAAAAACGTTCTAGAAATGAGTGAATAACCAGTTAATTGTATTGGGCCATGTTGTATTTATTACGGATGGAGAAATTACTAATTTTTTTATTTGCAAAAGCTATCGGGCACCAATCGTGTAGCTCGAAGGCGGCGTACTTGCCTAGCTACAAACTATTCGGCGTGATGGGAATTGTGCTTAGGAAAGTGTTTGTGACACAGAAAAGGGAATTTCCCAATCCGTTTACTGAAGGCTGGTACCTTTTTTACCTACACAGCTTCCCTTCAAGTCACGTTTCTACGACAGCAAATGTTTAAAAGCGGTGCAAAAAGAGAAGGTACAAAACGCAAAGGAAAACAGAGTACTTCAGTCTCCGTACCTCGTATTAGCGCAGCGCTTTTAATTTTTACAATCATCTGTTGACTCCCCCAAACCAGGAGTCTGCTGAAACTGCCCATAATTGCCTCATCGGACACGAAAGATTCCTTTGAAAGACCGCTCAATTTTATACCACGAATGAATTATGGCTTCTAGCCACTTCTGCCGCAACCAAGGGCCCTAGAAATAAGTTATATATATATGGATTAGTGGAAGATCTATCTTTTAAGTTTTTCGCAATGCCAGTGCAAGCAAAAGGGTTTTGTGCCTAGGGTGACGATGCATTAGTTTGGCCGAAGAAATGTGACCGTCTTTTTTGGTTGGAAGCTCAATGGAGATAAGTAACAAATACAACTGTTTCAGTTCGTATAATTAGTATCTGGTAATTTTGGTAACATTGTCTCGTCACTAATGTCATGTGTCGATAGCACCCACAGGGAGGGGAAGCCCCAAAACCCCTCCCGAGAGAGAAAAGAAAATCAAGAACAAAGACACGGAAATTTGAAGTGCGCGCCAGGAACGCACCAATGGACGAAGGCCGCGTCTAAACACCGAGTCGTCGTGGCCAAATATGGTAGCGCACTGTTCAGCCAATCAGAGAACGCCACGTAGGAGGAAAGATGCGTGATAACATATGGACACGGAAAGGAAAAGAGCCAATTAGAATGAGCCGCGATCAAGCCCAGAGGGGCTAAAATCCGTGCGCACAATGAGAAGGGGAAGCACAAAACCAGGAGGTGGAAGAAGTACGTGAGGAACGAGCCATGGGGACGCGGCCAGGCCATAGACTATGCCTACCCAGCCTCGGCGAGAGCGGGCCGACTTCGCATGAGCTGCGGCATCCTAGGCGCACCACGAACCGGTGTCTTCGTGGCCCAAGCGGCGGTGGTCGGGAACCTGCGGCCAACGTGCCCGTTCCGTCGGCCTTCGATTCGACGGTCCTGAAGGGTTACGTTCGTGCCGAGACCTACCTGGATTTCGTGCGGCAGCGGCTACTGGTGATCAGCCACCGAGAAAACATGTCGGGGCGAGCGAAGCCCACGCCGTCCAAGGAGCGACCGCGCGCAACGAACGCGGGCTCCGAAGCGAGACGAGAACGGCTACCACCGAGTCGCGGCCACGCAACGGGTGCGACACGTCAGCCCTGACGACCGCGGTAGGCTATTGTAATATTGCAAGACTCGGACACGGGCGACTCGAAGGACGCGTTTAATGACGACGCAACCTCGCCGAGAGGCCGTTGCGAAAAGCGATGGTCCAGAAGGCGCGAGGATGAAAGATGAAGAAGATGGTGTGGTGCTCGCGTGCGCCACACTGATGATGAGTTGCTAGGTGGGATTGGCCACTCGACTAGCAGTTACGAGAGAACGATGACTCCTGTGCTCACAATATGGACGTAGTTGTAGGACACAACTAAGGAGTTGTAGTGGGAAAGACATCAAATAGGAGTCAAAGTAATGAGTGTATATGAACTAATTCTTTAAACTTTATTGTAGAGACTTCTGGGTTTTGATTTGAATGATATTTTGTGATTTTATATGTGGGGCAGCCTATGGTCGAGCCTGTTCTCTCCGCCGTTGTGTGGGCGCCGTTGTGGGGCGTCCACACCCCCACTGCGCATGCCTGACCATGCACCACTAATGATGATTGTGGCAGGATGCCCCTAGGGATTAGCCAACCAAAGAATCTATCACGAGACAGCTTCGCGTTCAACCACCATCGTCATCTTCCCGTAGGGGAATCCTGAGTAGTATGCGAGGCATTCCTCCTCTGCTCTCCGACGCTCCTGTCCTCTCCAGCATTCCTAATCTCTTCTCTGAAGCTCCTCTTCTCTCCGGGATTGCGCAACGAATGGCAACACCTGCGGCTCCGCGCGCTATAGTGCGAACCAGCTTAGGGTTAGAGACGTAACAGTAGCCGCTACATACTCCGCTGGGGGCGCCACTGAAGCTCCGAGGTATAAATGATGCGCGTGCGCGCACTGCGCCCCCCTCATTCTCCTCAAGCAACGCTGCGATCGAACTGAAAACTAATGGGAACTTGAATCGACCCCATGGCTGCTTCGCATACTTTTAAGGGTTCGCCTACGGGAAGATGGTGAAATTTTTTTAATTAGGGCTTTGAGTGTTTATCGGTTGTGTGAAATTTCTGATGGGGGGGGGGGGTTGTTTAGGGTTTTTTCCAAGTGTGTAATAAATATGTGGTTTGGTGAACCCGTCAATGGCTTTCCTGCGTCCGTCTCTGTAGGCTCGTCAAGACCCCTTCCCGTAATCCATGACGTGACAACTACGAGAAATAAATATTTATTTGTATATTTTCTTATGATAGCTAGTTGGTGCATGATTATTGTTTCAAATCAAATGAAAGGAAATTTATTATTTCAACACAAGAATACCGGGGCTTATGTTTTGCAGATAAGGGTCCCAATGTCCAGGGACTGCGACGGGACCCTCGATAAGTAAATGCAACGAATGCAGTCAATAAGCAGAGTAGCAGAATAGGTGAATGCAAAAAATAAAACACTCGTAAATGTAATTTATGCAAAACGACTAAATATTGATAAAGAAAACGCCAATAACATATACAAAAAAACGTTGCAAGGCTACAGGGGTTCAGTGAATGTCAGCTAGACAAACAAATAAAGAAAGTTCATCTGCCGGGATGAACGATAAAAAATGATACAAAGCAAGAACACCGAAAAAAAACAGCCAACAGTTGGGTAATTGACAGCAAAAGAAAAAAAACAGCAAGACAACAAAAACGAAAGGAAAGGAACCAAGAAAAAAAAAGGGGGGGGGGTAACCATACAGTAAACACAGTTTGGCAAGCGCTGGGAAAAAATTGGAACTATGCAAATCATATTAGTACTTATGATAATAACAGGAGGCAAAAAACAGAGCAACACGCTTGTGTGGTGAAGATCGCTACATTAAAAGGAACTTTTTAACAGATCCTTTAAAAGGAGACAAGTGCGTAGCGTATTTGACAGTTGGTAGTAAGGAATTCCAGAATGAAACAGCATCGAAGTGTGACGTTTTTTTTCCGTAATTAGAATATTCGTTTCGTAGTTGGGCTTACTGCATCCAAGAGTGTGTGGTGACTTCAAGCTTTCCTTTTTTGTGCGAATTCACTGTCAAGCTATTACCAGAGTCCTTCAATGCTTTTTTGGTCATGAAACGCCCGGCCAAGTTTCGTACGGGGACAAAGCCTACCGCGAGTGGCGCCACCGCAGATCGGAGGGCATCGAGCGGCCACCGCTGCTCTGAAGCCAGACCAGCAGGCAGGAACGCTGTAGCAGCATGCCCGTTCGCAGCAAATGTTTTCGCCATTTGAACGGCCGCGACACGTAAAGCGAAAGCGCACTGTTGATAAGGTGGCGAGCGTCTGTTTTATCTTACTCCATGGTCCGTTCTCTGCCAAACGTGCTCTGACCACGCACCTGTCTCCACTCCGATCAACACCAGCGCCGCGGCGCGGACGCAAACGAAGCTCTCCCATAATGTGATGGCGAAGTTTTATGACCGGAAAGGCATTGAAGGACTTTGCTATTACTAATAGTAGCTGCGGGGAATCAAAATAAAAACGTATTTGGGTGGATTGTCTAGCATTTCTTGTTTTATTTTTTTCACCCGATACAGTACTTGTAATGAAATTTCATAGAACGCGGATACAAACTTATACCTAACTAACATGGTGTCGTTACACGGTCACCAGCATTTTATACCAAGTATTCAGGCACAAATTTTAAGCTATGTATTTCGCATCCCATCCGGGGTCTCAATACATCCGGTAAAATGTCTGAAAGCGATATTCCCCGCGAATCTTTCACAAAACACTGCCGTATAAATAAGAGCAAGTTGCAGAAGCCACTAAACTTATTAAGGATAATTCGCCGTTGCCCCGTGGGCAAAATCCCTCTCTATTAATGAAAGAAGAGACCATACTTTACCAAAATTTAGTGATTACGTCGCACCCGCCCACGGCGCTGCCTGTTCTGCCTCAAACTTGCGTGCGAAATGAAATCAGCGTTAGCAGCCCCAAAACAGCATTACGTATTGCTGAGAATAGCTTTGAAAACCGGCCCATAACAACTCTTCAGCGACTCTACTGCTAGTTTTACCTATCCCTATGTGGCGTGCTATTTTTGTATGCGCCAATGCCGCATATTGTTTGTATATATTGCAGTACGACCAGTTTCATAGCTTCTCGTCCTGAGCTGGAGTTCTATAGGCATCCTAGGAGGAAGAAGTCAATTATTCTGAATTTTTAACTCGTTAACTGTGGGATTACGTTTTCATGCAACTTACACTTGTCGATAGCAGTTTTGCAAGGGTTGGTATCTCAGCTAATATTCTGCTAACCCATTCAAAGTGGTTGTTAACATGAAAATGGGTGTATTTTGAGTGTGACCTTTAGCTCCTCCACTGTGTATATTTTTTAATAGCAGCTGATATTTATGCTTCAGGGTTGCTTCTGGGCAGTGAACTATTACTCTTTCTGGGTATTTCGAGGTGATGCTGGAACATGTTTGTGGTTTTTCGCCCTGTAAGTCTATTTTGACTGTCTACACTTTGAACACCTTGGAAGTTCCCCAATATCGAGATGCATATGAGGTTTTTAGGTTTTAACTCATACCTTGCCAGGCTATAGTGTTGAGTTCTGTATGATCGCGCTGGGTAACCGCATGATGGTTTTGTCAACGGAAATAAAGGGTGACATCATTGCTGTGACAATTTCATCACGTGCAATGCCCCTTCAAAGGAGTACTGTATTCGTTCCGCTATCGCTCAACGCACCGGTCTTTGCCTTGGGATTTACCCACAATAGTCTGGATTTTGTAGAAATGATTCATTGTCGTGCATGGTGGTGCTTTTTCGGCTTAGTCTGTATACGCGTCGTCGCCCCTTTTTCGTTGTGCTGTGGTTCGCAACTGCGGACGAACCGCACTCACACTTTTCCTGGGGCTATATCGGCAGGTCTTGGTGCTGTGGGCTATCTTTTGGCAGCCATACCAAACCAGGTCTGTTCTTCCCAATCCAGTATTATTGTGGCAACCTGCTCGCGAATGTGCCGTGAGAGTGCACAGGAAAGTCTTTTTAGGTCCTCAAAAAGTAGAGAGGCGAATCCTTAACTCTGTAGCGTTCGAACCGATGGAGGCTGCTTATCTGGCTTGTCTCAAATCCGAGCCAGAAATATTAGGCCTTTCACCTGAAGAAATTTGTCGGTAGACACTAGCGGGTCGTCAAAAGCCTGTAGTCCCTTATTTTTTAGAAACGCGAATAAACTGGCTTCGCAGCATTTAGGAATGGCTCCGCGAATACTGTCGGCTCTCCATAACTGGAAGTCTTTTAATTGGAATTTTAGGTTAATTGGAAGTGATAAGCCAGTGCTGAATTTTCTATATGCAATCACCAAACACGAGATCACCAAAGCGCATGGCCTGGCTCACAGGACTCTCTCTCCACCCAGCAAGAAGATGGACAGAGCCCAGACCGTAATCTTCAGAGAACTGAGGACCGGAACCCCCCTAACGCCGCTACTTCTACACAGAATACACTCAGACGCGTTCCCGAACAGCAAGTGCAGTGTCTGTCGAAGGGAAAGGGATACTCTAACGCACATGCTGTTGAATTTACACGAACTCACCGAAGAAGCTATGTCAGGAACCTTTCCGCGGCTAGCAGCAGCAGCACAGAAATCCTACGAACTGAGGCTTCTAGGCCGTCCAGCAAGCCCAATTTGCGACAACGAGACAGGCTTCCGATACCCCGGATGTGGTGGAGAAGAAACCAAGCCAAGAGGTGTCCCCGACGGTGACATAGGCCCAGTCGACTACTTGCGGGCACGCGTACGTGAGTTTTGCCGGCTCAATAAAATTTATTCCATTCGACTACAGCGCAGTCGTCATGCACTACCGCGCATGTAAAACAAACTCCAGCAATAATGCTAAAGATGAAAAGGCACCCTGCCTGGGAGAGGTCATCGCGGCTGCGGAATTCTGTAGAAGCTATTATCGATAATTGTAGATATGGCTACGAGTGTGCCAATCCTTCTCGAGACGACTTGCAGATCGCGCCACTGCTTCCTTGAGTCGATGACGAAGAGCTGGTGGAAGTCTATAACTCTATAAGCTTCCCTCAATTTTTTTCGTCGTTAGCTTCATTTGAAATAGTTACTGAAGGTTGCTTATAATCTGCGGCATGTCTTTAAGCTTTATATTTATATGTAATAGAACTCTTTCTAGTGAGAAATCATGCTAGTGTTGTTCAATACCATCTGTACTACAGTTGGCTGAAACAAGGCACCGAGGGTACGTTTAGTTTTTAGATGCGACGCATCTCTTGCTCTGAGGCATGTTCCTTCTGCGTCGTTGTCGCGGCGTCCGTCCGCATCCCTCCTCCGTTCTTTTCTCCCACAGCTGGGTGCAACGCTCTCACTCCGGCTCATTAGCATACCACAGCTGGTGCGCTTGTTTGGGCGCGCTTCGCTGCGTAATGCTGCATTAACAACTTCTCCGGCGCGCGCAAGTGCGCGCATGAGCAACGCACACCACCTGCGCATGTGCAACTCTCCCCTGTTCTCTCCGACAGCTGTGTGCAACACTCTCACTCTGTCGCATTAGCATAACAACAACAGCTGCGCACGCGCTTCGCTCCGCTCGCGTCTGCTCGGGTGCGCAAGTGCGCGCATGCACGACTCTCCTCCGCTGTGTCCTCTCCTTCAGGCGCAGTGAATATAAAGCGGGTAGCGCGCTGCGGCGGTTCAGTCAGCGCTCGCTCTCGTTCGACTCCGCGTGACTTTGCTTGACGACTCCGTGCTTGACTTGATTCCGCCGATGAAGACGTGATGGAAGCGGCGGTTCCTTCAGCGAGTGGGCTGACACAATCTAATACCAGCGTCAGCGTAAACACTCAAGCAATGTTACGATCAATTGAACCCACCGATGCGTCGCATCACATCAGGGTTCCCTCGCGGGAAGATTGGCGTAATTTATTTTGCTCTTCGAAAGGCCCGAGCATGATCTAAGAATATAGACACAGTCACTCTGGACACGTATCGCATAGCACCCTTAACGGAAAGTGACTATCAGGCTTGGAGCGTAATTCGCCATTACACCACATACATGAAATAGCTGGAGAGCAGCAAATGTAGCGACCGAGGCACTAGTGACAATATATAGAAAATGTATAAAGAGGGCAGTTCTATTTAGGCCAACCTGCCGAGTCTAAAAACAGGTGTTACTTCGTCGGCGATACTTCTGTCCCCACCGCCTACATGAAAATACATCGGGTCCGTCTAAATGTCACTTTATCATGCTTGCGCTGGTGGCGTAATTTTGCAGATGGGCTTGCTTGCGAAGTGTCGCTGATCCTTTTGTAGCAGGGATATCACACGGATCGACTTCCCTGCCCGGGCTTTCAAGAAAGAATATTTCTTAATGTACAGAGATTTCGGTTGTTTCAAGGGGGCGAAGAAACGTTGTGAAGACGGCCGTTGACCATACATAATTTGCCAAAGAACTCTGAGTGGAGGAGGAGGAGGAAAAACTTTATTGTGACCCTGGTGATGTGGGAGTGGCTCCTCAGTCCAGGAGACCATGGGACGACCTTACTGTCTCAGCCCTGGACACCAGGAGTTGCTGTGCATCCAAGCTGGCGCTGGTCGTCAGGTTCTCCCACCGCTCAGGAAGGGGAAGGGAAGTGGGTAAAGGAGGGAGGGCTGGGTTGTGTGCGCACCCCAAGATCATGAGTGGAATCTGCTACGTGGAACTTCAACAGCCACATCAGAAATATTTAAGGAACTGGCAACTACAATGAAGGAAAATTTGAACAGCAAAGAGGAGACATTTCTCACTTCGATGTTGCGTTGAAGTGGACATTCCTGCATTGTGACGATGTTAGTAGTTTGCGCTGACAAAAACCCTGTATACGATATTCCTACGTGCAGTGACACCAACCAATCAAAGCACCTTTCTTAATACACAGGTGACGAAAACGTGAAGCTTCCAGTGTGCATGCTAAGTCAAATTACAGTCCAAATTCACTCTCTGAAAGTACAAAATCAAACTGCCGCAGTCCAAAGCCAAAGTCAACTTTAACTCAGCTAGAGTCCAAAGCCCGCGCCCGCACAACGAACTGAAAGGAAATGCTGAGTGACCCAAATGTAATGATGGACGGCTCATCATCCTCAGCGATCCCATTAAAGGCGAATGTGTCTCCCAGAGCTATACGGTATTGTGTTTTGTGCATAAACACCTCCCATTGTCTCCTTCCGTGATATGATTGATGTGCCGTTGTGAAAACACATTGTGTAAACGTGGCTTTCCTGCAGTGGGTTTTGGCCTAATCATATCGCCGTCAGGGAAGTATAGAAGCTTCGATTGAATGCCATGTCGGAATGGCGCATTGATTCGGCTTCCAGCTACTGCGTAGTGCGGACGCAGGTTGGCGATCTCCGTCCAAGGAGCAGCTTTTGCTGGCCTATCGGACTGCGGTAACAGGTGAAAAGGTTTTCATAACACTTAGACTATCACGTTATGCTCCCGCAGCTCTCATCCAGACCATCTGTGGTTAACACGGTTACAAAAAGAAAAAAAAGAGTGTGCCATATGACCTCATTGTGAATCTCAGCTTGCATGCAATTTGGAGGTCGATGCAGGCGGTGCCCCACGCTGGCCTTTAGGCCTCACTGTGAGCAAATACGTCGCAAAAAGTATTAGTTTGCTCGTTCAAGTGCACAAGTTGCAGACGCCCGATCAGGAATGGCTACCTGTACTAGAAGAACTGCGTACGTTGGATGTTTATTTTGCTTTTGCGTCAGCCGAAGAATCTATCCGTGACGCGTACTATGTGCGAAAAAATGCAAGAAAAAAGTTTCCGAATTGAAAAATGTGGTATGCACCGGTTTCATAACGCCACGGTATCAGGTTGGACTTCGGCCACGAGAAGCGCTTTTTTTAACAGCGAAGCTGCTGTTGCTGGCTTGAATGGCTGCGGTGGGAGGCATCATGAGAAAACTGGGTCATAGTTATCCCGCCGTTTACAACACACGTGAGCATGCGCCTCACGAAGAGCGTCCGGCGTTGTTCGAGGCTTGCACGTGGCGCTCGCAACAACTACCAAGAAAACCGTCCCCGTGCAACAGTGCCTCAAGAGGGCGGCACAAGACAGTTCGAGCTACAGACTCCCAGTTTTCGAAGCTGGTGAAGAAGGAGAAATAAACGTTTTATAAACACTAAGGTACTGGTGTCACGCTCACCCGCCCGGTGAGAGGCGTCCTTCGTCCAGGACACCTTGGGGTCTACCGGCCTTCCGACGTCCGCTCTCTCCACCAACGTTTGCTGGTCAGAGAGGTCAGAACCGGTCAAAATCTCGGCGTGAGGGAGCACTACCAAACGATGTGGTTAGGGTGAAAAATACGAACACCTGTGGACAAAACGATTCGGAGCCGGTAGTCATGCACCCGAAAGACGACGACTAGATGGATATGACGAGTACTGCTGCTAGGACAGTGAAGAACGACTGCTAAACATGTACAGCCTCCCACATTTTTAATAATATAGCGGGAGCGACAACCGATCGGCATGTCAGCGCCATATGACGGTGTTTACCGGCGAAATAGGCGAGGATACGTGCATGCGCATAGAACTATCTGTTGTGGGAGCGTCGTCTGCTTCGCTCTTCTTCACAGGGCAACACACCCCCTGCTTTTCTTATCTTGCAAGGACCTTTAGCTACCGCAAAATGCAGCTAAGCAGTGTGCGGAACAAAGTCAGTCAGTTACAGTGGCATATGGTGTACCACTCTCAAGGAAACAGCGTATCAGACGACACTTATACAGCAGATAGCACTATGCGTGTACGCGTACTCCCACACATTTCACTACTGACCAACGTGATAAGAAGCTGACATGCCAGTCGGTCGTCGCTCTCACGATGTTGTTAAAAATTTGAGAGGCTGTATACATAAACAATTTCATACCTAATGAAATGCCTAATGGTGTGTCCTTCAGTGAAAGAAATCCCCAGCTTCGGCATGCTTAAAGCCTTGCGCGAATTAGTGCAATCTTAACCATTTCTTTTTATGGAGGAGCTTGATCATTGTTTGCATTTTTGCGTACCTACATCGCCATCAGTGAGGCATACAAAGCTTCTGTTTGAAAATTAAATGTTTTGCGGTTATAAGGAACGAGGTGTAACATGGTTTTGCCATCCCCCCTTGTTTTTTTTATGGCACAAAAATATACAAATTGTCAGACAACAATGCCGAAGCGATCCAAAGTGACAGATGTAAGGGCTGAAGCTGCCAGTCACGTTAACAGGTACCAACTTCACGACGTTCGCAACAGCGACAAGTCTGATGTGCAGTGGCAGTTTCCATAAGCCACACACAAAGCCGCACGCGGGGAGTTTGAAGAATCGCTGCATTTCGCAGCCTGAAGAAGGTCTGAAGAACTGTAATTCATATGGTAAGAGACATAGAAACTGGTTTGCCTTAAAGTGAAGTGCGCGCACTTCAGAGACCTGCAGCAAAATGGGGTGTACAACTACTGGGACACAAAAAATATTGACGAGCAGTTCGCGTTTTTTCAGCCATTCAGTTCTGACACATGTTTCCCAAACGATGAAGCATCCAACTAAATATATCAACACTAGTATATGTATGTAAACTCCAAGCAGCTGGGCCTTTTTGTACCAATTTAGGGAAACTCAAAATACCCATGCGAGAAGCAACACTAATTAGGCCGCTAATCCGTGCTAGACAGCCGTGCCAATCGTACGGTTTTCGGCTATATTTAAAGGAGCCATGAAGACAAAATACAAGTTGGGTTTATTAGAAAGTCTGCTTGGTCCGGATAACAATGATACCAATATCATCGCAATCTTCGAACAAATAACGGAGATATTAAAGAAAACGTCTGAAGCAGTCGCGACCCCCTAGCCAATTTCCCGCAACTTTTCTATGAAGTCACTGAACCTTGTTTGTGCGATTGGCGGCCGCCTAACTCACCTGTCGCGACGACACATGACTGGACGTCTGTAATGGGGCCTCTAGTTCCATTTGACCGCATCACTTGAAGGCCAACGTGCAGTTAACGCACTGAAAATTATGTTTTATTGTTGGCCCGTATGACGTCATTCTTGCTGATAGCACGTCACTGTGGCGCAAAATTTGAAAGTTTTTAAATACTTCTTGCTTTTTTTTTCATTAAAAAACATCTTTTGTGGCTGTAATGAAGCTGAGTGAGATACTGAATCCTAGTTCTTTCAAATTAAACGAAGTTGTATTTTCTCTTCATGGCTCCTTTAATGTAAGTTCCCCTTAGCAGTAATAAAAATATCCTTTCGTCCAAAATCTTTTGTACAACAAAATCGAGTATATGCAAAACGTGCAGAAGTAGCCATCACAATTTTCTCTCTAAGCACGCCGCGAAGAGCATTGCCGGCAAGGCCTCTCACAGTCTCATTGACTGAAATTGTCTTGAAAATGAGTGTCCATTTATTTATGTCATCGCTTCCTTCACACAGCTTTTTATTTAGCAATTATAACACAAGAGCAAGAGAAAGCAGGGAATTGGAGTGGTTGTTTGGCCAAATACAAAAACCTATCTACATTTAAAAGAGTTCCCAACCATACGATGGGCAGTTATCAATTATTTAATTAAATGTTTGATCATTGTGATGAACACCCATCGCACCAGTTTCATACAAACACTTGCTATGGTGTAATAAGATATTAATTTGTATGTTTTGTATACCTTCCACGTTTTATATAAACAGTTGAATTGTCTTCAATGTTGCAGATGGAATCCATACGCTGGTAATGTAACTTTTACTCGCATTGGAGGTGAAAGGTACACCAAAGTTACATACAGAGATGACACCGGGAGGCACACTGACGAGTTTCGGGGAAGCTGGTACCGTCACCGCAAGTGTTTGAGAAAGGTATGCTATGTAAAGTTTTTCATGTTTTTAGTTAGACAAGGCCACATATTGGTGGTGCACCCACTAAAGTGGTGCACCCTATTTTATGATTACTACTCTTTCTTAAGATTCAATCCTTCGATCTATATTTGCTACGGTTGCCAGCAACCCTTCTGTATTATTATAATCTTTATCAATTGAACTATTCAAGAAATTTTGTTTAGAAGTGTGATCGATTGATTGATTGATTGTAGTGTTTACAAAGCCCACGCAAGTAAGGCGATGAGGTGAGCCGTAGTGGAGGGCTACGAATTAATTTTGACCTCCTGGGAATCTTGACGTCAGCCGAAATGTCGTGCACGCGGAAGTTTTTGCTTGTCGCCTCCACCAGAAAAGCGGCCGCCGAGGCCGGGAATTGAGCCCGCGACGTCGTGCTCAGCAGCGCAACGCCTTAGCCACTGAACCGCGGTGGTATTTTTTTAATAACAAACCCCTTATTTACAGAACTATATACAGGGTCACATCAATTATTTCCAGGGTATTCGTTGAACAAAGCAGCTTTACTCATGCAGAAAAATTCGTACTTACTGCCTTTACGCTAGCATGGGATCAGCATGTTCAGGCGGGAAGTGTAAACTAGTCGCGTCGTAATACCAACAAAGCCACAAAGTCTGGGCGGTAGTTATGCTACCACGAGTGTGTTCAGATGGCTGACGGTGCCTCTTGTACACAGCTGGAAGTGAATGGAATGGGAGCAGAGGGATGGGTGGGGGTTTCTGGGTGACGATCGTTCGTGTGCAGATGTGAGCAGGAGTGCTTCGCAGTTGTAGCCATCAATTTGAGCGCCATCTCCTCGGGTCGCGTCTTCTGTTGCACAAAAAAATAAAAAAAAGGTTTCCGTAATTCCCCCTATTTTCTTTTAATCTAATGTTTCAAGGCAATTCCCAAGAAGTGGGTACACGTGGGAGAGCCGCAATATTTGCTGAGCAGGGATACAACGCCCTATCTACAACGCGATGTGAAACCAAACCGCCAGAAGGTTTTGCCTGGGCATTCATGCTTTGATATTCAAATCTCATAAGAAGTTTCAAGGGGTCCTACGATTGTTATTATGTAAATTGATGACAAGCGCTGAATGGTGGGGACTTTGTTAGTGCCTAGTAAGGTACGCTTACTGCTCTATAAAGATTTTAAAGCGTTTTTCACGATAATCTTTCTGTGGAGAATTAAACTTGAACATTTTGATTTCACGTCTCTCTGTCTGTCTGTCTGTCTGTCAGTCACGAGATTCCAACGTTCGGCCAAAGGATTAAAAACTTCTTCATCGAGAGGTTTACATCAGCAAAACGTTTCCGAACTACTGTATGTGGAAACATGCTTTCCTCTGGCCAGCATTGTTGAGGAAAAAAAAAAAAAAACTTGAGGCCGCATCGTCGTGAGCCTACTCTGGTTTACTGCAGGACGATAGCCTTTCCCTTTGAACCCCAGCTGCTCCGGTCCTGCGCTGCTAGAGTCCACAGTTTACCCCCGAATTTCTTTATTTTATCCCGTCATGTGGTTTATGGCCTTACCTTTTCCTAAACCCATTTCTTAGTATCCGCTCTTTTACCCGTATTGTCCACCGGTTGTTGGTTCGGCTCAGTACATGGCGTATTTCAGGCCTCTTCGGCCTATTTTATGCAAAAATTACAGCGCAAATGGTAATTTAAATGTTTTTTTTTTCATTTGAAAGTGACTGCGAGCTTGATGTTTGTGTTGCCAATTATAAAGATTACGCGTTGAAAAAAATATTTAACACCCCTCTCAAAAAAGTGGTCGCGCGATCGTAATCCACGTGGCAGTTTCCCGAGTGCAACGGTAACAGCAGGTTCCAGTAGATGGCGCCCAGAGTCGGGCGCGATAAACTTGAATTGACTTTAACGAACAGGCTTGGGGTTTATCGCGGGAGGAGGGAACGCAAGGAGAAGAACATGAGAGGTGCACGGCAGAGACAAGACAAGCATTACGTGGCAGAGGCAGTTGAAGGCTGTAGTTTTTCAGATATTCGCTTCGAACTGAGCAGATAGGCGCCCAATGTTTGTGCACTGGAATGCGCACTCTTAAATCATGCCCCCCACACAGGCGAAGTGCAGTCAGGTAGTCTGAGTTCAGAACGGCTGCCTCGAAAGGCGACATGGTTTCGACCACACAATTTGGCGACTTCTTGCAAGCAGAGCAAAACTAAATTACTCCAGGAAATGCTACTATCTATAAGGCGCCGAAAAATAACTCCAATAGCTCGTTGCAAGGCGTACGTATAGCGCGGGAAACGACCACCGACGACGCTCCGTACATCTCTCAACAACTGCGCTGAAGAGCATCTCGCCGCACCAATGCATGCAAAAATAAAAGTACACGGTGCTACTAGTCACAAATACAGCGATGAAACTACTGAAATTCTCCGAGGTAGCCTGGCACAAATCAGGGACATTACACAGCGAAACCTGAATGGGGCCTTAATGCGGACGCACGAAATCTTCTTTTGTTACTCGTTGCAGACGGTAAGAATGTGCGCTCCTGGCCTGGCATCGTCTAAAACCTATTCGTCATTAGTACATTACGAGCGCTCGCCTTTGGGAAGCCTAGTACTAATAATTTTCGCTCACACCTCGAGAGGTTGACGGCTAAAAAAAATTGGCCGCGCATTTGCTCCTTTCGTTGCAAATGCAGCCAAAAGACGATAGTCCTTATCGGCTTTTGCGAAGTAAATGTCTCCCTTCGCTTTCCCGCTCACCTCTCATGTTGTTTCTCTTGTGTCGCGCTCCTCCCAAGGTAAATACGCCAAATGTTTGCTTAAATCATTTTAGAGTTCCCGCGTTCCACTGCTCCAAACCGGGTGTCTCGATGAGAACGCTGCCGTACGGTGAAGACGAGCGTTCATCGAGGCGCCCTACTTCAACGTTTATAGAACCGCGTTTCCCTACTCTACGTCCGTTGCAAGCAGAACGTGAAACCTATCTAGTGGAACCTTGCGTAACTGTTGCCGGTTGATTTCTTAAAATGGCGCCAGAAGCTGTAGTGGCGCGGGCGACAGCAGGCGACGGCGGAGTGAATTATTTTTTTTTGCAGTTGATGAAGTATTTAATTTGGCAAAAGTCAAGCATGTTTGATTTTTTATAAAGGAACACTGCAAATATCACTTCTGTATTGATTTGTTGTCTCATATGTGCGTAATGTCTTGTTCTTCTTCAACAATGTTGACATGTATGAGCATTACACCGGACATAGACGGGTATTTTTAGCTCTTACTATATAAGACTATTGCGCAGGCATTGTTTTGCGTTGGCCGGGTGGCTGAATCGAGTCACAGACAGACACAGCGCGTCACATTTCCAAGCGCATCACGAGTAATGCGATGCGCTAGCGTTTACATGTACCGCATTATCCTTGTGCGATGGTGGCGCGATACGGTGTCGCACATCGAAGGTAAATCAGCGTTTCTGGCGCTTCCAAAGCTTCCGGCACGGCTGGTTGTTGTTCTTGTTTCACGACTCGCATTTTCTGGCGTCTTACACTCGATTTAGGCGTTTTTAAATGCAAAGCTGTGTTTGCAGGGCTTACTTTTCTTGTCGACATAATTCCTAATGCGATGCGCTCGCGTTTACATGCACTTCGAAAGTCGACTTACGCATCTCAATCCACCCCTGTCTGGCGCATTAGTGCGACGCGCTTCCTTAGCGCATTAGCCCCGTTTACATGGATGCGATGCGCAAGAAAATTACTTGTCGCATGCATGTAAACACGGCTACAGACGGACAGACAGACAGACAGACAGACTTACAGACATACAGACAGACCAATATTTCTGGGTTTAAGTAGCCCAAGAAAGACTATCGTCTTTAAAATGCACCTAGGTTGCCAAACAATCAAATTTATCGATAGATTTTACGTGGCTGCCGTACGATTTTATTTCCAGATACAAGTGATGAAAGAAAGTACACCGCTGGTATTTAAACACGTCCTTGAACTTGTGGCCGCGCAGGTCTAACTCTATGTGTATGTTTTCAGGGTAATATGCGATGCCAGAGAGAAGATTCCGATTTCAGCGAAAAAAAAGGAGACGAGAAAAAGTATACCCCACACATAGCATGACCCTTGGAGGTTGCTTTAAGTGGCCCCTAGGAGAAGATATTGGCTGGGCGGAAAAGTAGCTGCTAAATAACCAGTACTTCCTCTGTTTTTCTTAACATTGGGCCTTATATGTCACAGTTGTCTGAAATATTGCCCAACATTTGTGGAGAAAAAGCACTACTTTGAACACACCGGATTTGTGTTCATTTTTATAATCGCTTTAAATTACAAAACATTCTTACACAGTTGGCTTATACTTAATTCGCCGAACCGGTTCGTGAACCTGATGGAGGCGAAAAGCACAAATTCCCGTGTGTACGAAATTTTGGAGCACATTAAAGATCCCGAGGAGGTCAAAATTATTCCGGAGCCCTCTACTACGGCGCGCCTCAGCGCCTGCGTTGCATCGACGCGTTAAACCTTGAAATCAATCAATCAATCAATCAATCAATCAATCAATCAATCAATCAATCAATCAATCAATCAATCAATCAATCAATCAATCAAATGGTTCGCGAACCGGTTCAAGCTTTCGAACCTGTACGCGAACCGGTTCGGGTTAAGATTTTGTCGAACCGGAACTGAACCGGAATGAAATGAATTCACCCGAAGAGAACCATAACCGAACAGCTATATTTTTTGGTTCGACAGACTGACATATACGAAAAAAAAACAGTTACGGGCTTCGTCTTCCCAAGTCACTGCATCACTACACAAAAACCGGCCGGAAGCGCCAGAGGCGAAAGACACCGCCTTAAACCGCTAGCTATATTTCTTATACCTATAGATCCACCGATTACGCCATCCTGACAAGCAAGCATACATTTCCTTGCCCATTTTCAGTTTTATACTAAAGAAATCGATGGATTATAAGAGTGTCGGTCTATTTGACCGGCTTTGCGGAGCCTAAAGCCCTCCCCCCTTCCCCCATTCGGATCTAGTGGTGAAATACGAAGTTTTTCGCCGAGTGAATTATTTTGCTGCATGGTGCTCCTAAAGTGCTCATCACTCACCGGAGGTCTACATTCACGTCCGAGCTCACTCAGAAAATACTCGTATTGAGTATCCAGCCATCCCCAAATAAATGGACCCAGAGCGGTTCAATAAGACAACGACAGATATGATCGCGCTGCACATAGAAAAATAGCAGAGAGCGTTAGACGAGTTGTCTTTGTTTGTCACGTTCGCACACGACACAGCAATACACCCCAGCATCGATTTCCATATTGAAGGTAGAGAGATCCCAGAGGTCCCGGCCATCGAAGACCTAGGGCTGCACATACAATACACTAGAAAAAATTACAAATTTCTCCAAAGAATACAATGGCACGTAAACAAAACTATTGGTCTGCTCAAGAGGGTCACCAATAGAAACTCAGGTTTGACCGAGCAGAACAGTGTTCGCCTAATCCAAGCATTCGTCTCGAGCAGAATACTTTACTCGATTCTATATTTTAAAATAAATGCTGCTGCTGAAGCCAACAAAATTGATGCCCTCATTAGACGGCACGTCTACTGCCAAACTGCCGGGGTTAGGCCTTCACAGAAAGGCCAGCGAACTAGTCGAAGCCCACCTAATAGGACATTACGAAAGCCTCGCTCGCACACCCACAGGGAGACACATACTCAGCCAACTAGGAATAGGATATCACACACTATATCAGGACGTGAAAACAATTCCCCCTAGTATTTACTCTCATATTAGATCCAAACCGCTTCCCCGCAACATGCACCCCCGTATCACTCCGAGCGCAGGAAACAACGAGAGCGCGAACTGCACAAGAAGTACGACAATGATCCCAAAGTCGCGTACGTCGATGCAGCGGAGTACAGACACAAGGAGGCTTTTACCGCAATCGCCGTTCAAAACTACCCCAACACCAGCATTCTCGATTCTATAACAGTCCGGACGCCCATCCGAGAACCGGCGGGAGAGGCAGAAATTGCGCTCGCTCTTTCGCTCACCCCCTACCCGCAAAAATCATTACAGATTCTAAAACTGCTCTCCAAAATTTTGCCGCTGGACGCATATCCCCAACAGCACTAAAACGTTTGCTTAGGAAGCCACCCCAATCCCCAGTACAACTGATCTGGATCCCCGAGCATTCTGGGCTCGAGGAAAACGAGGCGGCCCATTACCTAGACCGATGATTTACTATCCGGGCTCAGCCGAACCCCTACCCTTGCCACAGAGCCCGGTCAACGCGGGACCGTCTGATCGGTTTTCAAGATACTACTACCTACTACCTCCTCTCCCACCGGGTCTATCCTTGGGCGGACAAATGCCTGACATTACAGCAAAACCACGCCTGGCGCCAACTCCAGACGGGAGTCTCTCCCAACCCGCCCACCATGACCCATGTTCACCCCAGCCTGTATCCAACCTCGGCGTGCTCCTTATGTGGCGCCAATGCTAACCTGGCCGAAATCACGGGGGCATGCCTCCAGGACGCTTTCCCCGAAATCCCCTCTGAGGAAAGGTGGGAGGCCTCGCTTCGCAGCCCCGACCCGGACCTGCAGGTCCGCCTGGTCAAGAGGGCAGAAGAGGTGGCCAGAATTCGCCAGCCTATGGCCACCACGGGACCACCAACCTAAGTCAAGGAGAAGACGTCCAGGAGGGGGCGGACCTTCAGCCCGTTACCTGCCACAACCATTCGGACTTCGATTCTCCATCATACACTTCCTCAAAATAACGTTTTTCTCTCTACATCTCTCGAGGCAAAGTTGCCTCAACTGCCGAGTTACTCTGCCCACGAAGATGCGGAACTAATATGCCAGCATGCGGGGAACGCACTGGAACTCGCTAGAACCGGAATTCAACAACAATATCTCGACGCTAGTCACTACAACCTCTGTCATCGTGACCAACACTTCCCCTTGTGCCAGAGTTCCCGCGGGGCACCGAAGACTGAAGTTGTTTACGGCGTACGGCTTAAGCCGTCCTATGAACGTTCATGCACGAACTCCCGTACCCGCATATCCCACTGCCTTGCCAAGTGGGGGGGGCGCTAGGAGTGAACTTCATCAAAAAAAGAAGAGAAAGAGAACGCTTGCGCGCGTGTGTAGCTTTAAGAGACTCATTTAGGGCCACCATTGTCTCACCGCTAATAAACGCTATTCTACCTTACGGTTGTGGGGTTTCGCGTGTAATCCGGGAAAATATTTGTCTGTTGTTTTGCAGCGCGTGAACCTCTCAATGCTTAAAAAACCTTCAGTTTCTTCAGTTAGATCGGGAAACAAGAAACAAGCTATAATGGGACTATGTGTTACGTGGGAAAGTTCTGTACACATCTCTTAACGAAACAAAAATAAACAGGATACGAACACAGTGTTCTGATATACTTTTCTGGAAGCGTCCATTGGATGGTTTAGGGAAATTTGTGTAGCATCTATCTTCAAGTAATAGGTGAATCCGTTTCGCCACTACTGCTACTGGTGTACGGTAAATATGTGCCAAAAATATCGGGGGTAAACAAACACTTCAGAAATTTACACACAACGGGAACACGTAACCGTGGCCCATACAGTATCCTTATAAAACGTATATGTACGATTGGTTATGTTAAAATAAACCGAAATGAAACGAACAGATATTAAAAAATACGTCGAAAGGAATCAGGATAGGCGGGAAATAAGGACAAGATATCGATTTGACTTTCAAAGGAGCAACGCTACCGAGGATCACGTAAATGCCTTCAACATTCCACACAAAAACACTAAAATTCGCGAAGCACTAAACACACTAAAAAAAAAACGAAAAACACAAAACACACAAAAAAACACTGAAGTCTCAAGTATAATGTGTTAAACGTGTAAACTTTTCTGAGGCTCCCTAAATGTTACGAATGGGCCTAGAAATCAAATCAATCAGTCAAACTATTACACTAGTGCAAATAAATCACAGTGTAGCGTTTGCCTTTTCTTCCCGTTGTAGTATTGACAGTTCGTTGAGGTGCCCGCGACACCTTGTGGTTTTTCCTTTTCTCTTTATTGAGGAATGCGTATACCGAATTAAGACAACCCGACCCTACACACACCACCGGCCGTGGTGCATAGCACACACGGAATATCTGTAGGGAAGCAAATGCATTCTATTCGTTTCAATGTCCGTTTTCCAGCGTTTTTACCTACGCTATGAAGAGAAATATAAACATATGGGCCTCTATTACGCCTCTAGTAAGGCTATATTTCAGTGAAAGTGTTCGCATTTTTGTTTGTATATCTTTTAGTCTAAGCTAAAAAAAAAAGTAATTTGAAAATTTGAAGCCTTTTTCAAGTAACCACTTGCGAAAGCATTCGTTGGACCGTCGATTTCTGGTACCTGTTGTGCTCGCCGAAACCTGCCTTGGGCCATGTTGCCATGCAAAGGAGGCTATAAATGTGCAGACAGGCACCCGACATGGGAAAAGTGTTTTTTGTTATGTATCGGGCTTGGGATTAATTTTCGTGAGAACATCGTGGGGATGCATGTTTGCTTCCAATTTCGCCGCGTAGCGGGGGTTTCTCCGGCATATTGATGAGTTTGTAGCGACCTTTAATATTCGCTGTACACACCGCTTCAAAGTATTTTGTGCGCAAGAGTTGCAAAAATTCTCAATAAAGTAAAATACTGACAAGGGATGTTAATATTCCCCCCACAATCTTTTTTCTTCCACAGTGTAACCCAGAAGATCCCGAATCATGCACAAGATTGTCGATGTATACCTCCCGAAGTTGCGAGTGCGTCCCATCGAGTTGGTATGGCGACGCAAAGTAAGACGGTGTCTGTGCACGGCCTAATATCCGACTTGGAAGTGACGAATATGAGCGATCAGATGAGCAAGGATATTATAAGCAATGAGCGATAATCGACGAATGTGAGCGATAGGGAGTGTTTTGAAATACATTGTGTGGTAAAAATATTGTGTAAGGCCATGAATAAAGCAAATCAGCTCATTTGAATTTCGAACCGCCCTGTCCTAGATAAATAATTTATTTCCAGTTATTTGTCATGATCATCATCACCAGCCTATCTATGCCCATTGCAGGGCAAATGCCTCTCTTATTAATCTCTAATTATCTCGGTCCTGTGCTAACTGCGGCTAAATTAATTCCCGGAAACGTCTTGATCTCATCTTCCCATTTAACTTTCTGCCGCCCCCTGCCACGCTTGCCTTCTCTAAGCATCCACTCTGTTAATCCTTCGTTTCAGTTCATTTCATTTCATGTATTTACTTTCAGGGCCCCGGGGCATTACAGGAAGGAGTGGGATATGAGAACAAAAAATGTGCTAACAATGCATTCAAGCACTTCATGATGGTTGATGACCTTCAAGTTATTTACGTTCGTGACGGAGGCGATGGCGGCGGGAAGGTGGTTCCAGTCCCTGCTAGTTCGTGGAATGAAACCCATGATTAAGATTAGTTCGACTAGATGGCACACCAACTTTTAAATCATGATCCAAACGGGACAAAATATACGAGGGGTTTGTGAAAAGCTGTTCTTTTAAAATATGGTTGTGATGAAAACATTTTGTGAAAGAGTGACCAATGGTTATCTTGCCTTCGCATTACATGGCCTCCCCACGTCCATTTCTCCTTCTTAATTTCTACTATATTGTACTTAACACGCGTTGGTTCCCTCACCCACTCCGCTCTCTTCTTGTGCCTTAATGGTATACCTATCATCTCCCGTTCCATTGCATGCGGAGTCATCCTCAATTTTAGTTGAACCCATTTTGTGAGCCTCCCAGTGTCGGTCACGTAGGTGAGTACGGGTAAGACGCAGGAGCGCTGCCAGAGGGGGGGGGGGGGGGTACACCGGACCCGTGCCCCTCAGAAATGTTTCATTCCAGCCTGGGGTACGGTTTAAATAGCCTGAAGAACCACCGGAAGTCGCTTGCAGGCGCAGAACCTACAGTTTTAAGGACATTTTTGCTCATGTAATGCTGAAAACAAGGGCTACGTCAACGCCTGATCCCTGCGCCCGCTCCATATGCAGTACATGTCAACATATACTGCCCGGATGCATTTCGCAGCGGATACACCGAGCTGCACCGGGAACCTACCGCGAGCCGACCGAGCCAGTCCTGCTGTTTCGCTGGCAGAACAGCACGGCCGGGAAATGGCGGAGCAGCAGGAAAAGCCTCATATAGGTATACATGTGGTCTGGGCTTTAGCGTGTCATTTCTTGTCTTTACACTGGTACAAAGTGTAATAGCATGAAAGAGCATGTCACTGTATTTTGTTCAGTTAACTATCAATCCTTGATATGTTTATTTTTTTTACCGACATCGCATTTAATTGACTATTGCAGTTCAATAATGCCTGTTGTACGAAAGCATTGCTCTTCCCATCTTGTATTTCCTCCACATCAACAAAACTGTACAATTCTCTTTATTGCGGAGCTTACTCTTTTTGGCAATATTCCTGTGTTTGATTGACTTCCGTCTTGGTTAGAATCAGCATTCTGTATTTGCTTACCCGGAATTTTACTGAAGCTATGTCTGTTCGATTTAACGGATTGAAATAGCATGAGATTAAAAAAAGGTGCGACAAGCTCAACTTTTAACATCAGTGCAATAAAGTGTTCTGCTAAGCGTAAGTTTACTATTTACGTTACTAGCACAAAGAATAACAAAAAGGCGCTTACTTAAGGATGAAGCCGCACGTTTGCTAGCTTTACCGCCATAATATACGAATGTGCCAAACGTACAGTCCACTGCATGCGATTCGAAGGTTAACGCGGGAAAGCTACTCTTTCAAATCAAGCAGACAGAACACCAGCTTTAGCAAATCTTCCATGCCAGTTTCTTTATCGTCGGCGTAAATAAAAGGAAACAAAGTCTGCGCTTCATAACAACGAATGTAAAGCTATATACCCAACGGTTGGCATATCAGTCGTGCGGGCCATTTTTGTAACATAGAAAAGCCAGCAAGGGAGAGAAGAGGGGGAAATCTTGATTTTCATGGTTCAAACCGTAGGACGGGGGCACGCGCGGCCGCTCGATGCTGGGGCGATAACCTTCAAATTGTGCTAAACTGTACTTCATAGCTGATAAGAAAACTTAGTAGTCCCTTTTCTAAAGGAGAGAGAGAAGGCTCTTTATTGAAAAAAAAGCAGAGAGCCTTTTCGGCGTTTGCAATTGCCTTACCGCCCGTCATAAAGGAAAATCTAAAGCACGCGAATCTTGAGAGTAAACACCCAGTGTGGGCCTCCACTTCCGCCTGACGAACTTCGGGGACCGCGCGCCACTCCTGAGCACACTTATGATCACGTCCACGAGCGCGTGCCCGCATAACCGCCTGCTCTACGGACGAACGAAGCACCCGTGACCTACCGATGGACCGGCCAACGGGAGTTTAGGTCATCATAATCATCAGCATCATCATCTAATGTGGGCTTTACTGTTAGCGTTCAGCATACACAAATTGCATGTTCAAGTCAGGTATTCGAAGCTTCGTTTGAAAAACAACGTGCGAGAAGCCTTGCCTACATATTTCCCCGTTCCATCCGTTGGTAGACCGCGGTTCCCCCCCCCCCCCCCCCCACGAAAAAAATTCCTGGCTACGCACCTGGTAAGATGGAGCTGTCATATACTTTCTTCTTGAGGGGCAATGATAGTCTGCCATTTGTTATCTGAGAATGCCTGCCGAATGCACTCCACCTCGTTCTTATCCTTCTGATTATCTCTGCCTCCGTTATTTGTAGTTGTGACTAAATGAAACCAGGGATGTATTTTCGGTTCTTGAGGAAATGGGAAGTGAGAAAAGATTATTGCTTGGTTTTAAAGGCCCACAAGGAGATTAGAAGTGGCGAGTGTAGGGTCTCCAATGAACGCAGTTGAAATGAACTCTTGTTGCGTTTCCTATGAAGCTTTGTCTCGTTCGTTTTGCTTCGGTATACATATTAAGCTATGTCGAGTTAAAACATTCCCATGTGTACGGTAACCACAGGTCTTAAGACTCACTCATTATTCCAATCACTCACTCATTTGGACTCAAACTAACGCGTGAGTTTGAGTTTTAGTGAGCGCGAGGCTAGTGCGACATGGTGAGTTTGAGCATGAGTAAGTCCGAGCCTAACCCAGTTTGATTACGCCTGAGACCGAGTGAGTTCTTATTCTATTGTGAGTTTTAGTTCCTTTTGAGTTTTGAGTCCTTTTGAGTTCTGAGTTCCCTTTGAGTTTTGAGTCCACGTTGAGTTCTGAGTACATTTTGAGTGTGAGTACGTTTGAGTTGTGAGTTAATTTTGAGTTCCGAGTACATTTCATGTTTTGAGTACATTTTCAGTTCTGAGTACATATAAGTCGATGTCACCGGAGGCATCTATGCGTGGCTGTTATGTTCCATGCGGCGCTTTCGGTTCGGGATTCAGGTTACCTGCAGGTACGGCAGAATTAGCGATTCGCATGATTGGTGGGGGAAGGTGGGGATGCGCTCTGAATTGCGGAAAGTTTCTTGTAGAATTTACATGACCCCCAGCACTTGCTCTCTATCACATGTTAGCGGCTGGGCGTGTGACTGATAATCGGCTGGGTGCGGTCATAAAAAAGGGTTCTTACCTCTTCCTCCAGATGTATGCTGTAAGAAGGTGGGAGAGGGTGGGAGTAAAGCACACGGGGACGCTTGCTTGCTGGTTGTTCCCCTGCTTCTATTAACGGTTTGGTTGGCTAGGGGTCAAAAAGGAAGATGCTAGGTCCTGGGGGAAAAGGGGGCGGCGGCTGTTTTTCCGCTGTTTCAAATTACGTGTCAACTGAATTACCGGGTGACACACGTTTAGATGAAATAATGAGCGCATTATGAGATTGTACTAAATGGAGAGTAATAGATTGGGGGAAAATTCGAATTCCTGCAGACTAGGGCTTGTAAGGTATCAACTGCGGCGCAAAAAACGCCGCTCTTTGTGAACGAACATCTGAACCAGAAAAACAAAGCTTTGCTCTCGGCTGCCATTCAAAAAAAAAGAAAGAAGTAGGGTGGAAATTTCCATGGACAACTAATGGAAGGGTGCTTGTGCGAAAGGGCGAAGACGCGCCTGTGATTCACATAGCTCATGAAGGGAACCTGGCCCAAATCTGCACCTAAATTGGTCGCATGAAAATGACAATTGCTGCTAGATTTCGCTCTGATACACTTGAATGACTCTTGCACGTATTACACTGTCTCGTAATTCAACTCTAAAATATCATCTACAAAGGTGTCGTTCTCCATTCTACATGTAAACTGTAAAAGTATCAGAAAAAAAGGTGATAACATCACCATTTTCTTGCAGTCAGTGTCAATAGATTTTGATGTAATAGCTTTCTCTGAAACCTGGATTAGGGATAAAGCCGATGCACCTTCTTTTCCGGACTACCGTTTCGAACTTCTCTGTCGACAAAAAAAGAAAGGTGGAGGGCTCGCTATTTATTTTAAAGATAGTCTAAACTAAGAATTAGTAGAAACGTTTTCTCTTATCAGTGAAGACATTGAAATCTTGACGATGCGGTTTGGAAAGATCACAATCAGTCTGGTGTAAAGACCACCACACGGACATAAAACCAAGTTTCTACAGTTTTTAGACAAAACGCTAGCATCGGTCACTTTCTGCGATGCTCCCTACCTGATTATTGGCGACATAAATATCGATATGAAGTCCGGTGAACCGTCCAGCCAAGAAGTTCAGACAGTTCTAGCAGCTTATGGGTTTATAAATCATATAACTTTACCTTCTCGGCTCTCCAATCTAAGTGCCACTCTCCTTGAGATTTGTGCAACAAATATAAGCTCGGATAGCGTTACAAGCGGAATAATTTCGTATGAGTTTAGGGACCACCTTCCGTTATTCTGTGTTCTTCCGTCAGCACCTAATCAAAGTAAAGTCCGAACTCGGACCCGCCTTGGACGCAAAAAGAATACCGAATCCCAGGAACACTTTTATAGATTAGTAGAAGCGCATGACTGGAGCTGCGTTTATAACCAAACCGGTCCTGATGATGCACATGATACGTTTCTCGGGTTCTTGTGCACAAGCTACACTGCAGCTTTCCCTTTACAGAGGGTCTCCCACCGGACCATAAAAAAATTGCCGAAAGCCATGGATAACCACCAGTCTTTACGAGAGAATTATATCTAAAAATAAGTTATTTCATGAATTTGTACGTCCACGAGAACCTGCAGCATTTTTGAAGTACAAAAAATAGAGAAATACGCTGACGTCGGACCTGAAAAAGGCAAATAAAGATTATTACCAAAAGACATTTGAAAGGATCTACGATAACGAACGCAAATTCTGGGAGGTAGTGAAGGCTCTGACTGGGAAAAGTAGAAGCAGTGGATGTATCGAAGAATTAACAGTAAACGATGAAGCTCTTGCAGGAAAGAGAATAGCCGATGCTTTCAACGCCCACTTTATAAATGCGGGCTCGTACGAAAGACCTAGCATTAGCGCAGACAACGCGTGAAGAGAGAACCGCCCTGTGCCTGAGTCCATCTTTGTTACCAACAGACAACGTTGAGGTCGGAAACCTAATCCTCAAGCTTAAAACCAATGTAGCATCTGGCGTAGATGAAATAGGGCCCGCAGAGTTAAAACTGATATCACCATTGATATGCGAAGTTTTATCCTTCATTATTAACCTCACCTTGACCACAGGCATTTTTCCCAGACATTTAAAAATGGCCAAAGTCACTGCTATATTCAAAGGTGGTGACCGTAACAACCTGTCCAACTGTCGTCCTATATCGGTGCTTCCAACTCTATCTAAAATATTCGAAGGCGTAATCCATGAGTGACTCACTTCTTTTTTCGACAAGCACCAAATAGCAACCAACCAATACGGCTTCCAAAAGCATAGGTCAACTGAGCAAGCTCTGGCATATATCAAGGAAATGATAATCGTAAATATGGAAAACAGAAAATACATACTCGGTCGTTTCTTAGATATTCAAAAGGCATTTGATTCAATACATTTTGATTTGCTGTAAAAAAATATCTAGTTGTGGAATTCATGGGATCGCATTACAAATTCTGCAAAACTACTTGTACGATCGATATCAAATAGTTGGCATCAATGACATATTATCTGTCGAAATAAAATTGAAACAAGGTGTTCCACCAGGATCCCTACTTGGCCCGTTATTATTTCTTGTGTACATAAATGATATTGTTAAAATACCAGGTTCTTCTGATATTATTATATATGCAGATGACACGAAAATTTTTTTTTCTCATCAAACAGTTTAACATTTATGGAATCTATAAACGAATATCTGGTGCATCTTTCAAACTGGTTACAACAAAACAAGCTGCAATTAAATGCCACAAAAACAACCTATATAATTTTCCGCCCAATCAATAAGCCCTTAAACGATGATATCAATCTCAAATACGAAGGTCATCTTATTGCACTGGTACATGAGCAAAAGTTACTTGGTGTTTGGTTACAAGAACAGTTAAACTGCTCAGTACACGCAAAGCATTTAGTTACGGCTCTGGCACGAACAGTCGGAGGCCTTTATAAAATATCACACTTAGTACCGCTATGGCTAAAAAGAAACATGTATTGTTCTCTATTCTATTCAAAACTAACGTACGGAATCTTGGAGTGTGGAACAACCTCACAAAATATTTACAATAAGCTTGTTGTCCTGCAAAAAAAAGATAGTACGATGTTTCGAAAATTTTCAACGGAAATTCCAAGACCTGCCAACTTCACCTTTGTTTTCAAAACACTCAATACTTAGAGCTGACAAGCTGTATTATTTTAAGTGTGAATACACTTTATAAGCGACCCCAAACCATCCACCGCCGGCGTCGGCGGCGGCGGCGTCCGCAGCGCTCTTTAAAGAAGAAACAGCGTCCGGCGCCAGGTTTCGATCCGAGGACTTTGCGGGCCGCAGCCCGACGCTCTACCGAATAAGCTACGGACGCGACGCTGATATTGTCAGTAACGCGCCTTATATCTTTAACGCATTCAAACTACGTCGTCAGCGGCGTGCGTTGGCGACTCAGCGGCGTTATAGCGGCTTGATAAATGCGTGGTGTACACGTGATACTACAAACCCGATGGAAGAGATGGAAGAGAAGGCGGCGAGGCGGTGGGCTGCGGGGGCCGAGCGCAAGCGCCGCAAGCGGGCCGACAACCGTGCATTCGCACTTTCACATTCTCCCCCTCGGGGAAATGCGGGGGAATTTTAGACTTCTGCATATGGTACACAAAAACAAGTTACATGTAGATGGTGACGCAGAAAACGATCATTACTGTGTACGGCGTCCAATAAGACGTACACCTAAAACTAGAACTTATTACGGCAAACAATCGGCCACTTATCAAGTACCACATGTCTTGAACATCCTAGCCGAAAATTTAAATTTTAGCACCAGTGCAACCGTATTTAAGATTGAAACCAAGGTGATGTTTATAGAAAAGAAAGTGAGAAATGACAATCACTAGGCGTGTTTCACTATAAAGAATTTAAACTGTACTTTGTGAAGACGTGATTTTTTTCATAGACATAAGGAACAATCAATAAGGAAACAGTTCGTGTTGTATTGTATCTGCTGGCAACAGGTATTGACGAAAAACGTTTTATGTACATTATGTAACCTGTGATTCTAATTATTGGAAATGTAAGATTTTTTGTATTTTTCTTAACTTACCTATTTTTTTCTCTCTGTATTGCTGTATCTTATTGCTAAGCACGCGTATTTGATTTGAAGATGTCCTCTGCTGTGAACTCCTCTGTTGTGAACTCCAGAGGGTCAGGAGCCCTCGTCAGGCACTCAATGCCTTTAGCTCCTGCCCCTTCAGCAGGAATTGTAACGTCTGCTGAAAAATAGTCTTCTTGTTGTTGTTGTTGTTGATCCTGATAATTAATGGCGCATACCCAATCAGGGCATCGGCCAAACAACAGAGGATTGTAAAAATGAATGGTACTCTTATCAATTCACGACACGCCTAGGAAGGATAATTTAGATCAGTTGGTTTTGAGAAGAAAAAAAAAACTGGAAAATTAAAGCGAGGATGACCAATCGCAATCATAAAGAGAATCGTTTAGAATTTTCAATGTAGCGCAGGAGAGCAGAGCATACATCCCGGCGGCAAAACCCCGTTTCGGATGCCCCGAACGATAGTATAGCCGGCCCTGTTAGTGATATCCCCAAACTGCAAAGCGGCACCTCCAGGGACTGACGTCTCAGTCGGGAAAAACGTCGGCATGTCAACACGTAGTGTTCGACAGACTCGTCTTCGTTGCAATAGCTGCACAGAGCTGTTGGCGCCAGACTTGACCTGTGCAAGTACCTATTTAACTGGGGTACTCGACAACGTAAGGCTGTGATAACCACCTCTAAGTTGCGTGAAGGGCACCATTCAGGTTTCCATGAGAATTTAAGATGATTAAATTCACTTATTGACAGTAAAACCGATTCTTGCTGTTCTCGGAGTTTCAGCATCCTACGGTACCTAGCTGCTGTTATTAATGGTGTCGGCTCTACAACGTCTACTACAGGACCTGAAAGTGCTATCCTTGCTAGAGAGTCGGCTGTCTCGTTGAATGTGATCCCCGCATGACCAGGAACCCAAAGAAGGTTAATTTCAGTGAAGTGAGGTGGCAGGAGTGACCGAAACGTCCGCAGAAGAGGAGTGTCTTTAGGGGAAGAAAGGGCTAAGCATACAGAAAAAGTATCAGAAATTATGATTGGAGATGTAATTGATACATCCAGCTTTCGTAGCGCCAGGACAATTGCCAGGAATTCCGCGAAGAATATCGGGATAAAATCAACCAGACGAACCGAAAAGGACCAGTTAAGGGAAAGGGAAAATATTCCTATACCGGATTTTTCTTCTCGTTGAGAGGCATCTGTATAAATTATAGCACCTGGCTGCATGGAGATCAAATAACCTTCGACAAGACGATTGAGCAGTCGGGCTGGTAAAAGTTTAGCATTTTTGGGGAAAATGTTCTGGAAATTGATAGAAAGAGGAGAACTCCTGTCTCTATATGGAATAACCTGATTTATTGCTACACCCAACGGAGAAAGGAGGCTCTGTACCAGAGTGCTTTGTGGACATGAGGACTTGGGCCATTGGTGCACCATAAACGCACCTGGTTCTACAATAAAGATAAACTGCTCCCTGTTCACCTCAGAGCTATAAGCTCTCAGAAAAGTTTCAACAGTCAGTGTCCGGAACCTATTAAGCAGAGGAGGAACGCGCGCTTCCAAGTAGACAACTGCATTTGCTGCATTCTTAGGCAACCCTAAGCAGCAGCGAAGAGCCTGGCGCTCCAGAATAACCAGACGATGAAGCTTATACGCCGCGGACCCAGCGAATAACACGCACCCAAACTCTAAAATGGGGCGAACGTACATCTTGTATATCATAAGAAGGGTCTCTCTGCGCATTCCTTTCTTTCTATGACTGAGACGTCTTAACATCCCAACAGCACGTGCACCTTTGGCCTCAATGAGGGCAATATGTGGGGTCCAGTCAAGTTCACTGGTGTAAATTATCCCAAGGTACTTTAAGGAAGGAACCTGAGGAATTATGCACTGCCGGTAACTGAGCGTAATGTTAACAGGGCCTGAGATCGGAAAAACTAATAAGGAACATTTGTTGACGTTCAAAGAGAGACAAATACTGTCCAACCAGGAGGCAATGAGGTTCAGATATGACTGCATTAAAGCGTGAAGTGATTGAATGTCAGGAGCTGATGCAAAAAATGCAACATCGTCGGCATATACATATGTGGAGACACCAGAAACCACCGGAATATCGCTTACAAGGATGTTAAAAAGAACAGGGGAAAGGACCGCCCCTTGCGGAACGCCCCTAGACTGTGGCCGCTGTGAGGAAGTAACATTAAATTTAACACAACTGAACTGCCTGTCCTTCAGAAATTCACAAATCCAAGCTATAATGTGCCTTGGGAAGTTTAGGACTTGTAACCGGGACAACAACACAGGGTATTCCACGCTATCAAAAGCTTTTGCTACATCTAGGGTAACTAGAGCCGAAAACTGGTTAGTGCGACGGGCTAGTTTAATCCGGCTTTCAAGGTCAATATGCGCACTCCAAATGGAACACCCAGGGCGGAAACCAATTTGTCTCGGGCTAAAGATTCTAGAACTAGACACCAATTGCATTATGCGTTGCTGCAAAATCCGCTCGACTAATTTAACCACGTTCGATGTCAACGCGATAGGCCTGATGTTTTCAATCAAGAGGCCCTGACCAGCATTCTTAAAGGAGCCATGAAGAGAAAACACAAGTTTGGTTCATTCGAAAGATTGCCTCGTTAGAACCATAACGACACCACTTATAACGCAAACTTCGCTCAAATAAGCTACATAATTAGGAAAAACGGGAATGGTCATGCGACCCACCAGCTCATTTCCCGCAACAGAACCTATGCCGTCACATGGGCTAAGCTCTGCGATTGGCGGAGGCCGGCAAAAGCAAACGCATGTCAGGCAGGGCTTACAGCTTGCATAGCGAGCTAAATGCCCGTGAAACATACTGCACATTCTTTTTATGACAAAGAACGGTGGAGTAAACGGTTGAAGGTCCGAACGAACTCGCAAGCGTGTGCGCCAATGCGTACGAAACTAGCGCGCCGGCCGAGCTCGACATCTCGCCGTCGCGCAGACGAATTTTCGGGTTCGAGGCTCTTCGGGGCCAACGAACCGTTCCAGCACGCACAGCCGCGACCTTGCTTCGTATCGTAATCCCTTCACAGGAGGTTGGCCGTCATATCGCCAACCAGCAAAGGTAAAAATAGAAACGAGGGGAGTAAGGAACAGCAAGAAGCGACGAGATAGTGCCAGTCGTCGCGTAAGTTTCGAATGGTGTTGGTTTGCTGCTGTCGTTACGAGCTCGTTTCCAGTTTACAACCACTGAAAACTTCAGTTTGTTCAGTTACGGCAGGGACCCTTACGTTAGCTCACTCCTGGAACATGCTGGCGCTCGTTGCCGACTTCGTCAAATCGCTCTGACCTTGGGGAAAAAAATGCCGTAAACACCGCGCATTGACGCTCGTATCTTTCTGGTCGAAGCAGAGAGCTCGCGCGAACGGCTTTCCATACACGACACCGGCCAACTGGCATAAGTGATACTGCTACTGAAATTGAACTATTATTAACCGTAATCAAAATACGGCACATACGTACCAGTCTATATTCGTCCGTCGCGACGGGGCTGACGAGGCAGCGGTGCCGACGGCTGGGCGTTCGTCTGTTGTGGCTATCGCGGAATGGTCGCTTTCCCGTCCACCGCCTATCCCACAACTCTTGCCGCTCGTGCACTTAGAAGCATTGAGCGTTATTGTGGTGTGAGGTTGTTAAATGCAAGCCCGAGCTCCTCGGCGAGAGTTTTGTTCTCCGGATCAGGCGATTCCATGACTAGGGCTGCGGGTGCACTAGGTTTTACTAGTATTTTTAAAATGGCCGCCGTCTCGATCGACTCCCGCGTGTGGGTGCTATATGGAGTCGACATACTAAGTATCTGTTTCATGGACCGGCTCTATGACGCCATTGTACACGTCACGGAATGTTCAATTTTAGCGGGAGATTTAAAATTTTGGCTTAAATTGCCTTATTTATCAGTGAATAAAGCATCATTTGCTTCCGGGAAAGCGCTTGGGGTACTATGAAACACCTAATCTTTCGAATAAAACAAACTTTTGTTTTCTCTTCATGGCTCCTTTAAGTACAGGAAGTATTTTGGCGAGACGCCAGACATCGGGGATCCATGCATGTCTAATAGAATAATTGATCATGTTAAGTAAATGATTCGGAGCTTCATTATATAATAATTTCAGCATTTCAGTAGTAATGCCATCTGGGCCAGGAGCTGCAGCTGTCAATTTAGTCATGACATCAGCGAGCTCTGACAGCGTTACCTCTATGAAGTCGTCTGCCACGTCTGGCGGGGAAAAGGACACCGCTAAGGAAGATGAAAAACGAGCTTGAAGCCCATCAGCTATGGACTCTAGGGACTCTGAGAGTTCACCTGGAGATAGCACCACAGAGTCTGTATTATCTGGACAGGGTACGGCTTTCCGCGATCGAAGAAAGCGAAAAAGCGCACGCTTATTGTTAGGCTTGGAGAGACTCAAAGATCTATCTGTGTCATAAGTCTGCTTAGCATTGGAAACAGCGCGTTTGAATACCGCTGAAAAATATTTGAAGTTGCACCAGTTAAGCGGGGATAAGTTCTGGCAAAGTTTCTTCCAGGCTGCCTTTCTACGTCTAAAGCTGCGCGAACACTCTTCGTCCCACCAGGGACTAGGCGACACTGACTTCTTCGACATCACTTCAAATAATGACGACTGAGCTGAAGTGGAAAGGGCAGAACAAAGGCCTGTCGCACATTCAGCTTCGTTTTGTGGGACCAGAGAGGACAAGGACTCCTTCAGAGAGATTTGAAACCTTTTATAGTTGACAAAAGATCGGCTTTGGCGGTTAATTAAACGGATGGGACACCCGATGTCAAAAACTATTGGGATGTGGTCACTACTCGACCCGCCATCAATGGTCGACCAAGAAGGCACTGAAACACCTCGAGAAGATATAGTCAAATCCAAAACTGATTGCGTTTGTCCCTTAAAGTAGGTTGGAGAATCCGAATTTATGCATGTTAAGTTGTTATCTGTAATCCAATCCAACAAGCGATTACCGCAAGAATCCGTCCGGAAGCCCCAAGTAACGTGGTGGGAATTAAAGTCTCCTGCAAAGATAATTGGAGGTACAGCCGAAGCAATAGCCAAATCAAGGGGTTCAGAATCAACGACGCCACTGGGAAAGTAAACATTGGCTAATGAAAAAGGGAGGCAACCAGGTAGCTTCAATTCCAGCACTAAAATTTCACAGTCAGAGCGTTGAAGTTGGAAGGACACCTTCGCGTTATGAGCAAACTTTGTAGATATCAAACTTAACAGACCGCCACCTCGGGTTGGTCTGTCTAGCCGAAAGGTGCGGTAATTATAAAGACCAAATTCCTGGTTGCTTCTAAGCCAGGTTTCCTGTAGCAAAATTACGTCTGGGGAAAATTGGGAGCACAAACAAAGTAAATCTGCAAAGCCTGCCGAAACAGAGCGACAATCCCACTGAATAACTTTTAGAACCCCTATGATTCAGAGAGACCGGCTGCAGCAACTGCAGCCTCTAATATCTGACCCTTGGGCTTTGAAACAGATTTACCTTTCTTGGATTTTGCTTTTGGCTGCACTTCCAGGGTTTCGGTACTAGGTGATCCGGAACGCTTACTAGACTGATTTACAGTCTCCATGGGCCAAGTCTGAAGCTCCATGTCCGAGTCTGAAGAGGGCGAAAGGGGGGGAAAATAGTCTGTGTCGGCCGTAGCACCACGATCAGACGAAGTACCAGCCTCAGCGTAAGTAAGATGTTCGGATCCACGCACAGAGGTAGTGAGAGTAGACGAGACTTTAACTGAATCCGAGGCAAGATTAGCTGCTGAGAGCAGCGGACCTTCAGGGGCGGTGGAAACTTGCTGGATCACTTGGGGAGAAGAGGTACACGAAAGCGGAGCGGGCTGCAAATATGGCGCCAGCTGAGTCACCACTGTGCGGGACACGCACTCGATTATGCTGGAAGTTAACTGGGTGATAACTGAAGTGACACTTTTCTCAACGGCCGCCGCAACCACGGAAGCAAAAGCTGGGTCAGCGAGGGAAGGCTGTTGGATCTTGGCAACCGCTTTTTCCACCGCGGCAACAATGGTACTGACTACGGCTGCGTCAGCGAGTGATGGAGATTGTTTGGCAGTAACTCCAGCGTACTCATGTGTCCTTTCTTTGACAATGGCAACAGCATCCCCGCGCGAGCAGCGACGCTTACCCATGACCTCAACCACTTGGACTTCTTGAGCTCTAGCAGGGCAATTAGAATAGTCAGCTGGGTGTGCCGCTCCACACAAACAACATTTGGCATCTTGGGCAGTGCATAGCTCGACAGAATGGCTCTCACCGCATGCGCGACACCGGGGAGACGATTTGCACGCCCTGGATGTGTGGCCAAAACGCCAACAGCTGTGGCACTGAAGTGGCCGAGGAGAGAGAGGTTCCACACGGTAAATGAGTGGCCATACTTTAATCTCCGATGGACATGCGGTCCCTACAAATGTAGCGATGACAGATTCTGTTGGCACCCTGTTTTTCTCTACAGCACGGCTGCAACGGTAAACTGACGTGACTCCCGCTACTGAAAACTGCTCTAGTACCTCCTGAGGTGTCATCTGAACATCAACACCTCGAACGATGCCCTTCACGCAAGCAAGGTGAGGGGGGATAAATGCACTCACCTGAACAGAGCCAAACAATGTACATTTCAAGAGGTCACCGACACAGGTCTCGTCTGACGATCGGCACAAGACGCCACCTTTGCCGAACGGGCGAACCTCCGTAATGTGCTCAAACTTCTCAGTAGCCGCTCGAAGTGCCGCCTGTACAGCCCGCGGGTTTTTCAGCCGGATGAATCCGCCGCTTACTGGCACCAGGGCCACGGGGATGCTGCCCACCCCACTGCGCTTTAGGGCTTCCAATTGCACGTCCTGCGGACGAATAGAGGCCGCCCAGGGGGAACTCCCCTGGCCAGGAGACTCTAAAGACATCCAGGCGCGGAAACCAGCAACCTGGAAGAAAAGAAGACCAAAAGAATGACGGCAAACAACCGCTAATCTGCCTGAAGGTTGGCCGATCACCTGAACCAGGAAAGCGAGAAACCAAGCGGCTTAGAAGCAAGCGACCACGCTCATCTTCTTCTTCTTCTTCTTCTTCTCCTTCTTCTCCTTCTAAATTGAAGGTCCCGATTAACAGAATAACGCGGGAAAAATTAAAAAAATTCTTCCTGTGTATATTCATCACACAGTCGCAATGAGTCATAGATAGGGTTAACATTCAAAATGATGCCGCGAGGGCGTGTGGGGAATAAAATTCAAGGTCTAGATAAGGGGAATCAAGTTAGAAAAAAATGCGTTATGGTTATATTACCACCTAGTCATGGTTACACATAGACCGGATAAAATTCACATTGATGACGGTAGGGTATGTGGAGTATCAAATTAAAGGTCTCGATAAGGGGAATCACATGGGAGAAATGCAAAAGTGCTTCGGGATAATTATCATGACATAGCCATGGTGGGTCATAAATTAGGTTGGAATTGACCATTACCTCACTAGGCTGTGCGGCGCATCAAATTTAAGGTTGCGATGATGGAAATCGCGTGGGACAAAAATGCAGTATATACGGCATTATCATGAAATAGGCATGAATAGCCATTGATTAGGTTAACATTCAAATTGATGCCCCTAGGATGTATTTGGTATCAAATTGATGGCCTTGATGTGGGGAATCACGTGGGACAAATACGAAAATGCTTCCTCGTTATATTCATGAGATAATCATGGAGAGTCCCATATCGAGTTAGAATTCAAATTGATGCCGCTAGGGCGTGTGGGCGTCAAATTAGAGGTCTCGGTGAGGTGCCTAATGCTGGGCAAATAAAAAATGCTTCCTGGTCAAATTCATGACATATTCAAGGCGAGTCTTATATTGGGTAAAGTTCGCAATGACACCGCTAGGGCGTGTAGGGTATCAAAGTTAGGTTCTTGATGAGGGGAATCACGTTGAACAAAAAAAGGCTTCGTGGTTATAATCATGAAATAGTAATGGTGAGTCATAAATTAGGTTAAATATAAAGGAGAGGTGGCTAAAGCATGTGGGGTATCAAATTGAAGGTTTCAATTGGGAGAATAACATGGGACATATAAATGATGCGTCCTGCTTACAGTCACGAGAGTCATGGTTAGTCAGATTAGATTAAAACTCCAAATGATCCTGCTAGGGTGCATAAGGTATCAAATTGAAGGTGTCGTTGAGGGGCATCATGTGGGACAAATATAAAAATGCTTCTCATTTATAGTTATGAGAGTGTTGTGGTGAGTCATGGACTGAGTGAATATTAAAAGTGATTCCACTAGGGCTTTTGGGTATCAAGTTAAAGGTTTCATAGCAGAACCTGTTGATTAGGTGCATAGCAGCGCTTTTATATATCAAAGTTGTATACAAGCGCTTGTATATATCAAAGCTAAGACTGCTACGCATGTGAAATAGCTATATCATATTGAAATTTCAGGTTCTAATGGGGAAAGCTGCCACTGGCCAATGGAGCGCTCTGTAGTGAAAGCGTATGGATAAATTTCGCTACATGGGTATCGCTAAGGTGCGCTGATATCTCGACGCATGGGCGTTTTTGCTTTTTGCCTCCATCAGAAAAGCAGCCATGCACCTCGCCTGTGAAGAAACCGCCTGCTTGGGCACAGCACCACACCGGATTAACCAATGCGGCTCCATTCGTGAGCAGTAATTGTTCGCAGGGCTAATGGTTACAGAGTATCTAAAATAGTTTAAACCCTGTATGTCTGCTACACTGGCGTCTTTTCCAATGCATTGCATGCCCTTACGAACTGGTAAAACGAGAAGTTCTGCCAATGTATCTCAGAGGACGAAAACACTGTACCCGTACGCACAAACGTGATGCTCACATTTGGAAGCTGTAGCCAAGCCGACATGTTGCGGTTTTCATGCGCACTACTTTATAGGATTTTAGGGCATCAGCCATTTGAAATGCTGCAGGCTACGCAAGAAGTATTGGGCAGAGGGAGATGAAACAACCAACTATGTGAGATTTTAATTGTCCAACCACTTGCTATATTCATTATCAGATGCAGCTTCAGCATCAGTGGCCCGTTCCCTTGGCTTGCGAGACAAGCGACGCACCAGAGAACACCGCTTTGTCTGGTTGCAACCTACGGGCGCTCCCTGGTCTCCTGGTCTATGATGCCATTGCGTTGCACATGTTGTAATAAGTACGCGGTGCCACACTTCTTAATCGGCCGCCTATAAAAACACACCAGCACCAAACGTTTTTTCTGTATTTAAACATGCCAAAAAATTCTGTTTCTGCAGTGCTCAGAGGCGATCCGGAAACATTCCGATTGCACACAATATTATCCAATGGCAGATGGAATGTAAGGTATTGCACGGCTCTGGGCAGAACCAACAGCTCCTCAAGAGACATTTACCGGACAGTATTTCTCTTCCCCTCTACACCTTACAACAAATACGACTACGAATATGCCGTAAATAACTCGAGGCAAAGCTTACGTTCATTATTTTTTTTCCAGCCCGGCAACATGTCTTGGCGGAAACTTTAGTATTCATAAACACATCATCCTGATGAAGCAGACAATGCATAAAATGTTGCACAAGTGCCGAATACTACCGGCGCGCTCCTACGCTGCTGCTCTTCTTTCGAGGTTTTTTTCGTACGAGAGTTGCGATGAGCTGCAAATTTGGATAATTTTGGTCTTATTTCTCAGTTTTTCTGTGCCTACTAGATGTCCGCTATCATCCGGGCTCATCAAGCGCCCCCGGAATTACATAATCGATGCTAACAGGAAAGTACAACTAAGGCAGCCAGACATGAAATCCCGCCCAAATAGGGAGTTACGAGCAGTGGCAACTAGATTATGGAAAGGCGGACAATGATAGAACCCTGAGGCGAATGAAAAGATACTCTAATGAAGAAGGCGCCGCGCCTACGCAGTGACGTTTGTTCTACGCGCCATGCGTAGTCGCATGCTCGGCAAACACAGTCGCTTGTTGTGTTTGCCGCCGTAGAAGACAGAGACAGGCAAGCTCCGAAGTTGATGGACAAGTGCCTGGCAGTTGAACATCTACAATGGTGCGGAGGGCGTGCCGTCACTGCGCACGCCTACGCTAGTTACGGTTCCAGGCGGGGCTGGCAGTCCTATCTCACTTATCATGAAACCGACAACGTCAGCCAACCAGACGTAACGTTGTAGAGAAGCATGTTTTGGAGAACTAAAACCGAAACTAGTTTGAACAACTCTCCAAAAATAAGCGACAACTACATTTGTTGTTGCTGCCAAAGTACTAAATTTGTTTTCTAAAAATTACATTGACATAGAACAGATTCTACAAAAAGTTTGAAACCTTTGGGATCGTCCAATCTCATCGCAAGACGTTAGTGCTGTAGTGGTTACGGCTGGCGCTAATGCCAAATGGTAATATTTTCTTCTTTTGGGTATTATAAATTGATTGATTGATTGTAGGGTTTAACGCGCCGACACAACGCAGGCGATGAGGCGCGCCGTAGTGGAGGGCTCCGGATTAATTTTGACCACCTGGGGATCTTTAACGTGCGCCGAAATCTCGTACACACGGGCGTTTTTGCTTTTCGCCTCTATCAGAAAAGCAACCGCCGCGGCCGGGAATCAAACCCGCGACCTTGTGCTCAGCAGCGCAACGCCTTAGCTACTGAGCCACCGCGGCGGGTTGGGTATTATAAATTAAATGCTGTTTCATCGACCGGATGACCATGAGTCTATGCAATGCAAATGCCAACATAAGTTTGAAGAATTCAATTGGGGGCCCCTTTAATAACACGGAAGTGATTTGAAAACACTGTGGAAATATTTGGGCAGTTAAAAGTCTAGGAGTCCTGTAGGCCAGGTCTTGACTACGTTGAGCGAATTTGCGTGAGCCATGGAGGAAAGAATACTCAGGAGAGACCCCTAGCATCCCAAGGCATTGCGAAAAGTGTCGAGGAAGTTACGTCAATTTGCTTGAGCCCATGGACAATGTTGCTTACTTTTTAAAACTACGGCGGCCAAATATGGGCAAATAGAACGGACAAATTTTTAAGGCGCTTGTTATGTCACTGCCTCGCTACGCTTGCAAACCAGCACAGTCGCTACGACAAACGTTTTTAGATTAGGCCAGTTTGAAATGTCCGCCGTCGGAGGCGGCCTTAACTCGTACCCCGGCCGCAGCGGCGCTTACGTCGCGTCGAGATCGGCGGAGCGAGCCGCTGCCGCCGCCGGCGACCTGCCGGGAAAATCCCCTTCGCTCAGCGTTGGCGAAAGCCACACTTCCTTCTTTGCTCACTTTGTGTTTCTTCGTTGTGAAGTAAAGTGAAATTTATCGCTGCTCTGACGTAGCGCGCAAAGACCGCAGTGCTGTACGACCCCAAACAATGCTCCCGTCGTCTGCGTTCACCACCCCGCGAGCCTGTTGCTATGACGACGACAGACGCTACTTTGCCAGGCTTAATAGCTGAAAAATCGTCCTTCTATCGCAAAAACGAAGGCCGTTTTTCGATTGAAACTTTGGGCGAGAGTTAGAATGGGCAAATTGAAGGCGAAATCAACAGCTTAGAACATGATATCGCACTGAGGAATCAGCGACGAAGCTGTTTTCGCTTCGAAGCGGAAGCGTAGGGCGACGCCATGTTAGTCAAATCAAACCGGAGACAGCAAAGGATGAAGGGATAGACTGCTGGGCTCCATGGGCTCAAGTCATGGCGGGACTCGGCTTCACAAATGTGACGTCAGGGCCTCTTCTAACCTTTTCTTTCCTCCATGGCGTGAGCTTATCGAGTTGAAAACTGAAATGTAGAGATGTTATTTGTGCATGCTTCTCGACATTTCCCGTAACTTTTCGCATGAGGGGAATTTCTCTTTGAAATACTATTGGACGATTTTTAACGTTTTAAATGTTTGGCATACGCTATTGCGTTTTTGTCAAAGCTTTATTTTTCTTTAGGAAAAACATTAGTGGTGTTACCTTCAAGTAAAATTGTGAGAATGTAGCCCTGTGGTTTATGTTTGTTTCGGTTTCGATTCCACCGCGCAATACATCCATGGTTTCTGACGTTTTCTGTGTCGCGCATTAGTGAGGCTTCAGAAATCATCATGACCCGCTATTCACATGTTGATTGCTGCAAAAGTGGGCCGGTTAAACCTTCTTGCACCCCTTCAAGCTAACAAGTATCGTTTTATGCAGTAAGGAAGGCCGAGCCGAGGTGGACGCAGTGGCTGAACCCCAGTGCTCCTGTTCATAGCAGATCGTCAACCGCGTGACCCCTGTTCCGCACTTTCGTATGTAGCAAACATGCATTTATCCGTATCATGACCAGCCACTTCGGCTAATCGGCGAGTAAAACACGTTCTGCCAATAAAAACGGGCTTTTACCCTTAGATTTGAACCGACACGGAATATGCCCATCGCTTTGGGCTTCATGAAATTAGTCTGCGGGAACATGCAATGGAGCTCACAAAAAGAAGTATGTATGTCGAGGTCCACCTCCGTCACATAAGACATTGCTGTTTACTTGTTGGATTGCAGCACTTTGAGCTGTTATGCTGAGTTTTGCTTGAATAACGCTGATGCAGTAGGCCTTACCCTAGCTGCCGCTAACATTTGACCAGCAGCTACCACGATTTTTCGGGCAGTGTTGTCGAACCGGAATGTGTGGTTGTGTAGAAGACCGGTCTGGTACTTCGCCCTGTGAAAATGTGTTACGGTTTACGATCGAAAATTCAGTTTGTTTGAGGTCCTTATTACCTACATTAGTTCTTTATAAAGCAAAGCTTTTGAACCCTACCAGCCAGCGGTTCTCTTGGGGCGTGCGGGACGACAAACTCACAAGGTGGCAGAGGCGGTGGCGGTGGAGAGGATGGGGGGTAGGTCCACCCGACAGAAGTATATCGTCGTACGGCAAAGATACGTTAGGGGTTGGTTTCCAGGGCGGGAAAACAAAATATAGAGATCACATACAGATATCTGGTCGCTGGAGAAACGCTAGAGAAACGCACTGCTTGCCACGAATGGGACTCCGTTTTCTAAATTGGTGAATACCAATTCGGTTGTCCTTTAAAAGGTATCACAAAAAGGCAACACGAGCAACTGGTTGTCATAAATAGCGATTATAAAAGCTCCCTCAGCTTTCTCGTAATTCCCAGACTTATAAATTAACAAGCTTAAATCGGTATAGCTCATATGCCGAATTGTTTTGGTGTCTGCGCTTGTGTCGCGCGGTGGTGTAGCTCCAAGCTAGCGCATCAGGATGGCTAGGTTCCACTCTCAAAAGACGCCCCGCTCCGCTTTCTTTCTCTCGACTCACGGCCGGGATACAGCAACGGCATCCGCCGCTCAACCCTGGCCGTCGCTGACGCTGCTGCGGCGTTCGCGACGCTGCCCCCTCTAATTCCAGATAACGGCTGGCAGAATCTCTGGTTTAACTCTTTCCAGAGCCACGTGTGTGAATTTAACTGACGTTGCATGGCCAATAGTTGGGGTGTCGTTTAAAGCTTTGCTTTACAACCTCCTTCACAGCATGGATTGAAGCCATTGTTTTTTGTCTTGAGATTTTCAGCAAGCGCAACCGTCGCTTAAGCATGTGTAGCATACCGCGAAGCGTCTTACGTCAATTATGTGAAATGATACTTGCTCGCTAGAAACGGCGACAGAAGGTTTATCCGGCCCATGGCTGAAGTCAAAAACGTGTGGCCAGGGGGTCATGGTAACTCCTAAACTATGGCTAATGCGCGATCCCCTATATCGGTGGAAGACAAAAGATGTTTCACTGCGAAACAGAAACCGAAACTAGTTCAAATTCACCGAAAATAAAATAAAATAACTATTGTTGAATCTATCATCATGAGCGTTGCACCGACGACATCACCATCATCGACGCCTGTCGTCATTGCACGATCGCCGTGCGCTCGCGCTACGTCTTCTTTTAAGTCGCCATTAAACCTTCCGACCGCTCAATCGCTCTCTCCCTTGTCTGAAGGGCTCTTTCGTCCTCAGTGGCTAAAGAATCCCACAATCTGGTGCTGGAAACCCGGGATACAACGACAGCGACAGGCAGGGCCTGACCACCCTCTACGACAGGGCCTGCTTGGCTTTCCACGAACCAGCCACTGATGACCCGCGATGACCTCCCTGGAGCGCATGCCGAGGCGCCGAATCCCAATGCGAGCCAAACTCAACGGCGTCCTAAAGGAAATCGAAGACAGCCTACGTGATGGACGCTTGACCACACCGATGGATTTTGCTATTTACCTCGAAAGAATCGAATTCATGTTCAAGCCGATCCAAAAGCTGGATGAGGACATCTACCGCGAACACCCACAGGAACTCGACGCGGAAGAGACCTCCGACGTGACAAAGTTCAACGACAGCGTCGTTAAGATCATGGCAGAGCTTCGTTACCGCTCCTAAAACCATCCAACCGGTGAGTCTCGCCCTTCAAATTCATCGACTAGAGCCCACGCTGCTGAGACTGTACCGATCCGGACGAAATTACCGAGAATCGAGCTAACGAAGTTTGAGGGCCATCGTAGAAACTGGCACAAGTTTTGTAGCCAGTTTTAGAGCTCTATTCATGAGAATCCTGAGTTAAAGGACACAGACAAATTCCACTACCTGACGAACCTACTAACAGGAACGGCGGCTTCTGCTATATCAGGATTACCGATTACGGATGCCTGCTGCGCTGACGCTGTAGAAATTCTTCAAAAGCGATTTGGAGACAGTGAAGTCATCGTACAAGATCACTTGCTCGCTTTGATTAACCTGAAACCTGTGTCGTCATCGTCAGACGTAGCAGAATTGAATTGAATTGAATTGAAGTTGAGGTTTAATGGCGCAGCAACCTTTCGGTTATAATGCGCCAAACACAAGGTAAGAAGATATCAATGTAAGTTAAAAGTTTTGTTCAAGGTATCATAAATATAGAAATGATTATTTTTAAAAACTGTTTCGTGAGATGAAGTAGCTAAAACTGGTGTAAAAAGCCAGTGTCTCTAAAAAATTCAAAAACATTAGTCAAATGTACCATTGGTTCATGACTAAGTAAACGCATTGGGTGTAAGGGTATACAAAAGGTGTATAAAGCTCTGAAATGTCTAATGCGGGCTGCTTCTAGGTAGGGACAACTTATTAGGATATGTAGTACAGTAAGAGGTTCTCCGCAGTGCTCGCAAATGGGTTCCTGTTCCTTTTTCAACAGGAAGCCATGTGTCAGTACGGTTTGACCTATACGCAGCCGGCACAAAATAACCTCGAAGAAACGATCTGGGTGTCTACAACTTTTCCATTCAGATACGTAAGGTTTGACTAGACGTAATTTATTTCTGGTGCTTCTCCCATTCAGACTGCCAGTCAAAGTTCATTGACTTTCATATGATATTTCTAAGGTCCTGGTAGGGACGCTTTAACTCTGTCATTTCAAGATGCTTGGTCTCATATGCTGCTTTATCACCGGTTTCATTTTCTGGGATGCCGATATGGCTTGGTACCCAACAAAGGACAACTCTGACCCCTGCTAATGTATGGCACCACAGTCGGTTTTTTACCTCACCTACAGCTGCATTCTTTGAAGGGACAAGGGAGATTACAGCATGTATGGCACTCAAAAAATCTGTAAAAATGGCCAGTTTTTGTACTGGCTTTGCTACTACATCTTCAATACCTGAGAGTATACCAAGAATTTCCGCAGTAAAAACGCTACTCTCATCAGGAATCCTCTTTGCTACTGCTACCGGTGGATTGAAAACAGCAAAACCTGCTCGACAGGAGGTTTTTGAGCCATCAGTGAAGTAGTGGCAATAGCTACGGTATTTGTGCTTAAGTTCGTGAAATTCCTGGCGCAGAAGTTGGTGTCGAAACATCTTTTTGTCGTATTTTAACAAAGACAGATCACATTCGACGGCCCTGTGGTCTCAGGGGGCCACAGCGTTCGAAAAACTCAGAAGGTTCGACGGGCATATCTTGAACGAATAGCGATACATGTATTCCTCCAAACGAAGGGAAAGAGGGCGGACCGCTCTGGGCCTGTTTGCATACAGTTTCTTGCACCTACTCTCAAACACTTCACCAGCACAGGGATGGTCCTTTATACATGCTGTCTTGGCGACATATACTCCACTTAAGTATGCTCGACGGTACTCCAGGGGCCATTCATTGCACTAAACGTAGAGACTGTCGATAGGGGAGGTGCGATATGCACCTGTGGCAAGTCAGAGGCCCAGATTGTGTACTGGATCGAGTGAGGTGAGGGCAGACTGGCGGGCTGACCCATACACAATACAGCCATAGTCAAGATGAGACCGAACCACCGGGCCATAAATTCTTAGCATGCATGTGCCGTCTGCACCACATGACTTGTGCGACAAAACTTTCAGTATGTTCAATGTTTTCGTGCAAGTCATTTTGAGTTTCTTTACATCAGCTCCAAATGTCAATTTTGAGGCAAATGTGACACCTAAGATTTTGTGCTCCTTGTGTACTGGAACGGGTACATCCCTAATTTTTATATCATGGTTGGGATGCATACCTCGTTTTCGCGTAAAGCACACACATGCACACTTCTCATTAGAAAAACGAAAACCATTTTCATCCGCCCATCGTTGTAACCGGTTTACTGTAGTTTGGACCTGCCTTTCACAGATCGAGAGGTTACACGAGCGAAAGGCGACCTGCAAGTCATCCACATAAAGGAAGGACATGACTGGCCGGGAATAACCTTTGGCAAAGAATTTATCTTGATGGCAAAAAGGGTCACACTCACTACACTGCCCTGAGGAACTCCACTTTCCTGACTGAAAGTACGGGATAGTGTATTGCCAAATCTTACATTGAAAGTTCGTGCCCCTGGAGAAAATATTCAATACATGAAAACTTTCGCCGTATGATTCCGATTGCTGCTAAATCCTTGAGAATTCCATAACGCCAGGCTGTATCATAAGCCTTTGCATTATCAAAAAATATGGCTAGGCAGAGCTGATTATTAATAAAGGCATCTCGTATCGGGGTTTCAAGCCTCACCGGGTGGTCAGTCGTAGACCTAAACTGCCAAAACCCGCATTGAAACCTATCTAGATGACCAGAACTTTCAAGAATAAAAACCGACCTAAAATTCAACAACTTCTCAAAGGTCTTGCATAGCTGGTAAATATTATGGGTCGGTAGCTTGATAGACACTGTGGGGGCTTGCCGTCTTTCAGTAATGGTATTACGATAGCCTTTTTCCACACTTTAGGCAGTCTAGCTGTTTTCCAGATTTTGTTAAAGAACTCCAAAATCGCTTCTAAACACCCATCAATTAAGTGCTGCAGAAAGGCATAGTGAATAAGGTTGGGGCCGACGGAGGTAGCCTTGCACTCAGCTAATGATCGTTTCAGTTCATTCAAAGTGAATTCTTTATTATATTCCTCTGTATTATTGCTATTGTTTTTAATCTTATACTTTTCATCATTATTTTTATGTGCCAGGAATTCTTTTGTATAATTTTTATCACTAAAGACTTCTGCAAAGTGGGCACCTAAAACATCTGCTTCTGTTTCCAGTAAGTTGCACGCACCGTCTGTAGAGAAAAGAGGTATGCTGAACCGTCTGTAGTTGCCCTTAATTTTACGCAAATGGTCCCAGACCTTTTTTGTGGGAGTCGCAGTATTTATTGTACTAACAAAGCTTTACCATGAATTCCTGTTGGCCACTTTTCTGATTTTCCGGGCGGCGGCACGGGCTGCTTTAAAGCTCAGACAATTCTCTAAGGTGGGGTACCGTGTAAATATACCCCAAGCGTTGTTCTGCTTTTTCCGGGATTCACGACACGCATCGTTCAACCACGGCTTAGGTTGCTTGGGATTCCGTCCAGATGTCGGGGGGATCGCAACTTTTCCAGCTGTAAGAAGTTCCTCGCAGATGTAAGTATTTGCCTCATCAATGGACATGCTGCTGTCAAAATGATCAAAACAAGACCTAGCAGAGTAACGCAAGCTGTACGACAATGCACAGGTGCACTGTAGAAGCATGAAAGCGCTGGGGACGCATCCGCTGACGTACTGCTCCATGCTCCACGAAACCGTGCTTCAGTCGCTGCCTCGAGATATCGTTCTGCGTTATTACCAGCGATCGAAGATAAAACGGGATGCGGCCGATGCGGGCACCGCAGAACCTTCGTCGCAGTCAGTGAACAAGCACGAAAAGAAGTTTGAAGACCTAATGACCTCTTTCGGCCAAGAGCTCGAAAGTCTCGAAGCGGTAATGCCAGCATTATCAAAGGGATCAGACCCCCCGAGAGCAGCGAAACAGCATGATCTGCGTCGCACATCAGACGCGGATCACTTACAATCTGCGGCAGCTCTACATGGAGGAAGTAATAACGTGAAGAAATGTTTGTTCTGTACGGCTCCAGACGATGCAGCTTCTTGCTCACCGAAAGAAATCAGCATTGACCAAAAGAGGGCCCAACTAACAAAATCTGCCCGTTGTTTCCGATGCCTAACTCCAGGACATGTCTCGAGACAGTGCAAGAAAACAGTCGTTTGCGGACGCTGTTCAAGACGACACGTTTCGTCTATGTGTAATCCTGATGTTCTACATTGACTGAACGGTAACGTAACAACCGCAGCTGTCCACCTGCTATCTCGACAACTAGGACAAGTGGTACTACTCCAAACACTGAGAGCAAAGGATTCGGGAAGAGGCAAGGAAGAAAACTGCAGAATGTTGCTCGATGGAGGCAGTCAGCGAAGTTTCATCCGAAGCGACGTCTCTAGAAAACTAAGCTGCCAACTCCTTGGGGAAGAAACACTAACGCTAGGAGTGTTCGGAGGAAAGGAAAGGCAAGAGACGTTAAGAAGGTTCGCGTGTTTCTCAATTGCTCATCGAAGAAGACTACAATTCCCAGAGAACCGCTGGAGATTGGGTCTATCTGCAATCAGCCTATACCCAACCCAAACGAAGAGATGCTAAGGGATCTTCGAAGTAGAGGCATCAACACTAAAAGTATCTCAAACGAAAGTAATGCTGAAGATTCAATCAGCCTACTTATAGGGTCAGACTATTACTGGGAAATTGTGACGGGAAAAGTATTGACAGTACGCCACAGGATGAGAGCTATCGAAACGCGGCTGGGCTGGACTCTACAAGGACCGACGCAGGCACCCGCTGAAGTCGTCCACTGCTACAACATCGTTCTCATAGCAAATACGTCGGAAATTACAGCCGCTTTGAGGCAGTTCTGGGAGCTAGAGAGCATCGGTATAACAGAACAAGCTTCACCAATAGATCACGTCGAAAGCGATTTCCAGGACAGCGTTCGACTTAAAGGAGGGTGGTACGAAGTGAGCTTACCTTGGAAGTATGACGTTGACCTTCCTGAGAACTTCGCGGGGGCTGAAAAGAGGCTTCACCAGTTGCTAAAGAAGCTGTCTGCCAGTGCTTCATCTCTGCAAGCATACGACGACGCGATTCGTCAGTACATTTTAGAAGGAACAGCCGAACGAGCTCCCCGACTGGAACCAACAGATGGACGGTACATCTACTACCTCCCACACAGCGCCGTAATTAGAGAGGACAGAGAGACGACGAAAGTTCGAATCGAGTGTGATGCATCGTCTCATGCCAGCATAGTTAAATCGCCCAACGGCAACCTGGAGGTTGGACTAAACCTAAATTCAGACATCATTGCCCTGCTGCTTAGATTTAGTGAATACAAGGTTGGCATGACATGAGACGTGGAAATGGCATTCCGTCAGATCAGTCTGCGTGAACAAGACCGAGATGCTGTCCAGGTCCTCTGGTTTGAAACATGCCCACAGCCAGGTCACCCAATGCCTCTTCAAGAAGTCTGGAGAATGTCAAGGGTGCCATTCGGTGAACTTCCAGTCCGTTTCTGCTGATGGCAACTTTACGACACCATTTTTGATCCCTCCAAGAAGAAGATCCGGCCACAGTTCAGCGTTAGATGAAGTCTATGTATATGAACGATCTGATTATTGGCGCTCACTCAACTCAAGAAGCAATCGAAATGTATCAACAATCAAGGAAGATCTTCAATAGTGCATCGATGAACATAAGGAAGTGAATGACCAACGACCGGGAAGGGGCTACTGCCTTTCCTGATTCCGTGGCCGACAACAAAGAAGTTTCGCTTACATCTACATGGAATTCTAAGGTACTTGGATGGCGGTGGAATATAATGACTGACACTTCTGGCTCAAAACTAGAGTCTGTGCCGAAAACCTCAACCGGGCGTACCGTAACAAAAAGACGTGTTCTCCACTCCATTGCAAATGTGTACGACCCGCTTGGTTTTTTGAGTCCTTTCATGGATACTGCGAAGATACTCCTACACAATTTGTGTAAGCAAAACCTCGACTGGGAAGACGAACTTCCCGATGACTTATTGCACAAGTGGTTGGAATGGTGCGAGGGACTCTAGGCTCCAGCGAACGTTCCGTTCCGAGGTTCTTGGGTGAAAAACTACAGGGACGCATAACGACGACAAGTTTGCACATTTTCACCGATGCTAGCCCTCGAGCGTACGGTGTCGTTGGTTACGCCTGTATTCAAGATACAGGGGGACACAGGACGGCGCGGCTGTTATTAGCCAAGAGTAGAATCGCACCCCTGAAGGCTGTCACTTTAGCCAAACTGGAACTAACGTCGGCTTCTCTTGCTGCACGAATGAGTACATACATCGACAATACCGACCTCATTAGGCGTCATAAATTAGGCGTCATAAATTATTCGGTCTCCGTCTCCTACCAGGGCTGTCCACAAAATTTCAGCCCATCTTTTACTCGGACATTTGCAGTGTCAACCGAATTTTAAAACTTCGAAAATTATTTCCATCCTCGGATCACTTTTCGCCTTCCGCTCATGCATTACGCCAAAACTCTACAATATTGAACAGGTTTACTTGAAAAGATGCAGCGAAATAGATAGTGACAGGGCTGATCACCGATGCTGCACCGATTGAAATATGTGTTCCGATCCCTTCGAGCTACTTTTGTCTACACTTTTATTCCCGTCAAGGTTAAGTTGAATCACGTTTTAGTAGTGCGCTGGCTAACTCGAAAGGATGGATCATAGGTTGATTATAAATCAAATGGTAAGTGCAGGAAGCCCGTTTTGATAGCAAGTGGGTAATATACGAAATGTAATTTCGTAATGCCAATCAAGACGTGTATTTCGGGATGCGACCACGCTGTGTGTGATGAAACCAACAATCAGGCTGTCATGGACGACGGTACTGAAAAGGAAGTATTATTGTTTGTTACAGCCGCAAACGATATCGCTGAACTTGACCTGAACATCGCGGGAGAACACGCTCACGTGCAGCAGGTTACATAGACTCAAAACTGATTCCTGTATGCATAAGACTCACACAATTGTCAAAACGGTCAGTTACGTCTGATGAGGCAAAATTCTACACAACTGGTTGAAACCCATCGCTATACGCTTTACCCGATTGAGCACACTAAACTTGTTTTATTGTTAGACATTTCGTCTCAGTGGATCTTCAATCTCGATAGGCATTCAGGCTCCATTTGCCCTTCCGTCGCGGTGGATCTTTTGTCTCGGTGGATATTCAGGCTCGATTTTACCTTCCATCGCAGTGGATCTTTCGCCTCGGTGGATCTTTTGTCTCGGTGGACATTCGGGCCTCAAGCGTTCCCTATTTGCATAAATGGAAGGGGTGTGAATACATAGGAAGGGAAGGCAAGGAGCGTGAATGTGGATACATTACATATCCCGTGGAGGCCTATGATGCGTAACGCCGTCTATGGGCATGTTTGAACATATATCTACGCGTTTATTACGCCCTGTTCTAACCAACAAGTGCCTGATGGCCTTGTGATGTAGAGGATCCGTTTCTGGCCAGCATTCGGACGAACAAGATTTCAATCCCTCAAGCGCAGTATTTTTAGGGCGCAGCTCTTTGGCGCCCGTTCCTGAACTCAGCCGCGTTGGCATCGTCGTGACCGAGCGAGTGATGGGAAGACCGACGAGTGAAACGATGGGAAGAACGACGAGTGAAAGAAAGCAGACGAGGAGTGTGTTGCGAAATTGGGAGGGGAGAGCACTTTGCTGTGGCGGCCCTAGCTAGAGCTCTCAAAAATGTGTGTGATGGGGGAGGGTACGGGTAGTATGGTGTGCCACCACGAGGCACTCGACGGCGCGAAGCGTGGTGATAAAGTGAGGGGTGCGTGAGCTTTATTACGATGCGCGTTCGCTTAGGACTCAGTTCACGTTCCCTACCTAAGACGCACGTTGCGCCGCCGCCGCTGAGGGTCACTATAGCTGCCGTCGAGAGAACCCACCAGTTCGTGATGTCTCAGTGCACTGGAGCCATTAAAAGGGAGCTCTAAACTACGACCGAGGCAACCGGTCGTGCACTTCGTCAGCCGCTGCAGCTAAAGGAGCTGCCATAGCGGAGGCCCAGCACCGCCGATGCCAGGACCCCGACTGAGTGCTGAACAATGAGCGAAGCAACCGGAGCATGTGCTTCGTCAGCCACTGCAAAAACGTCTTCTGTAACAGTACAAAAATATCCGTGTGAAACTGTTTACCTTAACACATACAAACCAGCGAAACAGCTGAGCTTAAATATTGCTTTAGGGTACCCTAATCGCGAGCCAATTTTTTCATAGTTTTTTACTGCCAATATTTTTGTTATCACGCCTGATGTGAATTTATAGAACATCTCTGCATTATAAACAAAAATTTCATTGGTTTATCTCTTGAGGTCAGGTCCAGCTCTGGTGTTCTATTTTTCAGCCATTTGGTCCCTGTTATGCCGGTTTCGGCTACTTTTCTTGAGTCGTTTTGAACATTCGCGTAAGTGTATACGAGGGGGGGGGGGTGTTGAGCACAATGTTTTTTAAGTTTGGGTTTTGTACCCTTTAAGTGCGCTTCAACTGTCTGTGACTTGCTGAGAAAAGGCTAGCTTGGGTATGTTTTCGCATTGTTTTGTGTGGTTGTTTTGTCCTCCTGAGGTTACTTGCGCTTCTTGTTAATTTACTTCGGATGTATTTTGTCTGCTTTAGGGTAGGTTTCTGCTGTGAAACATGATCTAAGAAGGTGCGACCCCTTAGAGATGTGGATTGTGAATACGTGGATGGAGCCTTGTAACGTGCGCTTGGCTAAGGGGGTAAGGATACCCAAGAAAGTTTCCCTCCAGGGCCACCTCCAAAAGGCAACAACCAGGCTTTGAACAATCAAGCGCAGGCGAAAACTCAGGTCTCCAGGAGACCTTCAAGGAGGACGCAGCACCGAGTGTGTGAACAGTGAGCAATCGTTTGTGTGCTATAAAAAAGACGCCGGCTTCTGGGAAATGAGAACGTAATCAGATTGATGATAACCTCATATTCAAAAATGTGGTTACAAATGGTGCGTAGATTTCTTCGCAGGCGCTTTGTTCGACCCCGGGATGGGTTGACAATACATGCATCACACGTTTGGCTGTGATACAAAAGAATGGCTGCTTCGAACACAGACCACAGTCCTGAACTGCTTACTCTAGACGTGCATCTGGAAGGGCGAATGTGTGCCGTGTCCTTTATTGTTCTACTATAGAACCCCGTATAAAAGTTCCCTCTTACTACTACGACGGCTACATAAATGTATTTAACGTGATTGGCGCGCAAAAGTATGTAGCGTTCGCGAAAAAGTTATCGTACGAATTGGGAATGCCACGTTACTATAGGAAAGCTAAATGTGGTTTCCTACTGTTGTTTCCGTCCGTATTATTGGCGAGTGCTTTGTTCGTATATCTTTGTATTCATTCTTTGTCTGCCGCTTTTATTGTGCTAGCCGCTATTTACAGGAATTGTGCTTTATGAAACTTGCTATTCAAAATTGTTTCGGGACATATGGCTGGATAATCCTCATGTATAACTCACAAAAGCAACTGGTCTATGCAAAATATTTTTCACATCAACTGGGATCACCAAGGCCTCCCGCATCGATTACAACCCGGAGCCGTAAGCATGCGTATGCTAATTTTGGGAGTTTTAATCGTTCTGGCTGGTCTAGCTGGATGTTATAGGTGAGTGGCAAGCTTGTTATGTGCAAAAAAGTGCTAGCTATGAGTGAATAACCTGTTAATTTACTGGGCCACGTTCTGGTCATCATCGATGGAGAAAGTACTAATTTTTGTATTCGCAAAACTATCGGGCACCAATTGTGTAGCTCGATGGCGTCGTATTTGCCTAGCTACCAACTATTCGGCGTGATGGGAATTGTGCTTAGAAGAGTGTTTGTGACACGGAAAGGGGAATTTCCCAATCCGTTTACTGAAGGCTGGTACCTTTTTTACCTACACAGCTTCTCTTCTAGTCATGTTTATATGACAGCAAAGGTTTAAAATTGGTGCAAAAAGAGAAGGTACAAAACGCAAAGGAAACCAGAGTGCTTCTGTTTCCGTACCTCGTATTAGCGCAGCGCTTTTAATTTTTACAGTCATGTATTGAGTCCCCTAAACCAGGAGTCTGCTGAAACTGCCCATAATTGCCTTATTGTACACGAAAGATTCCTTTGAAAAACAGCTCAATTTTATACCACGAATGAATTATGGCTTCTTGCCACTTCTGCCACAACGAGGTGCCTTAGAAATCAGTTATATATATGGATTAGTGGAAGATCCATCTTTTACGTTTTTCGGAATGGCAGTGCAAGCAAAACTTTTTTGTGCCTAGGGTGAAGATGCATCAGTTTGGCCGAAGAAATGTGACCGTCTTTTTTTGGTTGGAAGCTCAGTAGAGATAAGTACCAAATACAACTGTTTCAATTCGCATAATTATCTGGGAATTTGGTAACATTGTCTCGTCACTACTGTCATGTGTCGATAGCACCCCCGGTGAGAGGAAGCATCAAAACCACTCCCGAGAGAGAAAAGAAAAACAAGAGCAAAGAAACGTAAATTTGAAGTGCGCGCCTGGAACGCACCAATGGACGAAGGCCGCGTCTAAACACCGAGTCGTCGTGGCCAAATATGGTAGCGCACTGGTTAGCCAATCAGAGAACGCCACGTAGGAGGAAAGTGGCGTGATAACATATGGACACGGAAAGGAAAACAGCCAACTAGAATGGGCTGCGATCAAGCCCACAGGGGCAGGTGGAGAAGGTGGAAGCACAAAAAGCAGGAGGCGGAAGAAGTACGTGAGGAACGAGCCATGGGGACGCGGCCAGGCCACATACTATGCCTACTCAGCCTGGGCGGGAGCGGGCGGACTTCGCATGGGCTGCGGCATCTTAGGCGCACCACGAACCTGTGTCTGCGTGGCCCAAGCGGCGGCGGTCGGGAACCTGCGGCTAACGTGCACGTTCCGTCGGCCTTGGCTTCGACGGTCCTGAAGGGCTACGTTCGTGCCGAGACCTACCTGGATTTCCTGCGGCAGCGGCTACTGGTGATCAGCCACCGAGGAAACATGTCGGGGCGCGCGGAACCCACGCCGTCCAAGGAACTACCGCGCGCAACAAACGCCGGCTCCGAAGCGAGACGAGAACGGCTACCACCGAGTCGCGGCCACGCAACGGGGGCGACACGTCAGCCCTGACGACCGCGGTTGTCTAGTCTAATATGGACATAGTCGTAGGACACAACTAAGGAGTTGTAGTGGGAAAGACATCAACTAGGAGTCGAAGTAATGAGTGTATATGAACTAATTCTTTAAAACTTTATTGTAGAGACTTCTGGTTTTTGATTTCAATGATATTTTGTGATATTAGATGCGAAGCAGCCTATCGTCGAGCCTGTTCTCTCCGCCGTTGTGTGGGTGTCGTTGTGCGGCGTCCACACCCCCACTGTGCATGCCTGGCCAGCCACCGCTGAAGGTGATTGTGGAAGGATGCCCCTAGGGATTAGCCAACCAAAGAATCTATCACGACACAGTTTCGCGTTCAAACACCGTCGTCATCTTCCCGTAGGAGAATCCTGAGTAGTATGCGAAGCATTCCTCCTCTCCTCTCCGACGCTCCTCTCCTCTCCAGCATTCCTAATCTCTTCTCCGAAACTCTTCTTCTCTCCGGGATTGCAAACGAATGGCGACACCTGCGGCTCCGCGCGCTATAGTTCGAAGCAGCTTAGGGTTAGAGACGTAACAGTAGCCGCTGCATACTCCGCTGGGGGCGCCACTGAAGCTCCGAGGTATAAATGACGCACGCGCGCGCACTCCGCCTCCCTCATTCTCCTCCTGCAACGCCACGATCGAACTGAAAACTAATGGGAACTTGAGTCCACCCCATGGCTGCTTCGCATACTACTCAGGGTTCGCCTACTGGAAGATGGTGAAATTTTTTTAGATAGGGCTTTGTGTGTTTATCGGTTGTGTGAAATTTCTGGGGTGGGGGGGGGGGTTCCTTAGGGTTTTTTCCGAGTGTGTATTAAATGTGTGGTTTGGTAAACCCGTCAACGGCTTTCCTGCGTCCGTCTCTCTAGGCTGGTCAAGACCCCCTTACCGTAATCCATGACGTGACATCAACGAGAAAAAAATATTTAGTTGTATATTTTCTAGAATTGCTAGTTGGTGCATGAATATTGTTTGAAATCAATTTAAATGAAGTTTATTATTTGAACAAAAGAATACAGGGGTGATGTTTTGCAGAGAAGGGTCCCAAAGTCTACGGACTTCGACGGGACCCTCGATAAGTAAATGCAACAAATGCAGTCAGTATGCAGGGTAGCAGCAGAGGTGAATGCAAGAAATAAAACACTCTTAAAATGATTTCATACAAAAACGACTAAATATTGATAAAGAAAACGCCAATAACATATACAAAAAAAACGTTGCAAGGGTAGAGACGTTCAGTGAATGTCAGCTAGAGAAACAAATCAACATAGTTCATCGGCCGGGATGAACGATAAAAAATGATACAAAGCATGAACACCGAAAAAAAAACAGCCAAAATTGACAGCAAAAGAAAAAAAACAGCAAGACAAAAACAAAAGGACAGGAACCAAGAACAAAAAGGGTGTAGGGTAACCATACAGTAAACACGGTTTGGGCAAACGCGGGGAAAAAATTGGAACTATGTAAATCATAGTAGCACTTATGATAATAACAGGAGGCAAAATACAGAGCAACATGCTTGTGTGCTGAAGATTGCTATGTTAAAAGGAACTTTATGACAAATCCTTTAAAAGGAGACAAGTGCGTAGCGGATTTTACAGTTGGTGGTAAGGAATTCCAGAATGAAACAGCAGCGAAGTGTGACGTTTTCTTTCCCTAATTAGAATTTCCGTTTCGTAGGTGGGCTTTCTGATTCCAAATGTGCGTGGTGACTTGAAGCTTTCTTTTTATGTGCGAATTCGCTGTCACGCTATTACCAGAGTCCTTCAATGCTTCTTCGGTCAAGACACGCCCGGCTAAGTTTCGTACGGGGACAAAGACTACCGCGAGTGGCGCCACCGCAGATCTTAGGAACTATTACTCTGTGGGATTATGTTTTCATGCAAACGGCATCGGGCGGCCGCCGCTGCTCTGTAGCCAGACCAGCAGGCAGGAACGCTGCAGCAGCATGCCAGTTCGGAACACATTTTTTCGCCATTCACGAAATGATAAGCGGCCCACGACACGTAAAGCGAAAGCGCACTGCTGATAAGGTGGCGAGTTTCTGTTTTATCTTACTCCGTGGTCCGTTCCCTGCCAAACGCGCTCTGACCACGCCCCCGGCTGCCCTTCGATCAACACCAGCGCTGCGGCGCAGCAGCGAACAAAGCTCTCCCATAGCGTGATGGCGAAGTTTCATGACCAGAAAGGCATTGAAGGACTCTGCTATTACTAATAGTAGCTGCGGGGAATCGAAATAAAAACTTATTGGGGTGGCTTGTCCAGCATTTCTTGATTTTATTTTTTCTGACCCAATACAGTACTTGTAATGAAATTTCATAGAACGCGCATATCAACTTAGACCTAGCTAACATGGTGTCGTTACACTGATGTCACTAGTATTTTATTCCAAGTATTCAGGCACAAAGTTTAAGGTATGTATTTCGCATCCCATCCGGGGTCTCAATACATCTGGTAAAATGTCTGAAAGTGATATTCCACGCGAATCTTTCACAAAACACTGCCGTATAAATAAGACGCAACTTGCAGAAGCCACTAAACTTATTAAGGGTAATTCGCCGGTGCCCCGTGGACAAAATACTTCGCTATTAATGAAAGAAGGGACCACAGGTTACCAAAAATTTAGTGATTACGTCGCACCCGCCCACGGCGCTGCCTGTTCTGCCTCAAACTTGCACACGAAATGAAATCAGCGTTAGCAGCCCCAAAACGGCATTGCGTATTGCTGAGAATAGCTTTGAATACCCGCCCAAAACAACTCTTCAGCGACTTTACTGATAGTTTGACCTATCCTTCTGTGGCCTGCCATTTTTCTATGCGCCAATGCCGAATATTGTGTGTATATATTGCAGTACGACCACTTCCATAGCTTCTCGTTCTTAGCTGGAGTTCTATAGGCATCCTAGGAGAACGAAGTCAAGTTTATTCCGAATTTTCAACTCGCTAACTGTGGGATTATGTTTTCATGCAAATTCCACTTGTCGATAGCAGATTTGGGAACATTGCTATCTCACCTGCCGTCCTGCTAGTCTATGCAAAGTTGTTGCTTACATGAAGATGGGTTGAATTTGAGTGTTACCTTTACCTTCTGCGCTGTGTATATTTTTTAATAGCAGCTGATATTTATGCTCCAGGGTTGCTTGTGGGCAGTGAACTATTACTCTTTCTTGGTATTTCGAGGTGATGCTGGAACATGTTTGTGGTTTTTCGCCCTGTAAGTATATTTTGACTGTCTATACTTTGAACACCTTGGAAGTTCCCCAATATCGAGATGCATATGAGGTTTTTAGGTTTTAACTCTTACCTTGCCAGGCTATAGTGCAGAAGGATCAACATTTGGGCGAGTTGGTACTGGTTACGTATCATCTTGACGAAACAGCGTAAAAAAAACTATAGTATAGTAAAAAAGGCTATAGTGTTGAGTTCTGTATGATGGCGCTGGGTAACCGCATGATGGTTTTGTCAACTGAAATAAAGTGTGACATCATTGCTGTGACAACTTCATCACGTGCAATGCCCCCTCAAAGAAGTACTGTATTCGTTCCGCTATCGCTCAACGCACCGGTCTTTGCCTTGGGATTTACCCACAATAGTCAGGATTCTGTAGAAATAACTCATTGTCGTGCATGGTGGGGCTTTTTCAACTTAGTCTTTATACGCTTCGTCGTCCCTTTTTCGTTGTGCTGTCGTTCGCACCTTCGCACGAACCGCACTCACAGCTTTCTTGAGGCTATATCGTCAGGTCTCGGGGCTGTGGGCTGCTTTTGGCAGCCATAACAGACCTGGTCGGTTCTGCCCACTCCAGTATTACCGTGGCAAGCTGCTCGAGAATGTGCAGCGAGAGTGCACAGGAAACACTTTTGAGGCACTCGAGAAGTAGGCAGGCCAATCCTAAACTCTGTGTAGTTCGAAGTGATGAAGGCTGCTTATCTGGCTTGTCTCAAATCCTAGCGAGAAAAATTAGGCCGTTCACCTCAAGAAATTTGTCAGTAGACACTAACAGGTCGTCAAAAGCCTGTAGTCACTTATCTTTCAGAAACGCGAATAAACTGGCGTCACAGCATTTAGGAATTGCTCCGCGAATACAGTCGGCTCTCCATAACTGGAAGTCGTTTAATTGGAATTTTAGATTATTTGGAAGTGATAAGCCAGTGCTGAATTTTCTATATGCAATCACCAAACACAAGATCACCAAAGCGCATGGCCTGGCTCGCAGGACTCTCTCTCCACACGGCGAGAAAATGGACACAGTCCGGACTGCAATCTTTAGACAACTGCAGACCGTAATCCCCTGACACCCGTACTTCTACACAGAATACACCCCGATGCCTACCCGAACAGCAGGTGGAGGGTCTGTCAAAGGGAAATGGCTACTCTAACGCACGTGCTGTGTAATTGCAACGAACTAACCGAAGAAGCTAGGTCAGGAACCCTTCCGGCGCGACTAGCAGGCTCAATAAAGTTTATTCCAATCGACTCCAGCGCAGTCGTCATGCACTACAGCGCATGCAAAACAAACTCCAGCGCTAAAGCTAACTATGAAAAGACACCCTGCTTGAGAGAGGTCATCGCTTCTGCGGAATTCTCTAGAAGCCACTATAGATAATTGTAGATATGGCTACGAGTGTGCCAATCCTTCCCGGAAGACTTGCACATCCCGCCACCGCTGCCTCGAGTCGATGACGAACAGCTGGTGGAAGTCTACAATGCTGACTTTGCAAACACCATTCGCAGCAAAGAACAAGACCTTTTTGATGCATATGACCACGATTACTAGCATCGCGTCGATGCAAATAAACAACAATACTGAAAGTGAACTGTGGGTCCGGCAATGCTCGCCTACAACAGGTTAGGCATTGAAGTCAAGCGCGTGAGTCCTAGCTTCCCTGCATTTTTTTGCCGTAAGCTTCATTTGAAATAGTTACTGAAGGTTGCTTATAATTTGCGGCATGTCTTTAAGCTTTCCATTTATATGTAATAGAACTCTTTCTAGTGAGAAATCATGCTGGTGTTGTTCGATACAATCGATACAACAGTTGGCTGAAACAAGGCACCGAGGGTACATTTATTTTTTTTGCTCTTTCAAAGGTCCGAGCATGATATAAGATGATAGACACAGTCACTCTGGACACATATCGTATAGCACCCTTATCGGAAAGTGAATAGTTACAAACCAGACTTCGAGCGTAATTTGCCATTACGCCACGGACATAAAATAGCTGGAGCAGCCGCAAATGCAGCGACGAGGCACTGGTGATAATATATAGAAAATCGACATAGAAGGCAGTTAAATTTAAGCCAACCTGCCAAGTCTAAAAACAGAGGTTACTTCATCGGCGATACTTCTGTCCCCACCGCCACCATGAAAATATATCGGGTCCAGCTGAATGTTGTCGCTTTATCCTGCTTGCGCTGGTGACGTCGTTTTGCAGATGGGCCTGCTCGCGAAGTGTCGCTGATCTTTTTGTAAAAGGAATATCACCCTAATTGACTTCACTGCCCGGGCCTTCAAGAAAGAATATTCTTTAATGTGGAGAGATTTCGGTTGTCTCAAGGAGGCGAGGTAACTTTGTGAAGACGACTGTTCACCATTCATAATTTGTCAGAGAACTCTGAGTGGAAGCTGCTACGAGGAACTTCAATAGCCACATCAGAAATGTTTATGGAACTGGCAACTACAATGAAGGAAAATTTGAACAGTGAAGAGGAGACATCTTTCACTTCAATCTTGCCTTGAAGTGGATATTCCTGCATTGTGACGATGCTAGTAGTTAGCACTGACAAAAACCCTATTTACGATATTCCCACTTGCAGTGACACCAACTAACCAAAGCGCCTTTATTAATACAAAGGTGACGAAAACTTGATGCTTCCAGTGTGAATGCTAAGCCAAATTACAGTCCAAATCCACTCTCTGAAAGTGTAAAAACCAAACTGCCGCAGTATAAACCCAAAGTCAACTTTAGCTCAGCCAGAGTCCGAAGCCTGCACCCGCAAAACGAACTGAAAGGAAATGCTGAGCGACCCAAATGTAATGATGGACGGCTCATCATCATCAGGGATCCTGTTAAAGGCGAATGTGTTTCCCAGTGCTATACGGTATTGTGTTTTGTGCGTAAACACCTCCCATTGTCTCCTTCCGTGATATGTAAACGTGGCTTTCCTGCAGTGGGTTTGGCCTGATCATATCGCCGTCAGGGAAGTATAGAAGCTTCGATTGAATGCCGTGTCGGAATGGCGCATTGATTCGGCTTCCAGATACTGCGTAGCGCGGACGCAGGTTGGCGAGCTCCGTCCAAGGAGCAGCTTGAGCGGGCCTATCGGACTGCGGTAACAGGTGAAAAGTTTTCATAACACCCAGGACTATCACGTTATGCTGCCGCAGCTCTCATCGGGACCAACTGCGGTTAACCCGGTTAAAAAAAGAAAAAAATGAGTGTGCCATATGACTTCATTGTGAATCTCAGCTTGCATGCAATTTGGAGGTCGAGGAAGACGTTAGCCGCCACGGTGGCTCAGTGGCTAAGGCGTGACGCTGCTGAGCACATGGCCGCAGGTTCGATTCCCGGCCACGTTGGCGGCTTTTCTGATGGAGGCGAAAAGCAAAAATGCCCGTGCGTATGAGATTTAGGGGCACGTTAAAGATCCCAAGTGGGTAAAAAGGAATCTGGAGCCCTCCACTACGGTGCGCCTCATCGCCAGCGTTGCGCCGAAGTGGTACCAGGTTGGACTTCGGCCACGGGAAGCGCTCTTTTTAACGGCGAAGCTGTTGCTGCTGGCTTTAATGGCTGCGGAGGAAGGCGTCATGAGAAAACCGGGTCATAGTTATCCCGCCGTTTACCGCACACGTGAGCATGCGCCTCACGAAGAGAGTCCGGTGTTGTCCAGGCTTGCACGTGGCGCTCACAAAAAGTACCAAGAAAACAGTTCACGTGCATCAGTGCCTCAAGAGGGCGGCACAAGACAGTTCGAGCTACAGACTCCCAGTTTGTGAAGCCGGTGAAGAAGGAGGAATAAACTTTTTATAAACAGTAAGGTACTGGTGTCATGGGCACCCGCCCGGTGAGAGGCGTCCTTCGGCCAGGACCCCTTGGGGCCTACCGGCCTTCCAAAGTTCGCTCTCTCCAGCAATGCTTGCTGGTCAGAGAGGTCAGAACCGGTCAGAATTTCGGCGTGTGGGAGCACTACCAAACGATGTGGTTATGGTGAAAATACAAAAACCTGTGGACAAAACGATTCGGAGCCGGTAGTCATGCACCAGAAAGACGACGACTAGATGGATATGACGATTGCTGCTGCTACTACAGTGAAGAGCGACTGCGGAACATGTACAGCCTCCCAAATTTTTAATAATATAGCGGGAGCGACAACCGATCGCCATTTCATCGCCATATCACGGTGTTTACCGGCAAAATAGGCGAGAGTACGCGCATGCGTATAGCACTATCTGTTGTGGGAGCGTCGTCTCGTTCGCTGCTCTTCACAGGGCAACACAACCCCTGCTTTTCTTATCTTGCAAGGACCTTTAGCTACCGCCAAAGGTAGCTAAGCAGCGTGCGGAACAAAGTCAGTCAGTTACAGTGGCATATGGTGTACCACTCTCAAGGAAACAGCGTATCAGACGACACTTATACAGCAGATAGCCCTATGCGTGTGTGCGTACTCTCACACGTTTCGCTACTGACCACCGTGATAAGTCGCTGACATACCAGTCACTCGTCGCTCGAGCTATGTTGTTAAAAATTTGGGAGGCTGTACATAAACAATTTCATACCTAATGAAATGCATAATGGTGTGCCCTTCCGTGAAAGAAATCCTCCAGCTTCGGTATGCTTAAAGCCGTGCGCGACTTAGTGTAATCTTAACCAATTATTTTTATTGAGGCGCTTGCTCATTGTTTGAATTTACGCGTACCTACATCGCCAAAAGTGAGGCATACAAAGCTTCTGTTTGAAAATATATGTTTCGCGGTTGCAAATGACGAGGTGTGACATGGTTTTGCCGCCCCCTCTTGTTTTTTATAGCAAAAAAATATGCGAATTGTCAGACAACAAGGCTGATGTGAACACCACTGTGGCGCATGTTAGGGCTGAAGCTGCCAGTCGCGTTAACAGGTACCCACTTCACGACGTTCGCAACAGCGAGAAGCCTGACTTGCAGTGGCAGTTTTCAGAAGCCACATATGGTATGAATGCACCCGGGGATTTTCAAGAATAGTTGCATTTGGCAGCCTGAAGAAGATCTAAAGAACTATACTATAATTATTATGTCAAGAGACAGAGAAACTGTATTGCCTTAAGGTCAAGTGTGTGTATTTCAGAGATTTGCAGCCAAATGAGGTGTCCAACTACCAGGACGAAAAAAATATCGACAAGCAGTTCGTGTTTTTTCAGGCATTCAGTTCTGACACATGTGTCACAAAAGATGAAGCATCCAAGTAATTATGTCATCACGAGTAGATGTATGTAAACCCCATGCAGCACGGCCTTTTTGTACCAAATTAGGGAAACTCAAAATACCCATGCGAGAAGCAACATTAATTAAGCCGCTAATCCGTGCAAGACAGCCGTGCCAAACGTCCGGTTTTCGGCTATGTTTAACGTAATTTCCCCTCAGCAGTGATAAAAATATCCTTTTGTGCGAAATCTTTTGTACAACAAAATCGAATATATGCAAAACGCGCCGAAGTAGCCATCACAATTTTCTGTCTAAGCACGCCGTGAAGAGCATTGCCGGCAAGGACCCAGTCTCATCCTCGAGACACTTCATGGTTGACGCAAGGAATTGTATTTATGATGAAAATAGATTTAGCAGCCAACAGCTTGACAGAGTTTCAGTATCACTGACTGTTTCTTAGCTGGGCTGAACTTGGGAGTTTTGCCCTTTTTTGATTACACTACATACTTTTAATTTGACGCAACGTTATTGTTGTGGTACCAACATGGAAATTTAAAATGCGTTTACGGTCAGTGGTTGGTTTCCACCAGATGCAACGGCGGGACATGTCTTCGCTCTCCAAGGTCGCCATCAGTGTGCGTCCTTGTGGCAGGTTTTCCATGAGACCCTCATCATTTATACACTGTCTGGGGTTTCAAGGGAGAAAGATGGTCTGTGTTACATTGCGGGAGCGACGATCGTATTTGGTTTAGTTGCTGTATTTGGTTTAGCTGCTTCATCTCTGGAAAGGCTAATATTGTCGAGCATTAATCGAGCACTCGTAGGTATTCCAAAACCCGTTTAAATGGATCGCCGGAGAACCAGGTTTTGAAAACTCGCTTATGAGGTTGTTAGGAATTTCCTGAACGACATTTTTCAATTCGTCCCTAAACATGCTTGTTGGCAGCGTTCCCGGATCAGCCTCAGCGTTCAGACGCTGTAAAAAATTGCTTCCCAAGACACTGCAGACCAGAAATAACATAAGGTGAACACCATCGAATATCAGTGCATGCCCTTCTAACCTTAGACTTAGCGTTGTGACCAACTTTATTGCCTAACTCTCGGCCAGGTATAAAGAAATGGAGTAACTAGCACCGTTCTGACGCACGCAGCCGCGAAGTTTATTAACGGTAGAGCATCACCATCATTATCATCATCTTCAACCTGGTTGTGTCCACTCTAGGACAAACGCCTCTCCCAGAGAAAAAATGTCACGCCTATCTTGGGCTAGCTGAGTCCCCCCTTTCCTGCTGAGTTTCCGTAGCTCATAACTCCATGGAGTCCGTTCGTCCGAGCAACACCATCGGTTGCGTCAACGGGCGATCGGTAGCAAAAAGGGCCCATCTCCCCGCGAGGGGAACTCGAGGGGGAAATGGGCCTCGCGAGGGGGACTCGCGAGGGGGACTCGGAAGGCCGGTAGACCCCAAGGGGTCCTGGACGAAGGACACCTCCCACCGGGCGGGTGCCCGTGACCCCAGTACCTTACTGTTAATAAAAAAAGGGCCTATCTCCCCGCGAGGGGGACTCGACTGAATGCGTCGCATAGGGGGTGGGTGTATTGCGTTAACGTTTAGTGTTTGGGGAGTCGGTGGTAGTGAATGCGTTGTATCAGCAGCTTCTTGACGTAGTTTGACTGAGTCAAGGATATAAGGCGCGTTGGTAGCCTTAGATTCTGTGTCGGCTTTGTGGCGCAGTAGGAAGAGCACCATGTACCTTGCGTTCCGCCCGCAGGGTCGTGGGATCGAAACCGGGCGCCGTTAAGTATTATTTTTTTATATAGTGTAGGGGGAGGGGTGCGGTCCTGTTGTTGAGAGCGAGGAGGGTAGCGTGATGCGGGAGAGGATGAGTGCGGGAGAGGGCGCACCTGCGCGCTGAGCTGTTGCGGACGCACTGCGGACGCTACATGTGAGTTAAAGAAATGCTCTGCATTTAAAACGGAAACGAAAACGATGGTGGACCAAAGCAAATTTTCTTCCTATATGTAGAAATAAACCTCGCTATTTTATACTCACGTCCTTTAATTTGTATTCATTGAGGTGGCACGCATTCCCGCCACCATGTGCTTCGCCTTGGGGAGTCGGACGCGCAGTTTCCGGTACGGCGGCGCCCGCAAGGCCGCCCCACCGAGCTCAAAAGCATTATCTGGACGTTAACTACTGCTGCGCGCAAGGTCCTACAGCCTACCTGTCGCAGAACACGAGTGACGGAATTGCCAGCAGCCGGCATATGATTGCTAGCTGCCTGCCGTGATTTGGTATCGCCCAAAGATTGCTCAGCTGTGGGAGAGCGCTTCCACTTCTCCCGTTTGGCCGCTTGCCGACAGAGGCGTCTAATCTCACAGCTAAAAAATGCCCTCAATGGTACGCCGCTTCTCTACCGCCTTCTTTCGATATGCATGCGGGCGAACGCGGCAACTTCTATAGAAGCATAATTTGGTGTTTGTACTGAACGAATCATCCGTGGGCAAGGTGGGGGCGCACCTGTGTGTGCATCCGCACTTGCGGGAAACTGCCCTGCAGCTTAAGCATTTCAGACTTAGTGCTGCTTTTCCCATCCGCAGCTTCATTCTCCGGTGGTGGTGCCGAGTTCTCTAGGGAAAGTATGGCATCACCCCACAATGACGCTGCTATCGTTTGTGGCTGCTGACGCCAAAGCCGGGAATAGGGAGGTAACGGCGCAGACGACGAACGGCAGGACTTATTTTTTTTAGAGACGGATGCCTGCACAGCTCCGGCGGGCAGAGTAATGGCGGTTTTGAATGTTGCCAAGAGAACAAATCGCCTGGTAATCATTGATGTGAATACCATTTATACGTCCCGTCACAGACATTTCCTTCATGTGCTTAAATCAACGGGCTCCTTTTTTCTGATTTCAGTGCATCTGGGTTTTTACATTGTTGTGCGAAATAAAAACCTTCAAAACGGACAAAGCTAACAGTAAGGAGTTAGAGCATCGATGTCCGTGGTGTGATTTTCCCTGGTAATATAAATTGTCGCGTCTAGGAGCAAACCAGGAATATTATAATTCAACTGAGCTCAGTGGAGTGTTCAAACATAAAGTGTACTTTATACTTGTAACCTAAAAAATTCAACCACGCCCTCCTGCAAAATTGGGTTAATACTTCGAAAAACGCATGTCCGCAGAATCCTACAATCAGCACTATGAATGGCGATGCGAATAAGAAAGATTACACAAGAAGCACATATACTTTCAATCACACAAATAATGACCTGTTTCAGTTTCAGTTTCAGTTTCACTTTCAGTTTATTGTAATCGATAACAAAGGTACAGTGCATGGTGATTGATATTACAGAAAGAGGTCCCGTAGTGCGGCACTGCGGTGGGACCTCTTGGGACCTCCTGTTGCTGAGGGAAGCCGTTCTTTTAAGGACTTAATATTTCTCAAAGGGCATTTAAAGACGATCGTTCTAAAAATATCCAGTGACTTTATGACCATGGAGAAGTACGTTCCGAGGACAAAGGGTGGTTTGTTCTTACAATGTTAAAATCCACTTTTGGTTACTGATGTTTCTGCGAATTAATACCTAAATGTTTTTCTTGGTGCGAAAGTCACAGTCTTTGTTTCAGTCTTAAACAAACACCTCAAAGCCTTATTGACTGAAATTGTCTTGAAAAAAAGTGTTCATTTATTTATGTCATCGCTTCCTTCACACAGCTTTTTATTTACCAATTATAACACAATAGCAAGAAAAAGCAGTGAATTGGAGTGGTTTATTGGCCAAATGCAAAAACCTATCTACATATAGAGGAGTTCCCAACCATATGATGTGCAGTTATCAATTATTTAATTAAATGTTTGATCATTGTGATGAACACCCATTGCACCATTTTCATACAAACACTTGCTATGGTGTAATAAGATCTTAATTTGTATGTTTTGTATACCTTCCACGTTTTGTATAAACAGTTGAATTGTCTTCAATGTTGCAGATGGAATCCATACGGTGATAATCCATACGCTGGTAATGTAACTCTTACTCGCATCAGAGGTCGACGCTACACCAAAGTTACATACAGAGATGACACCGGGAGCCACACTGACGAGTTTCGGGGAAATTGGTATCGTCACCGCAAGTGCTTGAGAAAGGTATGCTGAGCAAATTCTTGTGGTTTTAGTTAGACACGGCCACATATTAGTAAAGCAGTGCACCTTAAAGTATCGACCGCCGCGGCTGGTCGCAATCAATCAATCAATCAATCAATCAATCAATCAATCAATCAATCAATCAATCAATCAATCAATCAATCAATCAATCAATCAATCAATCAATCAAACTATTGGTTCGCGAACCGGTTCAAGCTTCCGAAACTGTACGCGAACCGGTTCGGGTTGAGATTTTGTAGAACCGGAACTGAACCGGAACGAAATGAATTCACCCTAACCCGAACCATAATCGAACAGCTATTTTTTTCGTTTCGACACACTGACATATACGAAAAAAAAAAAACGGTTACGGACGTCGTCTTCCCACGTAACTACCACGGCCGCTGGATGAGAGCACACGCAAGGCGCGGCCTGCCGCGTCGCCCGCATTTCAACAGGCGAGGGCGTGAGTGGCCGTGTTTACGTTTGCCGCACTTGTCTCCCTAGTGGCGCTAGCGTTCGGGGACTGGTTTCGGGACGGAGCGGTGTGGTCCCCGTCGGCGAGCGCTTGCGCCGACTGAGAGACAGCCAGCGCACGGGTTTTAAAAGATGTTGTTGGCATTCCTGGGCTACTCAACCGCGAAAATTCTCTGTCTGTATGTATGTCTGCCAGTCTGTCACTCTATCCAACCACCCGGCCGTGACTGAAGCAGCCAGAAGTTAAAATAATTCTTGAATGAGATATAGGCAATACATTTTATATCTAAAAATCTAAAAAGATGCCCCATATTCAACAACATTGTTAAAAAAAGATAATATTCAACAAAAAGATAATAACCGTGGGTTAGCTTTGTCTGAAAACGTCTCACACACAGCACATAAACCGCGTTGCACAGTTTAAAGCCGCAAGTTGATTAGTTACAGTTCAAGCGTCAGGTATATGGTGGGAATTTATTCGTCCGAACTTTCAAAAATGTCACCTTTTCTTGTGAAACGCGGTGCTGACACACGGGAGAGCGATGAATATTTTCCGGCGATGGATTAAAGATTGCCTTAAACACACTTCTTTGAAAAAAAATGTTTGCCGGGTGGAATGCGCACCTCATAAAACGAGGACACGCGATAGAATGTTTGAAAAAGGATTTTGATACTCTTATACTGGCTCGATCATGTCTTGTCGCGCATAGAGATTCGGGTTGTTTCTTTTTGCAGGCACGACAATGCCATTAAACACGCTACTGAAAACTTAATGACCGAGGTTGTATAGAAAGAAAAATAAATGCGCCGCGCTGTGTTCAAGAGACAGTGCGTACGGTCCACTCTCCCAGCTGCTAAGCATTTTTTGAACTTTGCGATGAGAACTAGCGCTACGTACATTTCCTCCGTTAATTCAGCGCCGTTTCCAACCCATCTGCATTTTTCCCTGAAGCTAGCGGTCGGGCTCCTGGAGCAGCACAAGTATGTGCTCAAATTAGCGCGCTCTAAAGACGTTGCGATAGTTTTGCTCTGTGAACATACTGCGCTTCAATTCGAATCAATTTTCGTAGCGTAGGAAAATTTTCACATATGTTATTATTACCTCAGCTTTCTTTTTTGAGTACATCTCTACGTAATGCAAGAAGTGTAAGGCCTTGTATCTGCACAAAAAATGCGTAATTCACGCAGTTAGAGCAATTAATAATTATGATATTCAAGATGTAGATTGTTGGTTTAAAATAGCAAAGAAAAAAAAGAAAATGTGAAATGGAAAAACGGTGTTGAATGCTTACGCATTATTCGGCAATTGTTAGAATTTCTGTACAATTTCGCTTTTTTATTTTGAGTCCGGGCAAAAATTTAGCTTGCCGAGCTGGCCAGATATTTTTGAAAGTTTTTTATGTACCCGGACATCCCATGTGCTCTCCTTAATTTTTTTCGAGGCTACAGGGAAGAAGTAGTAATATCAGGTAGAAACTGGAATCGAATTTAAAAATATCTGTTTACAATGCATCAACCACTTCATTCCTAGCAAAGTTAAAAAAACTGCGAAGTATACACCATGGATAACCAGGTCGATTATACATCTGAAACGCAAGGCTAAGCGCCTACGTCGCAAATGCAAAACCTCGCCTAAGCTTACCGACATTCGCGCTGCTCTGTCAGATGCTATTAAACATGCAAAAGGGCACTATTTTAACACTAATTTGACTAGCTTCACAAAAGATAACCCACATAAATTCTGGCGTTTCATTGCTGCTCGGAAAAAAAGGGTTAGCCACATTTCGCATAATGGTCACCTCCTCGCCGATCCCAAAGTTATTGCTGACCACTTCAATAGCTACTTCCACAGGGTTGTTTCACATTCTTCCCTGCCAGTCGAAAATAAGCACGCTTTGTTTTCCTCCAGTTCTCAAGTTATCTCCTATTCTGGTGTCCTGAACATGCTTCTTAGATTGAAAACAAAATGATCCCCTGATCCCGATAATATACCTAACACCTTCCTTCGGCGTTACGCAGAAACCTTGGCTAGTTTTTTCGTTCCCATATTCCAGGCTTCACTTAGATCAGCTACCTTGCCTCCTGACTTCAAGATAGCCCGTGTTGTTGCCGTTCATAAAAGGGTGATCCTCTTATCATTCCTAACTATCGGCCTATTTCAATAGTCTCTTCAGCCTGTAAACTTCTTTAACATATTGTAGCAACTTGCATCTCTGATTTCCTGGACCAGCACAAAATATTGACCCCTTTCCAACACGGATTCCGAAAATGCCAGTCTACAGTCACTCAACTATCCACAGTAATTCACTATATTGCTTCCAGTCTAGATAAGCGCGGCCAGGTTGACGTCATTTTTCTTGATTTCCGTAAGGCCTTCGACTGCGTTCCACATGACAAACTAATTAATAAGCTACGAATAATTGGCATTCCTCCTTTCCTTGTGGCATGGGTTTCTCCCTATCTCACTAACCGTAAGCAGTATGTGAGATTTAATGACCACTTTTCCGATGTCCTCCCAGTTTCATCTGGTGTTCCACAGGGTAGCGTACTTGGGCCCCTACTTTTTCTTATCCATTGTAATGATATTGTTGATGTTGTTGCTGAACCTGTACAAATACGTCTGTTTGCCGATGATTGCATTTTGTTTAATAACATCCACTCTTTAGATGACCAGACAGCCCTAAATTCTTCTCTTAACAGTATTATTTCTTGGTGTACGCAATGGGGTATGAGAATTACTTACGAGAAATCAGTTTATCTTAGAATTTACCAATAAAACTCACCCCCTCAAGTTTTCCTACATGATTTCCAACAATCCCTTAGCCGAGGTTAATGAATATAAGTATCTCGGTGTTACAATTACTAACAACTTAAGCTAGAATACCCATATCAGGAACATTTGCACTTCAGCGTTCCGTAAGTTATGTCAACTGAGGCATAAACTTAAAGATGCTCCCTCTCATGTTAAATACCTGGCCTACACAACCCTCATAAGACCTAAATTAGAATATGCTTGCACAGTTTGGGCTTCGCACACTAAAGTTAACATTACCAATCTCGAGAAAATCCAAAGAAGAGCTGTACGTTTCATCTATTCCAAATATAGCCGCCTTGATTCCGTATCTCAACCAATGAACACGAATAACATCCAAACCCTCGCACTGAGGCGCAAATTTCTTCGCTTGAAGTTTCTGCACCAACTGGTTAATAAAAACTTCGGATTAGATAGTAGTTTGTATGTGAATCCACTCTCATCCAGATCCCGTCACACCCATGACAAATCTCTAACCCCATATTTTGCTAGGACTAACATTTTCAAATTTTCATTTTTTCCCTGAACAATTGAAGAATGGAATTCGTTACCCGTTTCTGCACTTTCTACTGTTGAATGCCTCGAAGCTTATTTTAGCCTAAATGCCACAGTGCTGAGCTGATGCCTTGCCCTTGTTAAATGCATTGTTCTACCTGTTTTTTTTGTTTTTATCTTTGTACCTTGTATTGTTACTTGCAATTGTGACTCAAGTATTCTTGTATTTTGTAGTTTCTTGTCCACTCCTGCTTGGGCTTTCAAGCGTGCAGTATTGAATAAATAAATAAATAAATAAATAAATAAATAAATAAATAAATAAAAATCAACAGTAAATATATTGAGGGAGACGTCAAAGGCAGCCGTCACCCAGAAGAGACGTCGCAGAGTCAGTCGGGACGGCGCGTTTATTCCGAGAGGCAACCGAGAATACCAGCCCGAGGAATGATGATGTGTATGGGTATGAGAAACAGATGAGGTGTGACATGGTGATGATAATTGTCTTGAGAAGCAGACGGAGTGCAAGGTGGATTGTACACGAAAGTAGCAGGCACCTTCCATGTGTCCTTGAAGCGAGCACTATCGTAGCTTACACACAAATGCTCACAATATATATATATATATATATATATATATATATATATATATATATATTGTGAAAATAAAAAAGGGCCGACGTAGCTGTGATAGTAGTATTACTTCATAACTAAACAACGTGTAACCAAGTCATATGTGCCGTGAGATTAATACGAATTGTCGTGTTTTATTTAGTGCACGAGGAAAAACCTACATAAAAGTTGGTTATGTCTTAAACATTGAGAAGTGTTGGTACACATAAATAACAAGCACCGTCACAAAAACATTGTTCGTCTTTGTCCGGAATTTTGACATGTTCTCTGCAGTCGCAGCTTGCAGACAAAACGTAAATCTCTGCCGGGCGATGTAAGACACAACGACAGAGCAATGCGACACAGAAGGCACATTATCAACGCGTAATGCTGCTGCTGCGAACGGAATTTAACTTCCATCTTGACCAAATGAAGCTCGGCAGCCGCTAATCGTGTTTGTCTTTTAACAGGCGTAACATTGGTGGTGGTCGATGCCTTAAGTGGAGCGCGGAATGCCGATGATAAGCCCACACTTCGAAATAAGCGGCCCGAAAGCCGGCGTCCCGAGGGCCGCGCTCGCCGCAAGCCGTCCCGGAACGGTGGCGCCGCGGTGGCAGTATTTGGCTCTAGGCGCACTCACGCTTCTTTGGAGGCACGCAGCAGGCCGCACGTTGCGCCTTTCATCCAACGGCCGTGTAAGTACATCACTACACAAAAACCTGCCGGAATCGCCAGAGGCGAAAGAAACCGCCTTCCCCGCTAGCCATATTTCTTATACCTATAGATCCACAGATTACGCCATCCTGGCTAACAAGCATACATATCCTTGCCCCTACTTTCAGTTTCGTACTGAAGAAATCAATGGATTATAAGATTATAGTAGCGTCGGTCTATTTGACCGGCTATGCGCAGCCTAAAGCCCCGTCCTCCTGCCTCCGCCTACCCCCCATTCGGATCTAGAGGTGAAATACGAAGTTTCTCGTCTAGTGCATTATTTTGCTGCATGGTGCTCCTAAAGTGGTCATCACTGACCGGAGTTCTACATTCACGTCCGAGCTGACTCAGAAAATACTCCTATTGAGTAATTCCATCCAACCCCAAACAAATGGACTCAGAACGGCTCAATAAGAGAACGACAGATATTGTTGCGAGGATGATGTGGTGAAACCTCATGGTTGCCACCTGAGAGACCGTGGGACTATGTGCCTGCGCCATACCGGCTATGCGCCTAGCGCTGAGAGGGAACGAAGAGGAAGACGAGGATTGGTCTCTCGCTCGTATTGCGGCCACCTTGCTGGACTGGTGACTCTTTCCACTCGGACTGGTTTTCCTGTAAATATCTGCTAATACACCAGTATTCCTTGCGCCTTCCTCGTAACATCTTGTGGTGGAGGTTGCGGTCCGATCCCTATCAGTAGAATTCACCAGACACGGAGCTGCGTAGCGGTCGCCACATCGGTCTACAGACCATGTCATCGACTCAAGCACCGGCTGCCACGGCACTGGTCGTCATCGTGTCCCCTCCAAGAGAACCCGGTACGTTCAATGGAACAGAGAGCCTCGACGTTGAAGACTGGCTCCGCCGGTATGAGCGAGTTAGTTCTCACAATCGCTGGGACGACACTTTGATGCTGGCGAACGTCGCCTATTCTTTGAGGGGCGCAGCAGAGACTTGGTTCGATACCAATGAGGCCACGGTAACAAGCTGGGACGACTTCAAGCAGAAGCTCCGCGCCATTTTTGGCCAGCCCGAAGCTAACCGCCTTGCTGCCAAAAACAAGTTGGCCTCCCGTGCGCAAACGTCTACTGAATCGTATGTTGCGTACATTCAGGACGTTCTCGCCCTGTGTCAAAAGGCCGACAACCAGATGTCTGAAGACGACAAAGTAGCGAATGTGTTGAAGGGCATCGCCGACGACGCTTTCCACCTGCTTGTCTGCAAGGACTGCACGAGTGTCGACGCAATAATTAAAGAGTGCCGTCGCTTCGAGCAGGCAAAAAGTCGCCGCATCACGCCGCAGTACGCCCGCCTCCCCAACACTGCCGCGACTTCGTCGTGTGAGGACCTTTCCCCACGCCCTGCTTCGGCGGCTGAGGTTAGCCCTACCCGAACTCCAAGTATTACTCAGGTCGTGCGTCGGGAGCTGGAGGCAATGGCCCCGGCACTTTCCACCCAAGCGCCTGATAGCGGCATGCATATGCTGCCCCTTATTCAGGCCGTCGTGCGCCAAGAAATTGCGACCATGGGCATTCCTACCACCTGCGCCGCGAATTGCCGCAATGTCCGCCCCAACTCCGCCTTCGCCGAACCGCGGGCTGATTTCGGCTTTCCTCGCTCTCGGACAAGAAACCTCGCTGAATGGCGCACAGCGGACGATAGGCCCATTTGCTTTAACTGCCGTCGAGTCGGTCATGTGGCCCGTTACTGCCGGTCCCGCTGGTTTTCGTCGCGCCTACAGCCCCCTGTTGATTCTTCTCCCGTCGACGCCAGACCTCGCCGCTTCATGAATCCCGAATCGTCGCCGTATGCCGAAACTTCCGTCCACGCTTCCCGATTCAGCCGTTCTCCGTCTCCGCAGCGCCACCAGTCCCGCTCGCCGCAGCCTCGCCGTTTCCAGTCATCGGTTCCGGGCGGACGCACCTCCTCGGAAAACTGAGAAATGCAGCTCCCGGAGGTGACGCTGCATTTTCGACCCCTGACCGAAATCCTCTTCTTACGATACCGGCTCAACATAGCTTACTTGAAGTACAGGTAGATGGTGTGCCCGTCAAGGCCCTCATTGACACTGGTGCGCAAATTTGTATTATGAGTGCTGCCCTTCGTCGTCGTCTTCGTAAAGTACTGACCCCTGCCCCTTCTTGTGCTGTGCGTGTTGCTGACGGAGGTACGCCTTCGGTTGCCGGAGTATGTGCTGCCCGTGTCAACATCGCTGACCAACAAACTGTTGTTCTATTCACAGTGTTGGACCAATGCCCATATGACCTTATTCTCGGTCTTGATTTCCTTTCCGCCCACTCTGCCCTAATTGACTGTTCCGAAGGCCTACTCCATCTTGAGCTACCCTGTTCCGACGCCGCGATTGACGAAATTCAGCAGAAGCCACGGTGCGTATCCGCGGACCACACCCGGTTACCACCGCATTCTGCCGCTTATGTCCCATTGACACCGAGCCCTCCGGTTGCAGACGGCGTATACGAGGTTTCGCCCATTGTTGAGGTGTTCCTCACGCGGAATGTGGCGCTGCCTCACACCCTGGTCACTATAATTGACAACCACGTTGAGCTACTGTTCATCAACTTCGGCTCCTCTGCGCAGCTCCTACCCGAGGGCATGTCTCTCGCAACGATTTCCCTTCTCGAAGACTACCACGTTGCCGCCCTGACCATCGATGATAACCTTCATCATTCGAACGACGAATCACGAACTCCAAAACCCGACCACCATTACGCTGCGATGATTTCCACCGACTTACCACCCGCACACGCCGGTGAGCTCCTAAATCTCCTATACTCTTACCGAGACATTTTTGACCTTGACAACCGTCCACTCGGTAAGGCAACCGCTGTGAAACATCGCATCAACACCGGCGATGCCAGCCCCATTCACCGAAGGCCTTACCGCGTGTCCCACACTGAACGTAAAATCATCCAGGAGGAAGTGGACACCATGCTCCGCCGAGATATAGTAGAGCCTTCTTCGAGCCCTTGGGCTTCTACCGTCGTCTTAGTAAAGAAGAAAGATGGCAGCTGGCGTTTTTGTGTCGATTACCGCCACTTAAACAAGATTACCAAGAAAGACGTGTACCCTCTGCCCCGTATAGATGATGCCCTTGATTGCCTCCATGGTGCAAAATACTTCTCCTCCATCGACCTCCGATCGGGATACTGGCAGATTGCGATTGACGACCTTGACCGAGAGAAGACAGCCTTTGTAACACCAGATGGCCTCTATCAATTCAAAGTCATGCCGTTCGGCCTCTGCAATGCGCCCGCCACATTCGAACGCATGATGGACTCCCTATTACATGGCTTAAAGTGGTCCACATGCCTCTGTTACCTAGATGATGTCGTCGTATTTTCCCCCGATTTCGACACTCACCTTCACCGACTTGCCGACGTACTTGACGTGTTCCGACGGGCGGGTCTTCAGTTAAACTCGAAGAAATGTCGGTTTGCGCACCGCGAAATAACCATTCTTGGCCACCTTGTTGACGCCAATGGAGTCAGACCTGATCCTGAGAAAGTTCGCGCCGTCCAGCACTTTCCCAAGCCGCAGTCGACTAAAGATGTTCGCAGCTTTGTCGGCCTGTGCTCATACTTTCGCCGCTTTATAGCGGACTTCGCCACTATCGCCCGTCCCCTCACCGAGCTTCTCCGAAAAAACGCGACTTTTTCTTGGGGCCCCGATCAAGCAGAAGCATTCTCAACCTTGGTTTCTCTGCTTACAGCATCCCCTATATTGGGGCATTTCGACCCATCCGCACAAACGGAGGTCCGGACAGACGCCAGTGGCCACGGCATAGGTGCCGTTCTAGCACAAAAACAACATGGTCGCGAGCGCGTTATTGCCTATGCGAGTCGTCTCCTGTCCACATCCGAGCAAAATTACTCGATCACCGAGCGCGAGTGTCTCGCCTTGGTGTGGGCAGTTGCCAAATTTCGCGCCTACCTTTACGGCCGACCTTTCTCTGTTGTAACGGACCACCATGCACTGTGCTGGCTTTCCTCGTTGAAGGATCCGACAGGACGTCTGGGCCGCTGGGCTTTAAGCCTTCAAGAATACACCTTCTCCGTCGAGTACAAGTCTGGCCGTCTACACCAAGATGCCGACTGTCTCTCCCGCCTCCCCGTCGACCCACCTGATACGTGCACGTTTGATTCCGACGCGTGTGTCATGGCCTTATCTGATTTCCTGCACATAGGGCAGGAGCAACGCCGCGACCCTTCATTGCGACGCATAATTGAACAGATTGAGTCTGCAAATTCCGACCCGTCGCTTCACGCCTTCTTACTCCAGGATGGCGTGCTGTACCGCCGGAACTTTCGCTCTGATGGTCCCGCCTTGCTCCTTGCTGTTCCCGAGCACATGCAGTTGTCGGTACTACAGCAGCTCCATGACGTTCCCACAGCTGGTCACCTTGGTTTAACCCGCACCTATGACCGCACACGCCGGCGCTTCTACTGGCCTGGTCTGTACAAGTCAGTGCGCCGCTACATCCAAGCATGTGACTCCTGTCAACGGCGCAAGACCCCGCCTGTGCCGCCAGCCGGGCTGCTAAAACCGATAGACGTCCCCAATGAACCGTTCCATCGGGTTGGCGTCGACTTACTAGGTCCTTTTCCGGAATCTACCTCGGGCAACAAATGGGTTGCGGTTGCAACGGATTACACCACGCGTTTCGCCATTACCCGTGCCCTTCCGACAAGCTGTGCGACTGACGTTGCAGATTTTCTACTCCGTGACGTCATTCTCCAGCATGGCGCCCCTCGACAGCTTCTTACCGACTGAGGTCGGTACTTTCTGTCTCGAGTTGTCAGCGACATTCTTCGTTCCTGCTCTACCGCCCATAAGATTTCGACCGCCTACCATCCTCAAACAAATGGTCTTACGGAACGTCTTAACCGAACACTCACGGACATGCTTTCGAAGTACGTGTCAGCTGACCATCGAGACTGGGACAATGCCTTACCTTATGTAACATTTGCCTACAACTCTTCCCGGCATGACACGACTGGATTCTCACCGTTTTATCTTCTTTACGGACGTGAGCCGACATTACCGATGGACACATTGCTTCCTTCTTGCCCGGTTGCTACGGAATACGCTAATGAAGCAATCACACGGGCACATCTCGCACGCGAAGTGGCTCGTGCAAAACTCTCAGCGTCCCAAACGTCGCAAAAGATCCGGTATGATCGCAGCCACAGGAGTATTAGCTATTCCCCTGGAGCACTCGTTTTGTTGTGGTCACCCAATCGTCGTTTGGGCCTGTCTGAGAAACTTCTGTGGTGCTACAACGGTCCGTACCGTGTTTTGCGCCAGGTAACAGATGTGACCTACGAGATTTCGCCAGTACTTCCAACGGGTTCACCAAGTGGCCGTCAATCAGACATCGTCCATGTGACACGACTCAAGCCCTACCACGCCCCCACACCTCTTCCTGCTACCTAGCACCGGGACGGTGCTTCTCGTCCAGGGGGTTGTGTTGCGAGGATGATGTGGTGAAACCTCATGGTTGCCACCTGAGAGACCGTGGGACAATGTGCCTGCGCCATACCGGCTATGCGCCTAGCGCTGAGAGGGAACGAAGAGGAAGACGAGGATTGGTCTCTCGCTCGTATTGCGGCCACCTTGCTGGACTGGTGACTCTTTCCACTCGGACTGGTTTTCCTGTAAATACCTGCTAATACACCAGTATTCCTTGCGCCTTCCTCGTAACAATATGATCACTCTGTACATAGACAAAGAGCAGCGAACGTTATACGAGTTGCTTTCGTTTGTGACGTACGCACACAACAGAGCAATGCACCCCAGCAGCAATTTCCACATTGAAGACAGAGAGATCCCAGAGGTCCCGACCGTCGAAGACCTAGTGCTGCACATACAATCCACTAGAAAAAATAAAAAAATTAAAAAAATTAAAAATTAAATTAAATTAAAAATTAAAAATAAATAAAACAATACAACGACACGTAAACCAAACCATTCGTCTGCTCAAGAGGGTCAGCAATAGAAACTCAGGTTTGACCGAGCAGAACAGTGTTCGCCTAATCCAAGCATTCGTCTCGAGCAGAATACTTTACTCGATTCTATACTTTAAAATAAATGGTGCTGCTGAAGCCAACAAAATTGATGTTCTCATTAGACGGCACGTCCACTGCCAAACTGCAGGGGTTAGGCCTTCACAGAAAGGCCAGCGAACTAGTTGAAGCCCACCTAATGGGACAATACGAACGCCTCGCTCCCACACCCACAGGGAGACACACACTCAGCCAACTAGGAAGAGGATATCACACACTATATAAGGACGTGAAAACAGTTCCCCCTAGTATTTACTCTCATATTAAATCCAAAACGCTTCCCCGCACCATGCACACCCCGTATCACTCCGAGCGCAGGAAACAACGAGCGCGCGCCCTGCACAAGAAGTATGAAAATGATCCGCAAGTCGTGTACGTCCATACAGCGGAGTACAGACACAAGGAGGCTTCCACCGCAATCGCCGTTCAAAACTACCCCAACACCAGCATTCTCGATTCTATAACAGTCCGGATGCCCATCCGAGAACCGGCGGGAGAGGCAGCAATTGTGCTCGCTCTTTTGCTCACCCCCCCACCCGCAACAATCATTACAGATTCTATAACTGCTCTCCAAGATTTTGCCGCTCGACACATATCCCCAACAGCACTAAAACGTTTGCTCATGAAGCCACCCCAATCCCCAGTACCCCTAGTATTTACTCTAATATTAGATCCAAACCGCTTCCCCTTAACATACACCCCCCGTATCACTCCAAGTGCAGGAAACAACGAGCGCGCGCCCTGCACAAGAAGTATGAAAATGATCCGCAAGTCGTGTACGTCCATACAGCGGAGTACAGACACAAGGAGGCTTCCACCGCAATCGCCGTTCAAAACTACCCAACACCAGCATTCTCGATTTTATAACAATCGGGACGCCCATCCGAGATCCGGCGGGAGAGGCAGCAATTGTGCTCGCTCTTTTGCTCACCCCCCCACCCGCAACAATCATTACAGATTCTGTAACTGCTCTCCAAGATTTTGCCGCTCGACACATATCCCCAACAGCACTAAAACGTTTGCTCATGAAGCCACCCCAATCCCCAGTACCCCTAGTATTTACTCTCATATTAAATCCAAAACGCTTCCCCGCACCATGCACCCCCCGTATCACTCCGAGCGCAGGAAACAACGAGCGCGCGCCCTGCACAAGAAGTATGAAAATGATCCGCAAGTCGTGTACGTCCATACAGCGGAGTACAGACACAAGGAGGCTTCCACCGCAATCGCCGTTCAAAACTACCCCAACACCAGCATTCTCGATTCTATAACAGTCCGGATGCCCATCCGAGAACCGGCGGGAGAGGCAGCAATTGTGCTCGCTCTTTTGCTCACCCCCCCACCCGCAACAATCATTACAGATTCTATAACTGCTCTCCAAGATTTTGCCGCTCGACACATATCCCCAACAGCACTAAAACGTTTGCTCATGAAGCCACCCCAATCCCCAGTACCCCTAGTATTTACTCTAATATTAGATCCAAACCGCTTCCCCTTAACATGCACCCCCCGTATCACTCCAAGTGCAGGAAACAACGAGCGCACGCCCTGCACAAGAAGTATGAAAATGATCCGCAAGTCGTGTACGTCCATACAGCGGAGTACAGACACAAGGAGGCTTCCACCGCAATCGCCGTTCAAAACTACCCAACACCAGCATTCTCGATTTTATAACAATCGGGACGCCCATCCGAGAACCGGCGGGAGAGGCAGCAATTGTGCTCGCTCTTTCGCTCACCCCCCCACCCGCAACAATCATTACAGATTCTGTAACTGCTCTCCAAGATTTTGCCGCTCGACACATATCCCCAACAGCACTAAAACGTTTGCTCATGAAGCCACCCCAATCCCCAGTACCCCTAGTATTTACTCTCATATTAGATCCAAACCGCTTCCCCTTAACATGCACCCCCCGTATCACTCCAAGTGCAGGAAACAACGAGCGCACGCCCTGCACAAGAAGTATGAAAATGATCCGCAAGTCGTGTACGTTCATACAGCGGAGTACAGACACAAGGAGGCTTCCACCGCAATCGCCGTTCAAAACTACCCAACACCAGCATTCTCGATTTTATAACAATCGGGACGCCCATCCGAGAACCGGCGGGAGAGGCAGCAATTGCGCTCGCTCTTTCGCTCACCCCCCCACCCGCAACAATCATTACAGATTCTGTAACTGCTCTCCAAGATTTTGCCGCTCGACGCATATCCCCAACAGCACTAAAACGTTTGCTCATGAAGCCACCCCAATCCCCAGTACCCCTAGTATTTACTCTCATATTAGATCCAAACCGCTTCCCCGTAACATGCACCCCCCGTATCACTCCAAGTGCAGGAAACAACGAGCGCACGCCCTGCACAAGAAGTATGAAAATGATCCGCAAGTCATGTACGTCGATACAGCGGAGTACAGACACAAGGAGGCTTCCACCGCAATCGCCGTTCAAAACTACCCAACACCAGCATTCTCGATTTTATAACAATCGGGACGCCCATCCGAGAACCGGCGGGAGAGGCAGCAATTGTGCTCGCTCTTTCGCTCACCCCCCCACCCGCAACAATCATTACAGATTCTGTAACTGCTCTCCAAGATTTTGCCGCTCGACGCATATCCCCAACAGCACTAAAACGTTTGCTCATGAAGCCACCCCAATCCCCAGTACCCCTAGTATTTACTCTCATATTAGATCCAAACCGCTTCCCCGTAACGTGCACCCCCCGTATCACTCCAAGTGCAGGAAACAACGAGCGCACGCCCTGCACAAGAAGTATGAAAATGATCCGCAAGTCATGTACGTCGATACAGCGGAGTACAGACACAAGGAGGCTTCCACCGCAATCGCCGTTCAAAACTACCCAACACCAGCATTCTCGATTTTATAACAATCGGGACGCCCATCCGAGAACCGGCGGGAGAGGCAGCAATTGTGCTCGCTCTTTCGCTCACCCCCCCACCCGCAACAATCATTACAGATTCTGTAACTGCTCTCCAAGATTTTGCCGCTCGACGCATATCCCCAACAGCACTAAAACGTTTGCTCATGAAGCCACCCCAATCCCCAGTACCCCTAGTATTTACTCTCATATTAGATCCAAGCCGCTTCCCCGTAACATGCACCCCCCGTATCACTCCAAGTGCAGGAAACAACGAGCGCACGCCCTGCACAAGAAGTATGAAAATGATCCGCAAGTCATGTACGTCGATACAGCGGAGTACAGACACAAGGAGGCTTCCACCGCAATCGCCGTTCAAAACTACCCAACACCAGCATTCTCGATTTTATAACAATCGGGACGCCCATCCGAGAACCGGCGGGAGAGGCAGCAATTGTGCTCGCTCTTTCGCTCACCCCCCCACCCGCAACAATCATTACAGATTCTGTAACTGCTCTCCAAGATTTTGCCGCTCGACGCATATCCCCAACAGCACTAAAACGTTTGCTCATGAAGCCACCCCAATCCCCAGTACCCCTAGTATTTACTCTCATATTAGATCCAAACCGCTTCCCCGTAACATGCACCCCCCGTATCACTCCAAGTGCAGGAAACAACGAGCGCACGCCCTGCACAAGTATGAAAATGATCCGCAAGTCATGTACGTCGATACAGCGGAGTACAGACACAAGGAGGCTTCCACTGCAATCGCCGTTCAAAACTACCCAACACCAGCATTCTCGATTTTATAACAATCGGGACGCCCATCCGAGAACCGGCGGGAGAGGCAGCAATTGTGCTCGCTCTTTCGCTCACCCCCCCACCCGCAACAATCATTACAGATTCTGTAACTGCTCTCCAAGATTTTGCCGCTCGACGCATATCCCCAACAGCACTAAAACGTTTGCTCAGGAAGCCACCCCAATGCCCAGTACAACTGATCTGGACCCCCGAGCATTTTTGGCTCGAGGGAAACGAGGCGGGCCATTATCTAGACCGAGGATTTAGTATCCGGGCTCGGCCGAACCCCTTGCCACCGAGCCCGGTCCACGCGGGACCGTCTGATCGGTTTTCATGATACTACTACCTACTACCTCCTCTCCCACCGGATCTATCCTCGGGCGGACAAATACCTGACATTAGAGCAAAACCACGCCTGGCGCCAACTCCAGACGGGAGTCTCTCCCAAACCGGCCACCATGACCCATGTCCACCCCAGCCTGTATCCAACCTCGGCGTGCTCCTTATGTAGCGCCAATGCCAACCTGGCCGAAATCACATGGGCATGCCTCCAGGACGCTTTCTCCGAAATCCCCTCTGAGGAAAGGTGGGAGGCCTCGCTTCGCAGCCCCGACCCGGACCTGCAGGTCCGCCTGGTCAAGAGGGCAGAAGAGGTCGCCACAATCCGCCACCCTACGGCCACACGGGACCACCAACCTAAGTCAAGGAGAAGACGTGCAGGAGGGGGCGGACCTTCAGCCCGTTACCTGCCACCACCATTCGGACTTCGATTCTCCATGATACACTTCCTCAAAATAACGTTTCTCTCTCTACCTCTCTCGAGGCAAAGTTGCCTCAACTGCCGAGTTACTCTGCCCACGAAGATGCGGAACTAATATGCAAGCATGCGGGGAACGCACTGAAACTCGCTAGATCCAGAATTCAACAACAATATCTCGACGCTAGTCACTACAACCTCTGTCATCGTGATCAACACTTCCCCTTGTGCCAGAGTTCCCACGGGGCACCGAAGATTGAAGTGGTTTACGGCGTCCGGCTTAAGCCGTCCTATGAACGTTCATGCACGAACTCCCGTACCCGCATATCCCACCGCTTTGCCAAGTGGGGGGGGGGGGCACTAGGAGTGAACTTCATCAGAAAAAGAAGAGAAAGAGAAGGCTTGTGCGCGTGTGTAGCTTTAAAAGACTCATTTAGGGCAACCATTGTCTCACCGCTAATAAATGCTATTCTATCTTACGGTTGTGGGGTTTCGCGCGTCATCCGTGAAAACATTTTTCTCTTGTTTTGCAGCGCGTGAACCTCTCAATGCTTGAAAACCTTTAGTTTCTTCAGTTAGATCGAGAAACAAGCTATAATGGGACTATGTTTGTTCGTGGGAAAGTTCTGTACACATCTCTTAACGAAACAAAATTAAACAGGATACGTACACAGTTTTCTGATTTACTTTTCCGGAAGCGTCCATTGGATGGTTTAGGCAAATTTGTGTAGCATCTATCTTCAAGTAATAGGTGAATCCGTTTCTGGTGTATGGTAAATATGTGCCAAAAATATCGGGGGTAAACAAACACTTGAGAAATTTACACACAACGGGAACACGTAACCGTGGCCCATACAGTATCCTTATAAAACGTATATGTACGATTGGTTATGTTAAAATAAACCGAAATGAAACCAACAGATATTAAAAATACGTCGAAAAGAATCAGGATAGGCGGGAAATAAGGACGGGATATCGATTTGACTTTCAAAGGAGCAACGCTACCGTGGATCACGTAAATGCCTTAAATATTCCACTCAAAAACACTAAAATTCGCTAACCACTAAGCATACTAAAAAACACTAAAAACACAAAACACAAAACAAAAACACTAAAATCTCAAGTATAATGTGTTAAACTTTTCTGGGGCTCCCTAAGTGTTACGAATGGGCCTAGAAATCAATCGGGCCGTGCAAACTGTTACACTACTGTAAATAAATCACAGTGCAGCGTTTGCCTTTTCTTTCCGTTTTAGTATTGACAGTTCGTTGAGGTGCCCGCGACACCTTGTGGTTTTTCCTTTTCTCTTTATTGAGGAATGCGTATACCGAATTAAGACAACCCGACCCTACACACACCACCGGCCATGGTGCATAGCACACACGGAATATCTGTAGGGAAGCAAACAATCTGGTTGCATTCTATGCGTTTCAGTGTCCGTTTTCAAGCATATTTACCTACGCTATGAACAGAAATAGAAACATATGGGCCTCTATTACGCCTCTAGTAAAGCTAAATGCGAGTGAGTGTTCGCATTTTTGTTTGTATATCTTTTAGTCTAATCTAAAACAAAAGTATTTACATTGAAAACTTGAAGCCTTTTTCAAGTAATCACTTGCGAAAGCATTCGTTGAACCGTCGATTTCTGATACCTGTTGCTTTCGCCGAAATCTGCCTTGGGCCACGTTGCCGTGAAAAAGAGGCTATAAAAGTGCCGACACGCACCCGACATGGTAAAAGTGTTTTTTGTCATGTATCGAGCTTGGGAATAATTTTCGTGAAAAAATTGTGGGGATGCATGTTTGCTTCTAATTTCGCCGCGTAGCGGGGGTTTCCCCGGCATATTGATGAGTTTGAAGCGACCTTTAATATTCGCTGTACACACCGCTTTAAAGTATTTTGTGCGCAACAGTTGCAAAAATTCTCAATTAAGTAAAATACTGACAAGAGATGTTAATATTCCCCCCGCAATCCTTTTTCTTCCACAGTGTAACCCAGAAGACCGCTATTCATGCACAAGATTGTCGCTGTATACCCTCCGAAGTTGCGAGTGCGTCCCAGCGAGTATGTTTGGCATCGAAAACTACGATGGTGTCTGTGCACGGCCTGGTATCCCACTCGGAAGTGACGAATATGAGCGAAAAGATGCGGTAACATATAAGCGATGAGAGATGTGCGACGAATATGAGTGATAGCGATCGAGTGTTCTGAAATACATTGTGTAAGGCCATAAATATTGTGTAAGGCCATAAATAAAGCAAATCAGCTATCTCAAATTTCTAACCGCCTTGTCCTACATAAATCATTTATTTCCAGCTCTTTGTCATGATCATCATCACCAGCCTATCTATTCCCATTGCAGGGCCAAGGTCTCCCTTATTATTCTCCAATTATCTCGGTTCTGTACGTGCTACCTACGGCCAAATTAATCCCTGCAAACGCCTTGATCTCATCTGCCCATCTAACTTTGGCTCGCCTCACTACGTAAGAAGCGAAACGAAAGACTCAAAGCATCGGTCGCGAACAGACGTGGCCGCCTAGAAACGGCGGAAGAAGATGAAGAGAACCAATAACGGAAAGAATAATAGGGGGGAGACACCACGATAGTGTACCAATAGAACTGCCGAGGAATTCGCAACAAAGACAGTGAACTATTACTTTACATTGAAAGCGTACACCAGAAACCAGACGTGATTGCGTTGCAAGAAACGCACGCCAAACCGCGCCTGCCGGGGTACGTGACCTACACGGACCCGACGGAGCGCGGCACGGCGGTGCTTGTACGAAACAACGTGGCCACATCGCAGCATATAACTGCCCAGAGCGGCTGCGAGCACACGCTGGTGAAGGTACATTCGAGAACGATTGGCAATGCCGGAAACATGTTTATTAGAGCGCGTACTGCAGACCCTCGCAAAAACAGTACGATTTCGACAAGATGGTGCGAGAAGCGAAAAAGAGTGCCGGGAACAGGACGCTCCTGATACTCGGCAACTTTAACGCTCCTCATCAGAAATGGGGCTACAAGCATCAAACCAAGGGAGGGACAAAATTAGCGCAAGTAATGGAAGACCAAGACATGGTACTCCTGAACGAGCCGGGGACGGTCACCCGGAGAGGCAACAACGCCTGCCGAGACACCACGCCGGACCTATCGTGGCTCTGGGGAACGGCACCGGTGTCCTGGCAGTGCGAGGCCCAAGACTTCGGGTCCGACCACTACCTTATCTACATTCAAATTGAAGGACCGAGTTACCGGGCAACACTGGGCAAGGTCAGGGTAATGGACTGGGACAGGATGCGAAACCACACCGAAGACAAAGCAAATGAAGAGAAGACTCGGACACCGAACAAGGCCGGGACGAAAAAAGCAACCGAACGTACGCCGATTGGGCCCGCGAGCAAAAGACAACGCTCGACAAGTTCACTAAGGAAATTGTGACGACTGCGCAAACACCCTTAGGGGACGCCCGCCTCGCGCACATGTGGGCGGCGCGCCACTCGCTCACGCGAAGGTGGAACGGCAGCGTCACAATAAGAAGTTAGTGAAAAGAATAGCGAGGTTGAATAAGGAAATAGCGAAGTACTCGAGCAAGCTATGCCGTGAAAACTGGCTCAGCGTGTGTGATGGCCTGCAGGGCAAGCTGTCGACGCGGAAGACGTGGTGTCTCCTGAGACATCTCATCGACCCGCTGGGCAGCAAGACGGCCGGCAATCGCAATATGATCAAGACACTGAACGCCTTCAACGGGTACGGACAGCGCCTGCTGAACGACCTGGAACGGACGTACTTCAAAACAGAGAAAGGCTAGTTTCCGATCCCTGACGAGTATTCGGGGCAGCAGAACCCGGACCTCGACGAACCTTTCACCACGGCTGAGCTTTGGTCCGCAGTAGACGAAGGTAACAAGAGGAGTGCTCCCGGTACGAACACGATCACCTACATATTGCTCGGTAACATGAGCAATGTGGTGACAAGAGAACTGCTGGGTCACATCAACAAGGCCTGGGAGAAGTCGCGGCTACCGAAGTCAAGTTCAAAGCGGCCGAAGTCAAGTTCATACCGAGGCCCGGCAAACCGCTCAAGATCGAAAACATGCGTCCGATATTGCGGATCTCCTGCGTGGGAAAGGTGGTCGAGCGCATGGTGTTCAAGAGGCTGCAAGCTCATCTAGATAAGACGGGACAGATGCCGGCCACGATGTACGGCTTCACACAACATCTAAGCACGCAAGACGTGATGATCCAGCTCAGTGAACTGGTGGTGAAGGAAGCAACGAAAACAGCACTGCGAGCGATACTGGCCCTAGATCTGAAAGGGGGCGTTCGATAACGTGTCGCACGCGGCCGTGCTGGAAAATCTAGGAAGGACGGGGTGCGGCCGGCGTACGTTCGGCTACATCAAAGACTTCCTGACCAAAAGGGCGGCAATGATCAGGATTGGCAAAGAGAAGTGAGAACCCGTGGAGCTCGGGGACAGGGGCACCCCTCAGGGGTCTGTCCTGTCGCCTCTGCTGTTCAACCTGGCAATCCTTCCCCTACCCTCGTTACTCGAGCGAATAGACGGTGTGAGCCACGTATTATACGCCGATGACATCACGGTGTGGACCAACCGCGCGGGCTCTGACGCCTGAATGGAAGGAGTGCTGCAGAGAGCGGCGGAGACTGTCCACGGATACTCCAAGACTTGCGGCCTGAGCTGCACCCCGCAGAAGTCAGAACTGCTCATCGCCCAACCGGGCAGGCCAAAGAAGCAAGCACCCCCGAGCGTAACCGTAACCATCAACGGAACGCAAATCATACCGACTGAACAGATTCAGATCCTGGCCCTGCTACTCAGGGGAGACAGAAAAGCCTCGGCCGCCGTCACCAAGATCAAGCACTCGACTGAACAGATCGCAAGCATGATACGTAGATTTGCGAACCGCAACCGCGGACTGAAAGAAGAAGACACCCTGCGGCTAGTGCAGGCGTTCGTCGTATCCCGCGTAACCTACTCCGCCCCGTACCCCTGGCTAACGAAGGCGGAGAGGGAAGCGCTGGACACGGCGATGCGTAAAGCCACCAAGATAGCCATGGGTCTGCCAATGTAATCGTCAACAAAAAGATTGATGGACATGGGCACCCTCAACACCACGGACGAACTTATCGAACCACACTTGTCCACCCAGAGAGTTCGTCTGAGCAGGACAGAACACGGAAGAGCCATTCTACACAAGATAGGATGGCAGGCTGAACCACAGATGGAAGAGGCACCACTCCCTCAGGGATGGCGTGACTCCATCACAACCAATCTGTTACCGCGCAACTTGACAGTGGAACGGCACGAAGGCAGGCGGACGGCGCGGGCCAAAGCCCTGGCCCGGAAGCTGGAGGAGGACCCTCAGGTCTGGTACTTGGACGCCTCACTCTGAAAACACGGAACAAAGGCCGTGGTGGCCGTAACGGACATCGACGAGCTGAAGACCTGCGCGTCGGTGAAGACTACGGACCCGACCGTGGCAGAAGAGGTAGCCATAGCGCTGGCCCTAGCCATGCCGGAGGTCAGCACGGTGGTTACCGACTCCAAGAAAGCGTACGGAAGCTATCGGAAGAGGATCGCCCCCTCTGCGGCAGCAACTATACTCGAGAAACATCCCACAACACCGGGACGACTCAGCGAGCTCGTGTGGGTCCCGGCTCACTCGCTCGTTGAAGGCAACGTCCCCGGCGACCACTATGCCCGAGAACTAGCCATCCGGACCAAGGAAGAGCAACCGCACCCCGTCACGAGTTATAAGGAGATCGTCCGCCTATACAAAGAAAGTAGAACGAGGCTTCCGGAGCCACACATGCAACTAAGCAGACGGCAGCAGACGATATTGCGCCGCTTACAGGCAGGGTCGCTCGCACACCCGACGCTTCTGCACAAAATGTACCCTGCAGAACACGACAACACATGACCGTTCTGCCGGGGAGACTGCACTCTCGCGCACATTATTGGAAATGCAAAAAACGCAAGACACTCCCCTACACCCTTCTCCCTTCCCCCAATTCTAACCCGCTCGAGCGATGGGAGACCTTACTGTCCAGCTCTGACCTCGCCATTCAGCAACAGCTGGTGGCTCGAGGAGAAGAATTACTGGACACATATGCGTCCCGCGAATAGGGTACCACCCCATCTGGTGCCTGCGCGCACCAATCGTCATTTGAAGCTCAGTTAAAGTTTTTCACTCACTCACACTCTGCCGACACCTGCCACACTTGCCTTCTCCAAGGATCTACTCTGTTACCCTTTCATTTCATTTCATTTCATTTCATTTCATGTCAACTCATTTATTTACTTTCAGGGCCCGAGGGCATTACAGAAAGGAGTGGTATTTGAGAACAAAAATTTGCAAACAATACATTCAAAGCCCTTCTTGATGGGTGATGTCATTGACGTTGTTTACTTCCGTGATGGAGGCGATGGCGGCTGGAAGGTGGTTCCAGTGCCCGCTAGTTCGTGTTATGAAAGTCATGATAAAGGTTAGTTCGACTAGATGGCACACCAACTTTTAAACCATGATTCAAATGTGATGAAATATACGAGGGGTTGATGAAAAGCTGTTTTTTTAAAATGGGGTTGTGATGAAAGATTTTGTGAAAGACAGACCAACGGTTATCTTGCCTTCGCATAACATGGCCTGCCAACTCAATTTCTCCTTCTTAATTTCTACTATAATGTACTTAACACGCGTTCCTTCCCTGACCCACTCCGCTCTCTTCTTGTGCCTTAATATTATACCTATCATCTCCCGTTTCATTGCCCGCTGAGTCATCCTCAATTTTAGTTGAACCCCTTTTGTAAGTCTCCCAGTTTCGGTCGCGTAGGTGAGTACGGGTAAGACGCAGGGGGGTAGCCAGGGGGGGGGGGAAACGACACACCGGGCCCGTGCTCCCCTGAAATGTTTCGTTCGAGGCTGGGGTACGGTTTAAATAGCCTGAAGAGCCACCGGGAGTCGCCTACAGGCGCAGAACCTGCAGTTTTAAGGACATTCTTGCTCATATAAAGCTGAAAACAAGGGCTCCGTCAATGTCTGATCCATGCTACCGCTCCATAAGCAGTACATGTCAACATATACAGCCCGGCTGCATTTCGCGGCGGATACACCGAGCTGAGCCGGGAACCTGCCGCGAGCCGGTCGAGGCAGTCCTGCTGTTTCTCTGGCGGAACAGCACGAACGGGAAATGGCACAACCGCATGAAAAGCCTCATATAGGCATACATGTGGTCTGGGCTTTAGCGTGTCATTCCTTGTCTTTACACTGGTACAAAGTGTAAAAACATGACAGAGCGTGTCATGTATTTTGTTCAGTCAACTATCAATCCTTGATATGTTTATTTTTCTACCGACATCTCATTTTATTGATAATTGCAGTTCCATAATGCCTGCAGTATGAAAGCATTGCTCTGCCCGTCTTGTATTTCCTCCACATCAACAAAAGTGTGGAATTCTTTTTATTGCGGAGCTTTCTCTTTTGGCAATATTCCTGTGTTTGATTGATTTCCGTCTTGGTTAGAATCAGCATCCTGTATTTGCTTACCTGGAATTTCACTGAAGCCATGTCTGTTCGATTTAAAGGATAAAAATAGCATGAGATTCAAGAAACGCGCGACAAGCTCAACGTTCAACATCAGTTGAAAAAAGTGTTCCGCTAAGCGTAAGTCTACTATTCACGTTACTAGCACAAAAATAATAAAAAGGCGCTTAATTAAGGACGAAGCCGCACGTTTGCCAGCTTCACCGCCATAATATACGAATGTGCCGCACGTACAGTCCACTGTGATTCGAAGATTAACGCGGGAAAGCTACTCTTTCAAATCAAGAAGACAGAACACCAGCACTAAAGATGGCTGTGGTTCGTTTCCCCGAAGTCCGGTGTCGATCAGGAACCCAATCGCCCCGGCTCCGGTTGATTTGGCAGGAGGCTGGCAGGGCGATGGTGTTGAAGTTATTGGAGACGGCGGTCGAATTGACGAACTCGAGGCGTTGAGGTTGATTAAATAAAACGAAGTGTTTATATACACCTATTTACAGTAAAAAAACTGGGTACATAAGTAGAAAAACGAAGAACTTCAAACTTCACCTAGATGCTAGCTCCGAGTGCGCACAAATCACTCGAGCTCCTGAACTTCGTCTAAGTCGCCTATTCTCGGAGAGTACCCAAACCGCTCGAGAAACAACGGCCGAGACTCCGTCTCGCCGCAACATCCGTCTAGTTGCCCGGTACGGTTCTGTACCCTAAACCTCCGGCGCGATCTTAACCTCTAGCCTCATCACCAGCCTATCTACGCCCACTACAGGGCAAAGGCCTCTGCCATTATTCTCCAATTCCCTCGGTCCTGTGCCAACTGTGACCAACTTATCCCCGCAAACTTCTTGATCTCATCTGCCCATCTAACTTTCTGCCGCCCCCTGCAACGCTTGCCTACTCTAGGGATCCACTCTGTTACCCTTAATGACCAGCGGTTTCTTGCCTTCGCATTACATGCCCTGCCCACGTCCATTTTTTTCTTAATTTCTACTAATATGTCTTTAACACCAGTTTTCTCCCTGACCCACTCCGCTCTCTTCTTGTGCCTTAATGTTACACCTATCATTTTCCGCTCCATTGCCCGCAGAGTCGTTCTCAATTTAAGTTGAACCCTCTTAGTAAGCCTCCAGGTTGCTGCCCCGTAGGTGAGTACTGGTAAGATGCAGCTGTCATACACTTTCTTGTTCTTCGACAATGGTTGGCTGCTATTCATTATCTGAGAATGTCTGCCGTATGCACCGTACCCCATTCTGAGCCTTCTAATTATCTCTGCCTCATGGTTGGGATGTGGGGTCACAACTTGGCCAAAGTAGATACATTCGCTTACCACTTCCACTGCCTCGCCAGCTATCTCAAACCGCTGTGCTGTCCCTAGGTTATTGATCATTACTTTATTTTCTGCATATTAATTTTCAGGCCCACGGTTCTACTCTGTTCGCCCAGTGTAGAAAGCATGCTTTGCAATTCGTCCCCCGAGTTACCTAGCAAGGCAACGTTATCAGCAAATCTGAGGTTACTGAGGTATTCTCCATTAACCCTTACTTCCACCTGTTCCCAATCCATCGTTCTCAATACTTGTTGCAAACATGCTGTGAATAACATTGGAGAGATTGTGTCTCCTTGTCTGACACCCTTCCTTATAGGTATTTTACTGCTCTCCCTATGGAGGATGTTGGTAGCTGTACACCCATTGTAGATATCCTATAGTATTCTTACATAATGCTCATCTATCCCCTGGTTCCGTAATGCCTGAATGACTGCTACGGTTTCTACCGAGTCAAATGCTTTCTCATAATCTATGAAGGCTATATATAGGGGTTCGGTATACTCAGCGCACTTCTCTATCGCCTGATTGATCGTGTGCATATGGTTCATTGTTGAATAATCTTTACGGAACCCTGCTTGTTCTTTAGGTTGACTGAAATCTAAGGTTGCAGAAATTCGGTTAGCGATTACCTTGGTAAGTACCTTGTAGACGACTTGCAGTAAGCTGATCGGCCTGTAAATTTTTAAGTGCTTCATGTCGCCTTTCTTATGGATCAGGATGATGTTCGCGTTCTTCCAAGATTCCGGTACTATTGCGGTCATTAGGCCTTACATATACAGGTTTGCCAGTTTTTCAAGTGCAATTTTTCTGCCATCCTTGAAGAGGTCTGCTGTTATCTGATCCTCACCAGGTGCTTTGCCCCCTTTTATTTCTTTCAAAGCCTTCCTTACTTCTTCGGTCGTTACTGGTGGGATATCTATCTCCTCTGAACTACTGTCTCGTTCGGCATTATCCTGGATGTCCCGGCCACTGTAGAGATCCCTATAGAACTCCTCGGACACTGTGACTGTTTTATCCCTATTTGTGGTGACATTGCCTTAGTTATCCTTAAGTGCATACATTTGATTTTTCCCCACGCCAAGAAGTCTCTTCACTGCTTTCAGGCTACCTCCGTTCTTTACAGCGTATTCGATCCTCTCCATATTTTACTTCCGTATGTCAGCGGTATTACGCTTATTGATAACTTCGAGAGCTCCGCTAGTTCTATTCTGTCAGCTTACAGAACCTCTATCTGTCTGATATAACCTGATATAACCTGATATATAAGCTGATATAACCTCTAACCTAGGGGGCTCACAAATCCCAACCTAGCTTTAACGGTCGAGACTCCTTGTCCCGCCGGGAACTGCCCAGCTCGGCGCTCAGACAAGAACGATTTCTAACAGCCAAGTTCGCCCTTATAATGCCTGGAGATCACACTGTATCGGGAACGCCCCTGTAGCGTTCGTACACGCGTAAGGGAGTGCCCAAATTCACGTAGACAGCTGTCACTTAGCGTGCTATGGAATATTCAATGAAGCGCCGCCTTCTTTGGGTCAACGGCACGCTCGCGGAGGAGGATGTGCGGGCTACCCCGCGGGGTGAGAGCGAAAGGCGGTGACAGTGCACTGTGCCGTGCGGGGCGCGTTTACAATGGTGTCTTGCGGGGCGCGCGCTTCGACGCCTGTAATTCCACCACCTCCGCGCGTCACATCGACGATTCTCGGAATCCGGCGGCGCCGTCTGCTGTCTCAGTGGGGGATTATCCCTGTGGTATTCGGTGGGCCAGACAATACGTTTCCCGTGCGCGCCGTGACAAATTGGTGACGGCTGCGGCGTAGAGTCAACAGTGCTGAGCCCCCAGACAGAGTGGCGGGTTCTCACGCGCAGCCCGGGCGCTTGGCCGCTGATTTCAAAAGTGGATATTGCACCAGCTTTAGCAAATCTTCCATGAAAATCTCGTTTTCATCGGCGTATATAAAAGGCAACCAAGTGTGTGCTTGATGACAATGAATGTAAAACTTGAAACCCAAAGGAAAGCAAGTCAGTCGTGCGGGCCATTTTTGTAACATAGAACAGCCAGCAAGGGAGAGAAGAGGGCGAAATGTTGATTTTCATGGTTCAAACCGTAGGACAGTGGCACGCGGCCGCTCGATGCTGGGGCGATAACGTTCAAATCCTGCTCGACTGTACTTCATAGCTGATAAGAAAACTTAGTTGTCCCTTTTCTAAAGGAGAGAGAGAAGGCTGTTTATTGAAAAAAGCAGATAGTTTTTCCAGCGTTTGCAATTGCCTTACCGCCCCTCATAAAGGAAAATATAAAGCACGTGAATCTTGATAGTAAACACCCAGTGTGGGCCTCCACTTCCGCCTGACGAACTTCGGGGACCGCGCGTCAGTAAGGAGCACTCTTATGATCACGTTCACGAGCGCGTGCCCACATAACTGCCTGCTCTACGGACGAACGAAGCACCCGTGGCCTACCCATAGACCGGCCAACGGGAATTTAGGTGATCATAATTATTACCATCATCATCTACTGTGGGCTTTACTGTTAGCGTTCAGCATACACAAATCGTATGTTAAAGTCAGGTATTTGAAGCTTCGTTTGAAAAACAACGTGCAAGAAGCCTTGCCTACATATTTCCCCGTTCCATCTGTTGGTCGACCACGCCCCCTCCCCCCCCCCCCTTCCCTCAGCCCGCCGAAAAAAAGTCCTGGCTACGTGCCTGGTAAGATGGAGCTGTCATACACTTTCTTCTTCAGAGAAAATAATAAGCTGCCATTCGTTATCTGAGAATGCCTGCCGAATGCACTACACCTCATTGTTATCCTTCTGATTATCTCTGCCTCCGTTATTTGTAGTTATGTTGTGAATAAATTAAACCAGAGATATATTTTCGGTAGTTGAGAAAATGGGAAGTGAGAAAAAAGTATTGCTGGGTTTTATAGGCCCACAAGAGAGATTAGAAGTAGCCAGTGCAGGATCTCGAGTGAACGCAGTTGAAATTAATTGTTGTGGCGCTTTTTATGAAGCTTTGTCTCGTTTGTTTCACTTCGGTGTACATATTAAGCTATGTCGAATTAAAACATTCCCATGTGTACCGTAACGAGAGGTCGGGGGAATCACTCATGAGTCAAGTCACTCACTCATTGTGACTCAAACTAACGCATGAGTTTGAGTTTGAGTGAGCGCGAGGCTAGTGCGGTATGGTGGGTCTGAGCACGAGAGAGTTAGAGTCTGACTGAGTTCGAGTACGCCTGAGAGCGAGTGAGTTCTGAGTCCATTCTGAGTTTTGAGTTCCTTTCGAGTTTTGAGTCCATTTGAGTTCCGAGTTCACTTTGAGTTTTGAGTCCATTTTGAGTTATAAGTTGTACGGACGCAGCCTCTACGTGCGCCCGCGTAGGGTTATTAAACTGCGGTGCGTGCCCGTCAAACACCGATAGTGGCGTCAGTGCGTCATGTGCCCGTGCGCGCGTGTGCAATGAACAGTGAGCCGCAACGAACACGTGTAGGGCGACCAAACCCGGAGCATGCGCACAACCAACCGAGTGGCTTTAAAGCGGCGCTCACAAGAGGAGTGGGGGGAGTGCGCACCGGGGGACACGCGAGAGCAGCTGCGGCCGCGGGCGGCCGCGAGCCACGACTATGACGCCCGGACAGCGAGAAGCAACCAGCGTCCGCGGCGGACGCTCTTCACCCGACGTCGGCACAAGTGACTGAGGACGTCGTCGTGAGTGTACAGCACCATGCTGTAACTTTCTGGACAAGCAGTGCTTCAACCGCCGCAAGGTTTTCTTTACGCACTTTCCGTGCTTGCTTGCTGTACTCTTTTTATATTGCCTCCCAACTTGCTTTGTTTGTTTTTTCCTGCCTTGGTTTTCCCGGAATAAACCGGTGATTCGTTCTCATGCGGATCGGTGTTACTTCGTCGGGCGGGTTCTGGCTCGCGAACTCTTTACGCTCCAAGGGGGATCCTTCAATGGCGCCCAACGTGATTTCTTTCTTTTTTTTCCTGTTATCGTCTTCGAGCTTTGACTCACCCCACGAGCTACACTGCCACCTGCTTGTGGGAATGCTTGCAGAATGCTTCCGAAGTGTGTATGCTTTGTTCGGTTCGCTAACCTTTTTTCACGCAGCAGTGACCGGCGGATTAAGTGCCCCAAAAGCCGGCCGTGCCTACTTTGCGAGCTTCACTTGGCCAGCGGAGGATGCTTCCAATCGCTTACCACAAGCGAACGTTTAACGACGAAGCTGTCGTGAAAAAAGAGCGGCCGAAAGCTGCGCACCAAACCCTGTGAGTGACTCGCCACAGAATTCGCGCTTATCGACAAAGTGTAACCGCTGATTAACCGTGCGCGCCCACTTCGAAGCATTCTCTATTTCTGCGATGGTCAGAAAGGCTGTATTTCAGGTAGGGTTGACAGTATTTTGCAGCTACAACTATGTCGACGGACGAGAATGCTGCTTTTCGGTTAAGCGGAAATGCCCCCGCACTTCTCCCGTATAGTACTGCACAGACTGAACAGCTGTTAGACAACACAAAGCGAATTCTTGACTTGATGACCCAACTCATAGCATCGAAGGCCGAGTTTGAAAAGCAACTGTTGTCGCTTCAGGCTAGCAGGCTTAACACTGAGGCATTGTGCAGTTAACGGGCGCCACAAGTTAATCAATGCAGCTGTCACTGCAATGCGTCGTTGCGGTAAAACTTAGCCATGCCAACGTACATAGGCTACACAGACAAGAAGTCTGTTATCGACTTTCTTTATGAATTGTCGGACTACCAACAAGCCATGGCAATTTCAGATAGCGTGCTTATTGATAAGCAGGATCTTGCCAGTTGCTTTGCGGTAGGCAGCCGGTGCTTGGAGACGTCACCAGAAGCCATTTGAGCATATGATGGACTTCAAGGAGCGCTTTAAGCTGTAGTTTCTGCCTCCCGGGTATGAGTACCGCGTCAAAGACGAACTTCGCGCACGGACACATGGAGATGGTGAAAGCCTTCGCGAATATGTGCGTTGTATGCAGGACCTGTACGAGCGAGCGGAACCGGCAGCACCCGAGGCGGAAAAGGTTTTCCGGGTCGTCAGACAGTGCCACCCGGGGTTCCAGCCGTACGTGCGATCCCGGCGGTTCTCCGACTTCGATGACCTGGCAAAGGAGGCCACAGCCATACAAGCTTCGCTGATGGCACGGAATCTTAACAACCGCCACCGCCTAAAGAGGCGTGCTTAGAGCCTTCCTGTGCGTGCATAATGCAGGCCCCCTCCGGGCGAAACCAGCCGAGCTCCCACTGGACGAGAGCAACGCAGCGAGCCAGGAAGGCAGCGCTGTTCGCAGGCGTGGGGTCCGACAATCGGAAACCACGAGGTAATGGCCAGAGGCACACAGCAGAGAACAGCCACAGCGGGGATGGCTGCAGCGCTGACTCACCCCAGCGGTGCGGCGCCACCGTGGGAAGCTGTTGCAGCGCTGACTCCCCCCAGCGGTGCGGCGCCACCGTGGGAAGCTGTTGCAGCGCTGACTCACCCCATTGGTGCGGCGCCACCGTGGGGAGCTGTTGCAGCGCTTACTCACCCCAGCGGTGCGGCGCCACCGTGGGGAGCTGTTGCAGCGCTGACTCACCCCAGCGGTGCGGCGCCACCGTGGGAGATGGTTTTCAAGCAAGGAAAATGGTGTATAGCAGCGGCATCCGCCGCTCTAGCACGGCTGTGGCCGACGCTACTGCTGCGTTCGGGACGCTGCCCCCGCGAATTCCAGGTAACGGCTGGCAAAGTTTTCGGTTACACTCAGCCACGTGTGTGAATTTAACTGACGCTGCATGGGCAATAGTTAGGGGTGTCGTTCGAAGCTTTGCTTTACAAGCAGCTTCACACAATGAATTGGAGCTATTTTTTATGTCTCTAGATTTTCTAGAAGCGCAACCATCGCTTAAGTATGTGTAGCTCACCGCGAAGCGTGTTACGTCAATAATATAAAACGATACTGGCTCGCTACAAACGGCGACGGAAGGTTTATCCGGCCTGCGACTGAAGTCAAAAACATGTGGCCAGGGGGTCATGGTAACCCCTAAAGTATGGCTAATGTGCGATCACATATATCGGTGGTAGACATGACATGTTGCACTGCGGAAGAGAAACCGAAACTAGTTCAAATTCCCCGAAAACAAACTACAATAACTTTATTCCGACCAATGGTTGTTGCGTAGTGCACGAAAGTATTTCCTTAAAAACATCCTTTGCACGAACACAGGTGCGTATGCCTGAACTGTACAATCTTGGTCGTCTACCATTAGATCGCAAGATGAGTTCGCGTCCTTTCGCGTCAGTGCCGCACTTGGTGCTTCCGGAGCAGAACTGGATTGGTATTTTTTCTTCTTTTCGGCTTTAAAACCTATATGTGGCATTAGCGAGGACATAAGCGATGAAAACCTTGTTTATTTGCGCCAGCCTATGCGATGGAAACACAAACACACGTTAAAGAGATAATAAAGCGGTTGGCTAGGACTTTTGAACCCTGATTCACTAGGTTGTTTACTACTCTAAAAATTCCAACTTGTTTTTTTTTCTTGGCGTGTGCAATGTTCATGTGACTCTTCATAGGATCTACTTTCAAAGAGAAGATCAATGATTGTCCGTAAATGAAATGAAGTCACAAGTTGGCGCCACCCTTCGGCGGGGAGCTCAGAATAGTGTAATGGTATTGCTGTCATTCCAAACGTTGATATCAGAAACGCATTTATATAACAATCACCCGTTTCGCTGGCTCAGTGGCTAAGGCGTTCTGGAGCTGAACCCAAGGATGCGGGCTCGATTGAAGGTCGCGGCGGCCGCTTATCCGATGGAGGCGAAAATCGAAAACGCCCGTTTGTTCGAGATTTCTGCGCACGTGAAAAATCCCGAAGTGGTCAAAATTAACCCGGAGCCCTCCACTACGGCGCGCCTCATCGCCTCTGCAGTGTAGGTGCGTTAAATCGCATAGTCAATGAATGATATATACAACAATCTGCTTTGAAACAATGGTACCTCTAGAATACGGCAGATGAGTGCATGAGTATGGTACTGCGCTGGTGAATAAAAAGTTCGTCTTCGCTCCTGCAACAACAGTCACTCTCCCAACAAGTAAAACAAGGCAGCAGAACGATGAAGTAGCAAAGCCAAAATGACTATGTACCTCGAGTTTTTCGCGGGTTGAAATAAATTAGGCGTCATAAATTGTTCGGTCTCCTTCTCCTACCAGGGCTGTCCACAATGATTCACCCCAGCTTTTACTCGGACATTTGCAGTGTCAACGGAATTTTAAAACTTCGAATATGATTTCCGTCTTCGGATCACTTTTCCGCTCATGCATTACGCTCAAACTCTACAATATTAAACAGCTTTACTTTAAACGATGCAGCGAAATAGATAGTGACAGTGCTCGTCGCCGATGCTGCACAGATTCAAATATGTATTCCGAAACCTTCGAGCTGCTTTTGTCTGCATGTTTATTCCCGTCAAGGCTAAGTTGAGTCACGTTTTAGCAGTGCGCGGGCCAACTCAACAGGATAGATCATTGGTTCAATTTAAATCAAATGGTAAGTGCAGGAAGTCTGTTTTTTAGCACGTTTGTAATAATCGAAATGTAATTTCGTAACGCCAATCATGACGTGTATTTCGGGCTGCGACCACACAGTGTGTAAGGAAAATAACGATCAGGCCCTTATGAACTGCGGTACTGAAAACGAAGCTCTACTCTTTGTGTACCGCCGCAAACGATATCGCTGAAATTGACACGAACATCGCGGGACAACGCGTTCACGTGCAACAGGTTACCTAGACTGAAAACTGAGTCCTGTATGCATAAAACTGACACAATTGTCGAAACGGCCAGTTACGTCTGATGAGGTAAAATTTTACACAACTGGTGGAAACCCATCGTTATCCGCTTTATTGGATTCAGCACACTAAGCATGTGTTATTGTTAGACCTTTCGTCTCTGTGGATCTTTAATCTCGATGGGCATTCAGACTCCATTTGACCTTTCGTCGCGGTGGATCTTTCGCCTCGGTGAACATTCAGGCTCGAGTTGACCTTCCATCGCAGTGGATCTTTCGCCTCGGTGGACATTCGAGCCTCAAGCGTTCCCTGTTTGCATAAATGGAAGGGGTGTGGATACATAGAAGGGAAAGGAAGGAGCGTGAATGTGGATACATTACATATCCCGTGGAGGCCTATGATGCGTAAAGCCATCTATGGGCACGTTTGAGCATATATATACGCGTTTATTACGCCCTGTTCCAAAACACAAGTGCCTGGGGGCCTCGTGATATAGAGAATCCATTTCTGGCCAGCAGTCAGACGAACGAGGTTTTAATACCTCAAGCGCAGTATTTTGAGGGCGCAGCTCTTTGGCGCCCGTCCCTGAACTCAACCGCGTCGGCATCGTTGTGACCGAGCGAGTGGTGGGAAGACCGACGAGTGAAACGATGGGAAGAACGACGAGTGAAAGAAACAGACGAGGAGTGTCTAGCGAAATTGGGAGGTAGGGCACTTCGCCGTGGCGGCCCAAGCCAGCGCTCTCCGATGGTGTGCGGTGGGGGAGAGGAGGGGAAGTACGCTGTGCCACCACGAGGCACTCGACGGCGCGATGTTTGGTGATAACGTGAGGGGTGCGTGCACGAGATTACTGTGCACATTCGTTTAAGACGCAGTACATGTTCCCTTCCTGAGATGCACCTCGCGCTGCCACCGCTGAAGCTCACCATAGCTGCCGTCGAGAGAACCCACCAGTGAGTGATGCCTCAGCGCACTGGAGCCATTACCAGTGAGCTCTAAACTACGAGCGAGGCAACTGGTCGTGCACTTCGTCAGCCGCTGCAGCTAAACGAGCAGCCATAGCGGAGGCCCAGCACCGCCGACGCCAGAACCCCGATTGAGTGCGGAACAATGAGCGAAGCAACCGGGGAATGTGCTTCGTCAGCCACTGCAAAAACGCCTTCTGCAAACATACAAAAATATCCGCCTGAAACTCCTTGCCTCAACACAGTCAAAACAGCGAAACAGCTGCGCCCAAACATCGCTTTAGGGAGTATCCCAATCGCCAGCTAATTTTTTCATAGTTTTATACTTCCAAAAAATATTTATCACGCGTGACGTAAATTATAGAACATATCTGCAATATAAACAAAAATTAAAATGGTTTATCCCTTGAGGTCAGGTCCAGCACTAGTGTTTTATTTTTCAGTCGTTTGGTCCCTGTTATGCCGGGGTCCTCTACTTTTCTTGAGTCGTTTTGAACATTCGCGTAAGTGTATAAGAGGGGGGGGGGGGGTGAGTTGGACGCAATTTGTTTTAAGTTGGGGTTTTGTATCCTTTAAGTGCGTTTCAACTGCCTGTGGCTTGCTGAGAAAAGGCTTGCTTCGGTATGTTTTTGCATTGTTTTGTCCTCCTGAGGTTGCTTGTGCCTCTTGTTATTTTACTTCGGAGGTATTTAGTCTGCGTTTGGGTAGGTGTCTGCTGTCAAACATGATGCGACCCCCTAGGGAAGTGGATTGTGAATACGCGGATGGAGTCTTCTAACGTGCGCGTCGCTAAAGGGGTAAGGATACCTAAAAACGTTTCCCTCCAGGACCCCCTCCCAAAGGCAACAACCAGGCTTTGAACAATCAAGCGCAGGCGAAAACTCAGCTCTCCAGGAGACTTTCAAGGAGGACGCAGCACCGAGTGTGTGAACAGTTAGCGATCGTTTGTGTGCTATAAAAGACGTCGGCTTTAGGGAAATGAGAACGTAGTCAGGTTGATGATAACCTGATATTTAAAAATGTGGTTACAAATGGTGCGTAGATTTATTCTCAGGCGCCTTGTTCAACGCCGGGATCGGCGGCACAATAGATGCATCACACCTTGGGCTGTGATACAAAAGAATGGCTCCTTCGAACATAGACCATAGTCCTAAACTGCTTACTCTAGACGTGCATCTGGAAGGGCGAATGTGTGCCGTGTCCTTTATTCTTCTACCCGGACCTCAGGATCCAGCAAGACCTGGTGACGAGGGCCCGGACAGCCAGCTGCAGCCAGGGTATCCTGCACTAAGGATGCCCTCCTCCGGGCGGGCACCCTAACAACTGCGCCTCATGCTCGCAAATAAAGATTTATCAATCAATCAATCAATCTACTATAGAACCCCGTATAGAAGTTTCCTCTTACTCCTGCGACGGCTACTTTAAATGTATTTAACGTGACTTGGCCGCAAAAGTATGTACCCTTCGTGAAACATTTATCGTACGAATAGGGACTGCCACGTTTCTATAGGCAAGCTAAATGCGGGTTTCTTACTGTTGTTTCCGTCGGTATTATTGGCGAGTGCTTTGTTCTTTTATCTTTGACTTCATTCTTTGTCTGCCGCGTTTATTGTGCTAGCCGCTATTTACAGGAATTGTGCTGTGTAGAAATTGCGATTCGAAATAGTTTCGGCACATATGGTTTCCGGATAACCCTTACGTAAAACTCACAAAACCAACTGGTCTATGCAATAGATTTTTCAGATCAACTGGTATCGCCAAAGCCTCTCGTATCGATTACAACCCTGAACTGCAAACATGCGTATGATCAATTTGGGAGTTTTAATCCCTCTGGCCGGTCTAGTAGAAAGTTTTAGGTGAGTGGCAAGTTTGTTATGTGCAAACAGTGCTAGAGAGTAGTGGATAACCAGTGAATTAAATTGGGCTACTTTCTGGTTATTATTGATGGAGAAAGTACTAATTTTTGTATTTCCAGTAGCTATCGGGTACCAATTGTGTAGCTCGAAGGCGGCGTATTTGCCTAGCCACCAACTATTCGGCGGGATGGGAATTGTGCTTAGAAGAGTGTTTGTGACACGGAAAGGGCAATTTCCCAATCCGTTTACTGAAGGCTGGTACCTTTTTTACCTGCACAGGTTCCCTTCTAGTCATGTTTCTATGACAGCAAAGGTTTAAAAGTGGTGCAAAAAGAAAAGGTACAAAACGCAAAGAAAACCAGAGTGCGCTTTTTTATTCTGTTTCCGTACCTCGTCTTAGCGCAGCGCTGAATCCCCCTACATCCATCGCTGAAGAAACAGCGATGGATGTAGGGGGATATGTTGTCTGTAGAGTTCTCTGAAGTGTTTGTGTAGTGTTGTGTGAAGTGCCTTGCATGTTATTAGTATGTGCACTACGGATAGGGCCTCTCCGCACCTGTTGCACTGGGGTCTAGGAGATCCCGTCAGCAGATACGAGTGAGTTGCATGCGTGTGCCCTATCCGTAGCCTACCCAAGGCAACATCCGTGTGTCTGTTGTGTGAGTCAGATGTGTACCGTCCCAAGTGTGGCTTTATTATATGTAGTTTGTTGTCTGTCGGTTCGTCCTAGTGTGTTTGCCATGTTCTGCGCAAGTGTTGCCTTATGTGTGGCTTGAGGTCTGTGTAGGGTATCGTTGTAATGTCTACAGTGTTCCTGAGTAAAGCAGCTCTCGTCTGCCAACTCGTCCCCAGCGATCCCAGCGTGTCCTGGGACCCAGCAGAGGACCAGCTCATGCTTTTGTGCATACACGGACATGATACACACAGAACACAAATAAGCCGGAATGGGAGTAAATGGCTTGTGTCATAACTCAGTACCAATTCGGAGTTTTCAAAACTCCTTCCAATGGGAGTTTCGCCTTACTCCCATTATTTCGGCAGTTTTTTCAGTAGCATATGGGAGTTTCATTTTACTGCCACTACAATGGGAGTTTCCAGGGGTACCATTGGGAGTGTATTGTTTCCTCCAACTGGGAGTTTTCAGGGGGCGCATTGGGAGCAGTGTTGACCTGCATTCGAGGTTTTTTTTGTGTGTTTTTGTGCGCTTCATATATATGCGCTGCAGTGGAATTTATTACTGCATTTGGGAGTTCTTAATAAGGGCACAGGCCGCATTTTTATTTTTTGTTGGGGACCACGTAATTTCTAGTCTTTTTCCGCTTCAAACGTTGAATGGCGAAACGTGAAAAGTTTGTTTTCTGCACAGCCAATTTATTGCATAAAAATTACATGAATACGATATACGTGTGAACACGTCAATAAGACAATAAAAACACTGAATCAACAAAACACCTACATCGAGAACACAAGGTATCTTGGTAAGAACTTTATCTACTACAACACTCCTCAACAAAAAAAATTTAAGCCATTTGCAAACAATGAGGTCAGCATGTCGTCGGTGCGCTGTTTGCTTGCACGTGCCTCCCAAACGCTGACGTTGCCGCACCCCCTGGCACGTTCTTCTGGAAGCCACAGCATCACATTCATTAGAGGGATAGCAAAACGCTTTAAATCTGCGGTAACAAATACATAAGCATATTGGGCATCTGACCTGAAAAAAAAAGAAAAGAAACGGCACCGTAAAGACGCTGAACTTGTCACTCTTGTGTCCAACTTTCCGTAATGTCTGAATGTTTGTTTAACGCTACGCAAAATTGCACTTCTGTCCGAGACACCTGCGCTCACTAGTTCGTCAAAACGAAGTGTTCTGCTGTTCAAAAAAATGCGCGACCCTTGTGGCGACCAACTTCTCAAAATGCTTCCTTTCCCTCTTTTCCTTGCGTGTAGTGTTCTGGGAACGAGCTTCAGGTTTTATCCCCCGCACTGCCCCTCTCTCCCCTCACCGAAAGTTACGGAAAAATTTCGGTCGGTGTGACGCCTGCGCGTGCCCCCCTTCAAAAAAAAAATTAATAATAAGCAGTCCTCTGTCCACTCTACAGAATGCTCCCTCGAATGGCGTTTGCTGGTTATAGTTACACGCGCCTAGCGTACGGAGAGCTCCCACAGGGCCCCGACCTTCTCCCTTTCCAGTGAAAGCAATTATTCGCCGGCGGCACGCGGCAGTCACCCTCCTCGTAGCAGGCGCGGTTGGCACCACACCTATTTCTCAAGAAAAGCGGCAGCCCTGCGACGTTTGACCGGCCAACTTCACCCTCGCTTGCCAGTAAGCCACAGACACAGCCTAACAAAAACACCTAACAGCCGTCCAGAGTTCGGACAGTTTTCATTCTGCTTGCGAGTGTAAATGAGTGAGTGTTCTGCTCGAGACCCGCGCAAATACGCATTGCTTTCACACTGTTCGGCCTCCCCAATGACGTTCCGGGCATGGTGCCGCCTTTCACGCACAACGCTCACCTCCAGTGGCGGAGAATCGCCCGTGCAGTGGCGCGGGAAACACGTTGAGTTTATTTGACGCTAGAAGGGGCACAAGTCTCCCAAAATGTTGCGTACAATAAAAAATGTGAAAATCTTACCTTCAACCACCTCGCAGAGGCACAACCGCGTTGTTTTTAACGAGCCACTCTCAGCGATCACTGCATTTAGGCCTCGCGTCGGCTCGCTGGCGTATTCCGTCGGCTCGAAGGTCGGTGACACGGAGGCGACGTTGCAGTCCGTCGCACGTCAGTCCAGGCTGGTTCCACAATGTTCGCAACGAGCTTCGGTTGTTGGGAAGCACTTCACATCCGTTCGTCCGGCCGCAAGTTCACACCGGCAATACATTTTCGGGGACGCTGGAGCTCACACGACACACGACACCAACTGGCAGCCATTTTGTAAGGACGCGTAGAGGAGGAAGGGTTGAAGGAGGAGGAGAAGGAAATGGAGGTGGCGTGGGAGTTTTTAATACTCCCATTAGGACAAACACAGTAATCACAGCCAGATACTGCGTTTTGTGAAGAGGTACAACCGTGGTAAATGCGCTTATTTACGACGGCTTGTGGCCCCCGGTGTTAACTGGCAGTTTTTCCACCATCATACTACCACACGTGGGAGCAGGCCGTCTGTCGTGAGGAGTTTAAAAGACGCATTCCAACCAAGAAACTCCCATTCAGGCTAACTTTTGTTTTGTGTGTACTGTTGAATACAAGATTAACTATGTGGTTTTGGGGGGGGGGGGGGGGGCTTGTGCGATGACAGTGCGCGAATAACACTCAAAAAATCTGTATAGATGACGAAATTGGGAATTTGATTTTCAAGAATGTGTCGTAGAATCAGTAAAATTCCATACGCGTCTGCTGAAAAAATTGTCGTGTGGACGCTCATGGTTCTGGCTGCATTGAAATTTGGACCATGAGCAGCACACGACACCATAGTGGAGGTTTTAGAGGCGTCACTATAAAATGCTGCACATGTGTATTTAAACTGCAAGGACAGGAAGTGTTGCAGTATTGCAGCTCGTGATACACGATTTTTGTCAAGTCTCATAAAAGAAAGGCCGCACGACACAGGGCGAACTTGCCAAGGCGGTAAGCTGTTAGAAAAGGACGACCTGTACACATCTAAAAACGAAGCACTGAGATCCGAGGCTCGCTCTCTCACTCTAAGTGAAAAGGGCAGAGGAACGGATGGGCGATTTACAAAGAGCAGAGATGTTGATGTATCGTTAAAGACAGGATAAAAAAGATGATTATTCAGCGACGAAATTTCAAAAGCATAAAGTAAGTCCATGTACGTCCGTTGGTTCTTCAGGCTCCACTTATTACACTCGGCACACAGACTCTCGACAGGGCTAGTGCGAAAAGCGCCCGACGCAAGCCGTAGCCCCAAGTGTAGCACTCGGTCAAGCATTCGCAACGCTGTTTTAGTCGCCGACCCATATACCACACTGCCATAGTCTAAACGAGACCCAACCAAAGCAGTATAGAGCCGTAGTAGGAGTTCTTTGTCGGAACCATACGATTGGTGGGAGAGAACCCTAAGTATATTCATTGTTTTAGACATTTATGTTTAAGTTCCTTGATGTGTGGAATGAATGTGAGTTTGTGGTCAAACACAACACCTAAAAACTCGTGCTCCTTGCTCACAGGAAGCAACACGCCATTAAGAGTAATGTCTGGGTCCGGATGGACCCCGCGCTTCCTAGAGAACACAACGCAGGAGCTTTTAAGTGCGAATGCACTTTATAAGCGACCCCAAACCATCCACCGCCGGCGGCGGCGGCGGCGGCGGCGTCCGCAGTGCTCCTCTATATTTAAAAAAGAAACAGCATCCGGCGCCAGGTTTCGATCCGAGGACTTTGCGGCCGCAGCGCGACGCTCTACCAACTAAGCCACGGACGCCACGCTGATATCAGTGTGAGTAACGCGCCTTATATCTTTAACGCATTCAAACTACGTCGTCAGCGGCGTGCGTTGGCGACTCAGCGGCGTTATAGCGGCTTGATAACTGCGTGGTGTACACGTGATACTACAAACCCGCTGGAAGAGATGGAAGAGAAGGCGGCGAGGCGGTGGGCTGCGGGGGCCGAGCGCAAGCGCCGCAAGCGGGCCGACAACCGTGCATTCGCACTTTCACATTCTCCCCCTCGGGGAAATGCGGGGGAATTTTTTACAGGATTCAATTTAAAACCATTCTTGTCTGCCCAGCTGGCACGTTTCTTGACGCCGAGCTGGACTTGGCGTTCGCACATTGATATAATACATGATTTAAAAGACATCTGCACGTCATCTACATACATGGAGTAAGAAATTGTAGGCGGCAGTGCCTTCATAAGAGAGTTCATTTTTGCTATGAAGAGAGTGCAGCTTAGAACTCCGCCTTGCGGCACGCCATTTTCTTGCACGTGTACCTTTGACAGTGCAGAACCAACTCTGACGCGAAAGGTTCCCTCCTACAAATAACTAGCAAGGGTGTTAAACATATTACCTGAAACACCGAATGCTTTCAGATCAGTAAGGATCCCATAACGCTACGCGGTGTCATAGGCCTTTTCTAGGTCGAAAAACACAGTTAAAGAGAACTGTTTGTGAATGAAGGCATCCTAAATATGTGACTCTAATGTCACAAGTTGATTGTTTGTGGATCTCCCCGCCCTGAAGCCTGCCTGGCAGCTCTCGAAAAGACTGTTGTACTCCAAAAAGTGCACAAGCCTCCGGTTTATCATCTTCTCGAGACGCTTGCTCAGGCAGCTGGTCAGGGCAAAGGGTCGATAGCTAGCGGGAGAAGAAGAGTCCTTTCCTTGTTTCAAGAATGCTACAACTATGGCATCCCTACAAGACTTTGGAATGTGCCCCGAAAGCCATATCTTGTTGAAAAGGTGAAGAAGTGTTACAAGAGTGTCTGTGTGTAAGTTCTGTATTATTGTATATGTAATGTTGTCTGGGCCTGGAGCTGAGGGTTTACACGTGCTCAGAGCACCCCTCAGCTCATTAAGTGTGAACTCAGAGTTAAGAGAAGTGGCTGACCTGTCATTGTCACGTAAAGGCTTCTTTTCGGCCACGCGTTTGTGTTTAATGAAAGTGTTTGTTTAGTGTGCTGAACTGGAAACGTGTTGGAAGTGTTGTGCGAGTGCGTCAGCCTGGTCTTCGAGCGTATCCCCTGTTGTGCTGACCAGAGGCAGGCTGTGTGTTTGCTGTCCCTTGGGTGTGCGTATTTGTGTCCATACTTTCCATGTGTCTCTGTAGGAGTTAATTGATGTTATGAATGCACGCCAACTATCGCGTTTTGCCTCACGGCCCACACGTTTTCCAGACGCCTTGGCCCGTTTGAACAAGAGGAGGTTACTCGACGTGGGGTACCGACGAAGGATACCCCACGCCTTGTTCTGGGCCTCTCGCACCCGCCTACAGCCCTCATTCCACCAGGGCCTCCGCTGGTTGCGCGGGGCAACAGAGGCGTGGGGAATGGACTTTTCGGCGGCGTCGAGGATGTGCGCCGTTAGTAGTTGGGTTGCCTGCTCAACGTGTAGTTGTGTTATGGACGTGTAGTGCAGTTTAGATGAATCTGTAAATATATTCCAGTTTGCTCTTGCTTCATTAAACCTGTTTTGGGAAGATGGACTGCTCGGGCCATTACCTATATATGTTAGTGAGGTGGGGAAGTGGTCACTACCATATGGATCAGTGCCCACACCACACTCAAGACATGGAAAGAGAAATGCAGATCCAAAAGCGAAGTCAAGCTGTGAATAAGTGTTGTGTCCTATATTATAATATGTTGGCTTTTTTTGGTTGAAAAGACATGCTCCCGACGATGTTAAAATTTCTAAATTAGACGACCTCGGGCATCCGTGCGAGCAGAGCCCCAAAGAGAGTTATGTGCGTTGAGGTCGCCTAAAAGAATGAAAGGTTGGGGTAACTGATCTAGCAGACACTCGAAATCTGTGCTCGATAGTTGGAAGTCAGGAGGGATGTAAAGAGAACATAGTGTTATAAGCCTATTAAAAATTATCGTTCGAATGACAACAGCCTCTAGAATGGTCTGTAGTTGGACAGGGTGGCACGCCAAGGTTTTTCGGGCAATGATGGCCACACCGCCTGAGGATGTGCCACCACCATCTCTATCCCTCCTAAATACCATGTAACTATTCAAGAAATTTGTGTGCTTGGGGTTTAAATGGGTCTCTTGGAGACACATCACACTTGGCTGGTTGGAATGCAGTAACTCATAGACATCATCAAGATTTTTAAGAAGGCCTCTGCAGTTCCATTGCATGATATTTTCTCTTCCCATTATTGAAGTTTAGAGCTACTGGAGTATGTGTGTGTGTTTATGTGTCGGCTTTCGCGGCTTGTACTCTTGGAAGGGGCTTTTTGATTCTCTCTACTGACCTGGACGCCGGAGCCCGTTTCTTCCGCTGTGGTGCATGCCGGAATGGCTCGACGTCTAGGTCGTCATCTGAAGGGAAGGGGTGCCCAGCGGACTGGGCCCCCTAGACTTGGACTGGGCACCCTTTGCAGTGCCCTTCGTTTTGGGCACGACCGCCGAGGGCGTCAGGAGCGCCCCGGGTGGCACAGGCGGTGCGGCGGAGGTGGGAACTGCTGCGGTTTCCTCAAGCTCCATCTCCTCGCATATGCTTCGGGCCGGTGGAGGGGAGGAGACAGTGGGCGCAGCAGCATCCCCAGCCGACGTGGTTGCCACTACAGCCGCTGCTGGCTCAAGCGGTGCGGAGGCGAGTTGGGCCGCCGGAGGAAACCCAGGGGGGGGGGGGGGAGCGGGACCAGGTCCGACTCGCGGTACTGGGTCCCCGCGGAAACAAGACGCCGCTCCGCCCCCCGGCGAGCTGCGTTGGCGCACCTGCCCAGGGGGAAAGAGGCGAACCTCTTTCGCGCCTCTGGGAAGGTGATGTTCTCGTTTACTTTCAAGGCAATGATCTGTTTTTCTTGTTTGAATTTTTCGCAGCTCCTGGAATAGGGAGCGTGTGGTCCCTGGCAGTTCGCACAGGTGAAGCTCTCGGATTCGCATTTGTCGGTTAGGTGATCGTGTGCTGCACATTTTGCGCACGTCGGTTTACCACGGCAAGAGGTTGTGCCGTGCCCAAACCGCTGACACTTGAAGCAGCGGCGCGGGTTTGGCACGTAGGGACGGACCAGACATCTCATGAAGCCTGCGTTCACCGCAGGCTTCGCGGCGCTGCTGTCATGGCCTGATCGCTGCGGCCGTCGAGCAGATCTGCTTCAGTCTCATTTATTAGACCTCTATCAGAGATGACGCCCTGGCAGCTACTTAGACTGCGATGGGGCGTGATCTTGATGTCAACATCGACCATGCGCGTTTGCTTCAAGTGGTTACAGGATTGTTGTTTGTTTTGGACTTCAATTAGGACTTCTGTGGTTGTGAGCTTTTTAAAAAAGCCTTGCACGATTTGCCTACAAGGCTTTCAAGAAACTTGGAAATGAGAAAGAAAGACTGGGAAGGGATGGGTTTTGATTTATTCATGGATTCCATTACCAGCAAGCGCGAGAAATTATCTGCCTTTGGAATGGAGATTGAAGACAAAGGAGGAAAAGATAATTTGGTGCGGCCCCTTTTCAGGGACCGATCACGTTTGGGATGGGGGGGTTGAAAATTGCATATGATACATTGGAAAACACGGAGACGGGGGTACTTTCTCCTTTGACCTTACCCTGGTAGTCAAAAAGGTCCCGGAGCTCCCTGCCTGGTAGACAGGCAAGGAGCCCATCGGCCGGAGCTTGACCAAGGCTCCGACGGCCACCGTTTACGGCTTCTACCCTTCACCTTTCAACACCTCGCCACGGTTGGACACGGCTTATGTTTGGGAGCTCGGGGTCCGCGGTGTCGCTGCTCACCGTCACCATAAATACTCAAGGTGCCCCGTGCGGGGTCAACGAGGTGCCTAGTTATATATGTAGATTAGTGCAAGATCTATCTTTTAAGCTCTTCGGAACACGTGTACAAGCGACACATTTTTGGGCGTAGGGCGAAGATGCATAAGCTTGGCCGAAGAATGTGACCATCTTTCTTGGTTGGAAGCTCAACAGAGATAAGTAACAAATACAACTGTTGCTGTTCGCATTAATTATCTGGTAATTTGGTAACATTGTCTCGTCACTAGTGTCTTGTATCGATGGCACCCAGGAGGAGGGGAAGCATCAAAACCTTCCGAGAGATAAAAGAAAAACAAGAACAAAGAAACAAAAATTTGAAGTGCGCTCCAGAAACGCACCAATAAACGAACGCCGCGTCTAAACACCGAGGCATCATGGCCAAATATCGTAGCGCACTGGTCAGCCAATCAGAGAACGCCATGCAGGAGGCAAGTGGCTTGATAACAAAAATTACCCCCATCTCCCCGCGAGGGAACCCTGGTGTGATGCGGCGCATGCATACGCGAAATGATAGAGTACACGTGTTTTAGCGACCACCACCCAGCTCTTGATTACATTTAAGAATGATGACGTGATGGTCAGTAAAGTGCACAGTGACCACTTGCCACAGCAGTGGTCGAATCTTGGTTTCATCGTCGACGTTCCAGAAGAACGAGAGCGAGCGCTGACTGAACCGTCGCGGAGCGATACCCGCTTTATATTCACAGCGCTTGAAGGAAAGGAGACCGCTGAAGAGAGTCGCGCATGCGCGCACATGCGCACCGGAGCACCTGTTAACGCAGCGTTAACGCAGCGAAGCGCTCGCCAACCAAGCGCGCCAGCTGTCGTTATGCTAATGCGCCGGAGTGGAATGTTGCGCACAGCTGTGGGAGAGACAAACGGAGGAGAGTCGCGCATGCGCAGGTGGCGTGCGGACAGACGCCGACGACGCAGGAGGGACATGCCTCAGAGCAAGAGATGCGCCGCATCTAATATGGACACGGAAAGGCAAAGAGCCAATTAGAATATGCCGCGATCAAGCCCAGTGGGGTTAAAGACCGGGCGCACAATGTGAAGGGGGAAGGCACGATACCAGAAGGCGGAAAAAGTACGCGGGGAACGAGCCATGGGGACGCGGCCAGGCCACAGACTATGCCTACCCAGCCTGGGTGGTAGCGGGCCGACTTCTCATCGGCTGCAGCATCCTAGGCGCACCACGAACCTGTGTCTTCGTGGCCCCAGTGGCGGCGGTCGGGCACCGACGGCCAACGTCCACGCTCCGTCGGCCTTCGCGTCGACGGCCCTGAAGGGCTGCGTTCGCGCCGAGACCTACCTGGACTTCCAGCGGCAGCGGCTACCGATGAGTAGCCACCGAGGAAACACGTCGGGACGTGCGGAGCCCACGCCGTTCAAGGAACGACCGCGCGCATCCGACGCCGGCACCGGAGTGAGACGAGGACGGCTACCACCGAGTCGCGGCCAGCCAACACGCGCGGCACGTTAGCCCTGACGACCGCGGTAGGCTAGTATAATATGGACATAGTCGTAGGACACAACTAAGGAGTCGTAGTGGGACAGACATCAACTGGGACATGATGTAATAAGTTTCTATGGACTACTTCTGTAGAACTTCATTGTAGAATTTTCTGGGTTTGAATTTGAATGGTATTTTGTGATCTGTAGTTTGGAGTTTGAGTGTTTATCAATTGTGTGGAATTTCTTTTGTGGTTTGCCTTAGGGGTTCTCCAAGTGTGTATTAAAATGTGTGTTTTGGTAAACCCGTCAACGGCTTTCCTGCGTCCATCTCTCTACTGCTCAATACCCCCTTACCATAATTCCTCACGTGACAACTATGAGAAATAAATATTTATTTGTATATTTTCTTAGGATATCTAATTGGTGCATGATTATTGATTCGTAGGTGGGCTTTTTGCTTCCAAATGTTTGTGGTGACTTCAAGCTTTCCTTTTTTGTGTGTGAATGCACTGTCACGCTATTAGTAATAGTAGCTGCGGGGAATCGAAAAAAACGTACTTGGGTGGCTAGTGTAGCATATCTTGCTTTTAGTTTCTTCACCCAATACAGTACTTGTAATTAAATGTCATAGAACATGCATACAAACTAAGCCCTAGCTAACATGGTGTCATTACATAGGTGCCACCAGTATTTTATTCCAACTATTCAAGCACAAAATTTAAGCTATTTAGTTTGAATCCCATCTGGTGGCTCAATGAATAAGACGCAAGCTGTAGAAGCGACTAAAAGTATTCAAAGGTTAATCCGCCGGTTCCCCGAGAAAGAAAGACCTGTCTATCAATTAAAAAATAGACCACAGGTTACCAATATTCAGTGATTACGTCGCACCCGTCCATGGCATTGCCTGTTCCGCCTCAAACGTGCGCGAAAAGTAATCAGCGTTAGCAGCCCAAAAACGGCATTACGAATTGCCTAATATAGCTTTGAATACCCGGCCAAAACAACTCTTCAGCGACTCTACTGATAGTTTGACCTATCCCTCTGTGGCCTGCTATTTTTGATGCGCCAATGTCGAAGATTCTGTGCATATATTGCAGTACGACCACTTCCATAGCTTCTCGTCCTGAGCTGGAGTTGAATAGGCATCTTAGGAGAAGCATGTCAAGTTCATAAATTTGTAACTCGTGAACTGTAGGATTGCGTTTTCAAGAAATTCCACTTGTCAATGGCAGTTTTTCAAACATTGCTACCTTACCTGCCGTCCTGCTAACCCATGCAAAGTTGTTGCTTACATGAAGATGGGTGGAACTTGGAGTGCGACCTTTATCTCCTTCCCTGTGTCTATTCTTTTATAGCAGCTGATATTTATGCTTCAGGGTTGCTTCTGAGCGGCGAACTATTACTCTTGGCTGGGTCTGTCGTGCTGATGCTAGAACATTTTTGTGGTTTTTCGCCCTTTAAGTCCATTTGGACGGCCTCCACGTGGAACACCCCCTTTAAGTTCGACAATTTCAAGATACATGTGAGGTCTTTAGCTATTAAATCCTATTTTGCCAGGCTAATACAATGTCGAGTTATCTATGATGGCTTCGTGTAGCCGCATGATGGCTTTGTCAACTGCAATAACGGGTGACATCTTTTCTGTAAGAACTTCTTCACGTGCAAAGCCCATTCCAAGGAGTGCTGTATTCGCTCCGCTATCGCTCAACGCAGCGGTCTTGGGCTTGGCATTTCTCCACATTAATCAGCGTTCTGTAGAAATGATTCATTGTCGTACGTGGTGGTGCTTTTTCGGCTTAGTCTTTATATGCTTCATCGTCCATTTTTTGTTGTGCTGTCGTTCGCACAACAGCACGAACCGCACTCACACTTTTTCTGGGGCTATATCGGCAGGTCTTGGTGCTGTGGGCTATCTTTTGGCAGCCTTCACAAATAAGGTCAGTTCACAGTAAGGTCAGTCTAGTATTATTGTGACAACCTGCTGCTGAATGTGCCGCGAAAGTGCACAGAAAATACTTTTTATGCAAACGAGAAGTAGGGAGGCGAATCCTTAATTCTGTAGCGTACAAACTGATAGCAAGCTGCTTATCTGGCTTGTCTCAAATCCTAGCCATATTAATTAGGCCCTGCACCTCAAGAAATTTGTCCGGAGGCACTGCCAGGTCGATAAAGTCTTGTAGTCACTTTTTTTCAGAAACACGAATAAGCTGGCGTCACAGCATTTAGGAATAGCTCCACGAATAGGGCCGGCTAATTGGAAGTGATGAGCCAGTGTTGGATTTTTTACATGCAGTCACCAAACAAGAGATTACCAAAGCGTATGGACTGGCTCGCAACACTCTCTCCACCCAGGGAGAAGCTGGACAGACCCCAGACCGTAATATTCAAACAACTGCAGGCCGGAACCCTCCTAACACCTCTACTTTTACACAGAATACACCCCGATGCCCACCTGAACAGCAAGTGCAGGGTCTGTGGAAGAGAAACGGCTACTCTAACGCACATGCTGTGGAATTGCAATGAACTCACCGAAGAAGCTAAGTCAGGAACCCTTCCGCGGCTACTAGCAGCAGCACTGACATCCTACGAACAAAGAGAAGAACTCTGGGCCGTCCAGCAAGGCCAAGAGGTGACAATGAGGCAGGCTTCCGAAAACACGCGTGTGGGTGAGAAGAAACCTAACCAAGATGTCCCCCCGACGGTAACAGGCGCGGTCGACTAGCTGCGCGTACGTGTACGGTAGTTTTACAGGCTCAATAAATTTGATTCCACTACCTACCAGCGTAGTCGTCAAGCACTACCACGCATGTAAAACAAACTCCAGCGCTAATGCTAGAAATTAAAAGACAGCCTGCTTGGGAGAGGTCATCGCGGCTCCCACATTGTCTAGAAGCCATTATGGACAATTGTAGATATGGCTACGAGTGTGGCAATCCTTCTCGAGACGACTTGCAGATTCCACCACTGCTGCCTTGAGTCGATGACGAAGAGCTGCTGGAAGTCCATAATGCTGACTTTGCGACCAACCACCACTCGCCGCGAAGAAGAAGACCATTTTGATGCATATGACCACGATTACTAGCACCGCAACTATGCAAATAAACAATAATACTGAAAGTTACCTATGGGTCCGGCAATGCTCGACTAGAACAGGTTTGGCATTTAAGTCTCGCGCGTGAGTGCGAGCTTCCCTGAATATTTTTTCGCCGTTTGCTTCACTTCAAATTGTGACTGAAGGTTGCCCAAAATCTCCACAATGTCCACAAGCTTTCCGTTTATACGTAATAGAACTATTTCTGGGGAGAAATCATGCCAAAGGTGTTCAATACCTTCGGTACAACGGTTGGCAGAAACAAGACAACAAGGGCAGGTCTAGTTTTTATTGCTCTCTGAAAGGCCACAGCATCATCGACGATGATAGACACAGTCACGCTGGACACATACCGCATAGTGCCTTGATCAGAAAGCGACTCCTTACAAACCAGACTTGTAGTGTACTTCGCCATTACGTCATGTACTATTATGAGCAATATGAAAGGGAACACAGGAACGCGTAGAAAACACCCTCAGATCCAGATATGAGTGATACGCAGCGGCCGCCGTCGGAAACAAAGTGGAAAGGAGGACGCTGTTCTAATAACTGTTCCCATTCCCGCCGTTCGTCTTATCGGCTGTCTGACGATGCCATATTATCTGTGGAATGACGTAAGCGTCGGCTTTGTAGAAATTCCACCGTTTTAGGGGTGCCAACTGTTAGTGGAAGAGCGCCCTCTTTTCCCCTCTCGTTTTTAACAGCGCCGTCCGCGTATCGCTCCAAGTCTGTTTCGAGGCTGTTTGCCAAGCGTTCCTGTGTTCCCTTTCATATTGCTCATAATGGTACATAAAATAGCTAGTTCAGGAGCAAATGCAGTGTCCAGGGCATTGGCGACAATATATAGAAAATGTACAATGGGGCAGTTCAATTTACGTCAACCTGTAAAGTCTAAAAACACGTTTACTTCATCGGCATTACTTCTCTCCCCACAGCCACCATAAAAATGCGTCGGGGCCGCTAAATGTTGTCACTTTATCCTGCCTGCGCTGGTCACGTCATTTTGCAGATTGGCTTGCTGGCGAAGTGTCTCTGATCCTTCTGTATCGGGGATATCACCCGGATCGACTTCACTGCCCAGGCTTTAAAGAAAGAAGATTCCTTGATATGGAGGGATTTCGGTTGTCTCAAGGGGGCGGGGTAACTTTGTGAAGACGGCTGTTGACCATTCAGAATTTGTCTGAGAACTCTGAGTTGAATCTGCTGTTGAGAAATAAAGAAGCGCAAGCAGGGGGCGACAGTACCAGAAGAGGAAGATGAGGATCGGACGCGCTCACTACCTCGCAAATTGACTCGATCACCGTATCGGAAGCCAGACGCTGGTCCTTTTTCGCTACACATTTTCTGGTGCCGTGAAACCCGGGAACCGGCGCACGAGCGGATCTACGTTCGACGGCGCAGCGGCTCCGAGGCACGCGAGGCTTAGATACCTTCGTACTGCTTCATCCTGGAAGCCTTGCCCTCGGCCGCCGCCCCTTTCGGCTCGTGTCCAAGCCCGCCCTTGTCCCTTGGTATTCGGAACCCCAGCGTCTTGCTTCATCGACTAATGCCATGGACGCACTTCGTCTTCGCCGAGATGTCCTGCGAGCGACCATCTCCGGGACCATGACAGTCCTCGACGCCTTGCTGCGGAGCCAGGCAGCAACGGCCCTTGACAGACAAAATGTCCTCGACCTTATTTTGCAATACCAGGTGAGCCTTCACAAACTCGACGCTCAAGTTCAGGAGAACCTGAAGGATGAAGAATTTGATGCTGACGTTTTGGAAGCCATAGATTACGACAAGCGTATTTGCGCCCTGAGAATGCGTGTACGCTTCTCTGCAAGCCAAGACTCTTCCGCAAGCCACGTCCTTCAACCTCAGGCGGCCCTGTTCACCACCCGCATCACAACCTCGACTATTTGCTCGCTCCCCAAGGAGGCCCGGCGGCCAATGGTCTCGGGTGACGTGCCGCCCGTCCCGGAAATGACTGGCACGCGGGTAGAAGAACAGGGCAACGGCGACGGAGGCGCTTCGGCCTTTCAGAACGCCAAACAGGACACCGAGGTGCTCAGCCAGGGAGAGATGCTCCAGCAACTGCGCAGTTCCGCTGCTTCCGTGACTGCAGTATCGGGGAAGTCTCAAGGACACTCCCCGGACCTCGGCGCAGCTGACGTGGCTATCGTTTCTGAGACAGCTCAGCAGCCGTTCCGTGAATCTTGCCTAGCCAAAGAGACTTCTGCTTTGGAGATGCCGAAGTGGCCCCAGAATGACGCTGGTGTCACAGACGCAATTCTCACTTCGGAGACGTCAATACAGTTCTCCTACAACCCTCGCATCGAAGACTCGACTTCCGGACCGGAGACATCTCACCGGCCTTTCCAGGACCTTGGAATCACCGTAGCAACTCCCGCTTTGGAGGCGTCCCTGCGACCCTGTTGCGATTGTTTTGTTGGAGACGCAGCTCTCGTTTCTGCGACATTTCAGCAGCCCTGCTACGGTTCGCCGACTGTTTCGTTGGGTCCGGCAACGAAAACGCGATTCGTGGGGAAGGTAGACCCGCTTCAGAGGATAACGAAGCGGATGCTTCTCTGGCGCTCCGTGAGCGAGGTTCGACTCCAGAGGCGAGCAGCGGCCGCTCGCATACTATCCGGGTGGCGACGAATCCACGCGGCGATACAGAGCGGTTGCTTCCATGGTCGCGACCCCTTCTCTGGCGAGCACGATTCCATGCTGGACGCGCCTTTCTGCTGCGCTTACGTGCCCGACCAAAGCAAAGTCTCCTCGTCCGCGTACGAAACAGCATTGTTACTTCAGCGCATCGATCGATTTGTGGAGGCCGGACAGGATATGAACACGACCCCAGTGACACTGCATTCGCTGCATGTTCTCTGGGCACTTGGCTGCCCGCATGATCTGTTTCCTTTCGATCCTGGCGGCTGCCTTCTGGTCGAAAATCTGGAGCATGGATTTTCTTCCCGGGTGACCATAGGAACATTCGCGATATTCACTTTTAGACCCTGTCAATTTGATCCAGCAACCCAGCAAGCGCTCGTTGCCCGTGTTGCTGGCTATAGGCATGTACCGATATCGACGGCATCTAGACACCCAGCCAAATGCTCCACTGAATCCCCCAGCCAGCCTACAAGCATTGCCACTGTGGAATTATGTGCCGCCGGAAGTCGAACAACTGGTCGTAATGAGGCCCGGACTTCTGCACTTCCCGTGCTGCTGCCAGCTAGCTCCCAACCAACTTGGCGGCGGCGGGAGTGTGTTGAGAAATAAAGAAGCGCAGGCTGGGGGCGACAGTAGCAGAAGAGGAAGATGAGGATCGGACGCGCTCACTGCCTCGCAAATTGACTCGATCACCGTTTCGGAAGCCAGACGCTTGTCCTTTTTCGCTACATCTGCTACGTAGAACTTCAATAGCCACATCAGAAAGATTTAAGGAACTGGCAACTACAATGAAGGAAAATTTTAACAGCAAAGAGGAGACATCTTTAACTTCTTTCTTGCCTAGAAGTGGAGAGTCCTGCATCGTGACAATGTTAGTAGTTAGCAATGACAATAAACCCTGTATCGATATTCCCACGTGCAGTGACACCAACTAATCAAAGCGCCCTTCTTATTACAAAATGACGAAAACATGAAGCTTCCAGTATGCATACTAAGTAAAATGAGTCTAAATCCACTCTCTGAAAGTGTAAAATCTAAACTGCCGAAGTCTAAAGCCAAAGTCAACTTTAACTCAGCCAATGTCCAACCCTCGCCCGCACAACGAAGCACAAGGAAATGGTGAGCGACCCAAATGTGATGACAGGTTCTTCATCATTGAGTTGATGTTGAGGTTAGGGAGAACTCACGACGCGGAAGTGGATACCAGGAGCAAAAAATCGCAACACCGGTTCGACGGGCAAGGAAAAGGAACATTTATGCAGGATGGGAAGTTAGGGCAAGGTTAGATGTTAACCATGAGAGTTCTCGCGACTAAAAGCTTCTTGCGACTAAAAGAGTCTCACGTAGACGATGCACGGAGATGTCGTTGCAGCGATTGAAGGCGCGAGCGATGCAGACGTCTTCAAAAGAAACAGCCAGGATCAAGGCGCAGCTGCTGAAGAAGCGAAGGCGAGCTACGGAAGATGCTGCAGCGTGGTCTGGGGAGGAATAGGCGCACTGCAGCAAAGGCCACGGCCGGGCATTGCCAGTGGCGACGTGGAGTCTCGACGTTTGATACCAAGGGTCGCAGAACGCCTGGTTCCTCGCCAAACAGACGACAGGCTTCCGGAACCATCGAGCTCGCCAGGCAGCCCATCTTGTTGTTGTTGTTGCGGTTGCTTATATTAATGGCGCATATCGAACCAGGGGATCGGCCAAACATCAGTCGTTAAGCCGAAAGAGATTACTGACTAGTTATATTACTCGACAAAATTAGAAAAATATTGGATTTTTTTCTTGTGTTTGAGGAATCGGGTTTGAAAATTAGTCATTAATATCATGAAACCAAAAAAAGGAAATAAATAAATAAATAAAGAAGAAGAAGAAGAAGAAGAAGAAGAAGAAGGCGGAGGACGAGGAAGAGGAAGAGAAGAGAAGGAGGCGAGAGAAGAAAATAAGAAAAATATTCAGAAATGAAGACTTTTGGAGGGCTTAGGTGAGCTGAAAGTTCTTCCTACTCGTCTTCATCTTCCTTGTTCCGGTCGCTGCTTCGCAATCCACAATGATGATGACCAACGGCGACACCTTGCACTGGTCCTTTTCCTTTTCATTTTTGGCAACTCACCACTATCATCATCAGCGATCCTGTTGAAGGCGAATGTGTCTCCCAGTGCTATACGGTATTGTGTTTTGTGCGTGAAAACCTCCCATGGTCTCCTGTCGTGATATGATTGAGGTGCCGTTGTGGAAACCCATTGTGCAAACTTGGCTTTCCTGCAGTGCGTTTTCGTTAATCATATCGGCGTCAGGGAAGCATAGAAAGCTTCGATTGAATGCCGTGTCCTAATGCTGCGTTGATTCGCTTTCCGCTGGGGCCGAGGGATGGCGATCTCCGTCAAAGGAGCAGCTCTTGCGGGCCTATCGGACTGTGGTAACACGGCAAAAGGTCTTCACAACAGACAGGACTATCACGTTATGCTGCCACAGCTGTCGTCCGAACCATCTGTAGTTAACACGGGTAAAAAAAGAAAAAAAAACTTACACCATCTTCTCGTATTGAACCCTGATGAGGATGCGAATTATCCTGAGGGTTCCGTGTGGTTCAATTGTGTTGCCGTTATGTTGAGTGATTTGATGTTTAGTAGCGCCAGCGGGAATTCGGCGTCCGGGTCCACACCGGTGGCCAAGGCACGTAAGTACTGTTGTGTGACGGTGAGTAGGCGGTGGTTCTCGAGGAGCCGAAACTCATCCATCATGTTCCTGTCGATGTTGTGGTCTCTGTGGTAGAATCGGTAGTTTCCGTCAACGTTGGTGAGGTATAGGTTGTTGACGTTGGTGCTCCGGCTGAGAGCAACGTGCAAGCCCTCCTATTCGCAGCTTTGACTTCTTCTCCTTCCTCTTCTTTTTTAGCGGTACCCCTACTGGAAGATGACGATGGTGGTTGAACGCGAAGCTATCTCGTGATGGATTTTTTGGTAGACCAATCCCTAGGGGCATCCTGCCACAATCATCATCGGAGGCGCTGCGGACGGGGCACGGACAAGTGACATCCCCACAGGCAAGAGATGCTCCGCATCTAAAAAATACCAAGAAAACAGTTCACGTGCATCAGCGCCTCAAGAGGGGAGCTCAAGGCAACTTGCGCTCCGGACGCGTGTTTGTGAATTCGGTTGCCGTTGGCTTGAGCACGTGGTGACGCGTGCACTTTGGTGGAAATATAAAATCCTGTGGGCAAAACGATTCGGTGCCGCTAGTCATGCACCAGAAAGACGACGACATAGATGGATATGGCGACGACTGCTGCTACCACAGTGAAAAGCGACGACAAAACATGTACAGCCTCCCAAATTTTTAATAATATAGTGGGAGCGACGGCCGATCGGCATGTCTGCGACTTTTCACGGTGTTCACCGACAAAATAGGCGAAGGTACGCGCTTGGGCATAAAACTATCTGTTGTGGGAGGGTCCTCTGCTTCGCTGCTCTTCACAGGGAAACACACCCCCTGTTTTTCTTATCTTGCAAGACCATTTAGCCACCGCCGAAAATAGCTAAGCAGCGTGTGCCGCAAAGTCCTTCAGATGCACTGGCAGGGTGTGTAGCACTCTCAAGAAAACAGCATATCAGACGACACTCATACACCAGATAGCCCTATGCATGTGCGCGTCCTCTCGCCTATATAAGGCGCTGACATGCCGGTTGGTAGTCGCTCCCGCTATGTTATTTAAAATTTGGGAGGCTGTACATAGACAATAATGGTGCTTCCTTCAGTAAAAGAAATCCTCCAGCTTCGGTATGGTTCAAGCATTCTGCGACGTAGTGCAATCTTAACCAATTCTTTTTATTGAGGAGCTTGATCATTGTTTGCGTTTTGGCATCACTAAATTACCATCAGTGAGACATAGAAAGCTTCTGTTTGAAAATAAATGTTTTGCGGTTGCAAGGGACGAGGTGTGGCATGGTTTTGCCATCCCCCTTTGTTTTGTTCTACCAAAAACTATACGAATTTTCAGACAACAATGCTGATGCGAACTCCAAAGTGGCGCATGTAAGGGCTGAAGCTGCCAGTCGCGTTAACAGGTACCCACTTCCCGACGTTCACAACAGCGACAAGCCTGACGTGCAGTGACAGGTTCCAGAAGCCACATATGGTATGAATGCACCCGGGGATTTTGAAGAATAGTAGCATTTCGCAGCATTTAGAAGGTCTCAAGAACTGTAATTTAGATGGCAAGAGACAGAGAAACTAGGTTGCCTTAAAGTCAAGTGTGTGCACTTCAGAGACCTGGAGCAAAATCAGCTGTCCAACTCCCGCGACACAAAAAATAATGACGAGCAGTTAGTGTTTTTCGGGTATTCAGTTCTGACACATGTACAAACGAAGAAGCATCCAGGCAATCACACCATCATCAGCAGATGTATGTAAACCACATGCAGCACGGCCGGTCTGTACCAATTTAGGAAAACTCAACGTACCCATGAGCCAAGCAACATTATTTAGGCCGCTAATTCCGTGCTAGAGAGCAATGTCAAACGTTCGCTTTGAAACTGCCATGTTTTCGGCGAAATTCAATGTAATTTACCCTCAGCACGGATACAAAAGATCTTTTTGTGCGGGATCTTTTGTACCACAAACTCAAATTTATGCAAACCGGGCAGAAGTAGCCATCACAATTCTCTCTCTAAGCACGCAGTGAAGAGCAATGCCAGTAAGGCCCCAATCTCATGCTTGCGACACTTCATGGTTGACGCAAGAAGTTTTATTTATGATGAAAATAGATTTAGCAGCCAACAGCCTGACAGAATTTTAGTAGCAGTGACTGTTTTTTGACCAGGGCTTTTCTGCTTACACTAAAGGCCTACAGTACTGATTCAATACACTGACTCAGTACTTCAGTTCACTTGCTTCAGTACTGTCCTACATTTATTATCTAGCTCTTGTATCGGACACGTTTTTACGAGCGTTTTAACGAGCATTTTACGAGCGTATAGCCCAAAATATTGACTCTCGAATAGTTTTGCTTGGCCTTTCTATCGATTTTACGAAAGCGTTCGATAGCCTTAATCACGATATCTTATTCAATAAACTTTCTTTTTAATGCATACGCGGAAGCAACCTAACTTTGATGACATCCTAACTAAAATATAGAACTCAATGCGTAATTGTAGGCAATCAAAACTCATCGTCTCTCCCAGTACGAATCGGTGTACCACAGGGTAGTGTGCTGGGCCCTTTATTGTTTAACATTTATAATATTGGTGTAGCGAATATTGACCTCACTCCACATTACTATATATATGCTGATGAGAGCACCCTGCTTTTTACTGGCAGTGACCCTGACTTCCTAGTGCTGCAACGTAATAACACTTTACAGAAATTACTCAAATGGTCTAACTCAAACTCTATTAAAATTACTTCACTAAAAACGAAGGTTATACTTTTCAGGCCTAAAAACAAGGTGTTCACCTTATATCACAAAATATCGCTCTGTGACAGGGACATTGAGCTTGTTGACGAGCATAAGGTTCTTGGAGTTACACTTTCTGAAAATCTCAGTTTGAATAGTCATGTACAATTTCTGCGTCGACGCCTGTCTGTCGCGGTGGCCGCACTACCTTGCAGTAGAGCATTGCTGCCGGTTAATGTCAAAATTCAACTATACTATGCTCTTTTTGCATCTCAGGCTAACTACTGCAGTCTAGTTTGGAGTTCGACTACAAAAAATATTATAGATAATATCACTGTGCTTCAGAAGGCAGGTTTACTCCAAATCGCACGTGATGACCGAATGGCTAGCACTCGAGAACTATTTCAAAAATATAATATCATTCGATTTCAAAACCACTATACCTACAGACTTATGCACTGTTTCTTCTTCTCCCAATGTAATTTAAAAGATTTTCAATACTGTTATCATTCCTACGGCCACACAGTACAGCTGTCCACACTAAATCCCGAGCCTTGGTTCGTTCCCCGTTTTTGTACACAATACAAAATGCAATCATTAAAACACAACCTCCCTGTGCTACTTAATAAATATAAAAATGTAAGTATCGTTAGTCGCAAGTGTTTACTCGAGATTTATTAACCTACCATGTGTATCTTAGTCTGTTTGTGTTATAAAATTTTAATGCTGTTGACATTGCGTACTTATGACGCATGTTTGTTTTATGACACCGTATAGAATTCCCAATGTCATGAGTGTACATTGATTGTATCAGAATTAATTAGATCAGTGAGAATGTATCTGTATTATTTTGTTTCATTACTTCCAGCGAGATGTAAGCATACAGTAATTTATTTTCTTCTTGTAAATTGTGAATGTTTCATTGCTGCCATTATGTACAAAGGCTCCCGGGCCCCTGTCAAGCTGCTACTTGCAGCTTTTACCCCAGGAGGCCATCCAGAGCTACACTTCTGTGTATCTGGTAAATAAAATTTGACTTGATTTGACTTGACTAAAGACCTTCGCCCTTTTTTGCTTACACTACAGACTGTTATTTTAGCGCCGTTTTTGTAATGGTACCAACATGGACATTTAAATGCATTTACGGTCAGTGGCTGGTTTCCACGAGACGCAACGGCGGGGGCAGATCTTCGCTCTCCAAAGTCGCCATCAATGTGCGTCCATGTGGCAGGTCTTCCATGAGACACTCATCATTTATACACTGGCGGATGTTTTAATGGAGAAAGAATGTCTGTGTTACCTTGGCTGTATTTCGGTTTAGTCAATTGCTTCATTTAGGGAAAGGATAATATTGTTGACCGATAATGGAGCCCTTTTAGGTATTTAAAAACCCGTTTAAAAGGATCACCGGAGAACCAGGCTGTGAAAACACGGTTATGAGGTCGTTGTGAATTTTTTGAACGACAGTTCTCTGATTCGTCTGTAAACATGCTTCTTTGCAGCTTCTCCGGTGCTCCCTCAGCGTTCAGACGCTGCAAAAACATTGCTTCTTAATTAAGTAACTGCAGACCAGAAACAACATAAGATGAACACCATCGAAGACCGGTGAATGCCCATCTAACCTTATAGTTAGCGTTGTGGCCAACATTTTTGCCTTTCTCTCGGCCAGGTATAAAGTAAGAAATGCAGTTACCCGCACCGTTTCAACGCAAGCAGCCGGGAAGGTAAATAACGGTAGCGGATCACCATCATCATCATCGTCGTCGTCAACCTGGCCGTGTCCACTGCAGGACAAACGCCTCTTCCACAGAACCACTGCGACGTCTACCGAGTGCTAGCTGAGTGCCCCATTTCCTGCTGAGTTTCCGTAGATTACTTCTATTAAACACTACACCGAGCCCTGGGTCCACCGCTATTGCGTTTTCTGTCTAGCGGCAGCTACTCCATCGGTAGCGCCAACGGGGTATCGGTATCGCAAACGGAAACCAAAACGAAGGTGGACCAAAGCAAATATCTTGGTTATATGTAAAAATAAACCTTGGAATTTTATACTCTCGTTGTTTGCTTCCACTGGCGTGGAGCGCATGCCCGCAACAATGTGCGTCGCCTAGGGAACTGGGACGGGCAGGCTCCGGTTCAGCGGCGCCCGCAAAGCCGCCCCACCGAGCTCAAGAGCATTATATCGACATTAACTACTACTGCGCGCAGGGTCCTACAGCTTACATGTCGCAAAACACAAGTGAAATATTTGCAAGCTTCCGGCACCTGAACGCTACCTGCCGTGTTCTGGTATCGCCCAAAGGTTGCTCAGCTGTCGGCGAGCGCTTCCACTTCGTCCGTTGGACCACTCGCCGACAGACGCCTCTAATCTTCCAGCTAACGATGCCGTGGCTGGTACACCACTACACTACCGCCTTATCTCGATATGCATGCGCGTGCAGGCGTAAATATCTCCTGGGGCATTATTTGCGTTTGTACTGAACGACTCTTCCGTGGGCAAAGTGCGGGCGCACCTGTGTCTACATCCGCACTTGCGGGAAACTGCACTGCAGCATAGGCATTTCGTACTTAGCGCCACTTTTCTCAACCGCTATTCCATTCTCCGCTGGTGATGCGGAGTTCTATAGGAAAAGTATGGCATCACACCACAATGGCACGGCTATAATTTGTGGCTGTTGACGCCACAGCCGAGAATTGGGAGGTAACGGCGGAGACGACGAACGTCAGGGCTTGTTTTCTTTCTGCGAGATGCGGATGCCTTCACAGCCACCGCGGGGAGAGTAATGGCGGTTTTGAGTGTTGCCAAGAGAACAAATCGCCCGCTAAAGACTTATTTGAATGGCATTTATTCGCCCCCCGTCACCAGGGTTTATTTCATGTGCTGAAATCAACGGGCTCTTAATTGTACGGAGTTAAGAACAAAGCTAATAATACGGAGTTAAGAGCAACGATGTCCGAGGTCTGGGTTTCCCTGGTAATAGAAATTGTCGCGTCTAGGAGCAAACCAAGAATATTATAGTTCAAATGGCCTCAGTACGATGTTGAAACATAAAGTGTACTTTCTCCTTGTCACTCAATAAATTGAACTGCACCCTCCTGCACGATTGGGTTAATAATTCCGAAAACGCAAAAATGTCCGCAGAATCCTACAATCAGTACTATAAAAGGCGCTGCGATTAACAAAGACTACACAAGCAGCATGTATACTTTCAATCAGACAACTAATGACCGGTTGCTGAAAGAAGCCGTTCTTTTCGGGGCTTATTTCTCGAAGGCTATTTAAAGACAATTCTTCTAAATATGGTGCCAGTAACTCTATGACCATGCACAAGTACATTCAGAGTACAAAGGTTGGTTTGTTCTCACAATGTTAAAATCCACTTTTGGCTACTGATGTTTCGGCGATTTAATACCTGAATGTTTTTGTAATGTGAAAGTCACTGCCTTTGTTTCAGTCTGAAACAAACACCTCACAGTCTCATAGAATAAAATTGTCTTGAAAATGAGTGTTCATTTATTTATGTCATTGCTTCCTGCACATAGTTTTTTATAGAGCAATTATACTACAATAGCAAGAGAAAGCAGTGAATTGGAGTGGTTTATTGGCAAAATGCAGAAACCTATCTACATTTAAAGGAGTTCCCAACCATTAGATGCACAGTTTAATCAATTATTTAAATAAAGTTTTGATCATTGTGATGAACACCCGTAGCACTAGTTTCATACGAACACTTGTCATGGTGTAACAGGATCATAGTTTGTATGTTTTGGTATACCTTGTACGTTTTATATAAAAGTTTGACTTATCTTCCATGTTGCAGAAAAAGTCCATACTCTGGTAATATAACTGTTGCTCGCATCGAAGGTAAACAATACACCAAAGTTACATACAAAGATGAAACCGGGAGCCACACTGAAATGTTTCGGGGAAACTGGGCACTTCACCACCGATGTTTGAGAAAGGTATGCTATGTAAAGTTCTGTGTGTTTTTAAATAGACAAGGTCACATAGGAAGGTGTTGGAGCCTATGTTCTGAATATTACACTTCCTTAAGATTCAGTTCTTCGATCTATATTTGGATCAGTTGCCAGGAACCCTTGTGTATTATCAATTGAACTATTTAGGAAAATTTGTTTCGAAGTGTGATTCATTGATTTATTTATTGTAGAGTTTAACAAAGCCCAAGCAACGCAGGTGATGAGGCGCGCAGTAGTGGAGGGCTTCGAATTAATTTTGACCTCCTGGAAATATAACGAGAGCCGAAATCTTGTACGCGCGTTTTTGCTTTTCACCTGCATCAGAAATGCGACCGCCGAGGCCGCGAATCGAACCCGTGACCTCGTGGAAAGTCCTAGCCACTGAACCACCACGGTATTTTTAAATAATAACATTATTGACAGAAATATATACAGGGTAAGATCAATTAGTTGCAGGGTATTCGTCGAACAAAGCAGCTTTACGCGTGCAGAAAAATACGTGCTTACGGCCTTTTCGCTAGCATGGCATCAGCATGTTCAGTCGGGAAGTGTAAACTAGTCGCGTCGTAACTAGGAAAGCCAGAGAGTCTGGGCGGTAGTTATGCTTGCATGCGTGTTGTCAGATGGGTAACGGTGCCTTTTGTGCGCAGCTTGAAGGGAATGGAATGGGAACAGAGGGATGGGTAGGGGGTTCTGAGTGACGATATTTCCCGGGCAGATATGAGCAGGAGTGCTTCCCGGTTCTTGCAATCAAATCGAGCCCCATCTTCTCGGGTGGTGTTGAAGTCTTCTGTTGCACTGAATAAAAAAAGTTTCGGTAACTCCCCCTATTTCCTTTTAAAATAATGTTGGCAGGCAATTCAGATGAAGTTTGTGCATGTGGGTGGTCTGCAATATTTGCTGAGCAAAGATACAACGCCCTATTTACAAGGCAATGTGAATTCAAACCGCCAGAGGGTTTTGCCTTGGCGTTTATGCTTTGATATTCAAATCTCATAAGAAGTTACAAGGGTCTTACGATTTTTATTATTTAAATTGACGACAAGCGCTGAAAGGTGGGGACTTTCCTAGTGCCTAGTAATGTACGCTTACTGCTCTATACATATTTTTGCACGATTTCTTACGATAATGTATCTTGGGCTACTTAAACTTGAGCATTTTTATTGTCTGTCTGTCTGTCTGTCTGTCTGCCTCTCTGTCTGTCTGTCTGTCTGTCTGTCTCGCTGTATGTCTGTCTGTCAACAGATTCAGAAGTCTGGCCAAAAGTATAAAAAGTTCTTCAACGAGAGGTTTACATGACCAAAATCTTTCCGATTTACTGAATCTGAAAACATCGCTCTTGCCAGCATTGTTGAGAAAAAAGACAACATGAGTCATCATCATCGTCAGACTACTAAGGTCCACTGCAGGACGACAGCCTTGCCCTTTGACCTCCAGCTGCTCCTGTGCTGCGCTGCTATAGTCCACAGTAAACCCACGAATTCTTTTATTTTATCCCGTCATGGGGTTTATGGTCTTACCTTCGCTTTAACCCATTTCTTAGTATCCGTTGTGTTACCCTTATTGTCCAACGGTTGTCGGTTCGGCTCACTAGATTGCGTATTCGAGGCCTATTCGGCCTATCCTATGCAAAAATAACGCGCAAAAGGTTCTAAAAGTTTTTTAATTGAAAATACGTGTGAGCTTGATGTTTTTGTTGCCAAGTAAAGATTACGCATTGAAAACCATTATTACCCTTCTAAACAGAATTTGTTCGTGCGATCGTAAGCCTTATGGCAGTTTCCAAAATGCAACGGTAACAGCAAATTCCGGTAGATGGCGCCAGGAGTCGGGAGCGGGAAACTTCAATGGACTTTAGCGAACATGCTTGGGGTTTATCGCGGGAAGAGGGAACGCAAGGAGAAGAACATGAGAGGTCCGCGGTAAACTGAAGAAGGGCTATTACGTGGCAGAAGCAGGTGAAGGGTGTAGTTATTCAGATACAGTCGATCCCACATATAATGGCTCCACTTAAAACTAACTTTCGCTTATAGCGAAAAAAACCCACGTGTACGTCAAAATGTACGTTATTTCAATGGCATAAAATCCCACGTACAACGAAGGTCTTTGAGCCGAGCCGATCGGTTGCAGCGAACGGCCGGCGCCGCGATATGGGTTGAAATGACGGCCTCGTCCCAGCTCTACCGTGCAGGAGGACGCGCCACTGAAGCAGTTCGCCGACTCGCTTGCTCGCAACATACCAATAAGTGGCCCAATGATGCTACAAAAAGCCAGAGACTTTGCATTCATGTTGGATATTCCCGACTTCTGCCCAGGCAATGGCCGGCTACATCGATTCAATGTGCGGCACGACATTGTTTGTAAGTCAATTGTCGGTGAGGTGGCGTCCGCAAGTGACCAAGATGTTGCAGCTTGACATAAAAAAAACGGAGAAGTCATTTGAAGCTATGCGGAGCGTGACGACTATAATGCAGATGAAACGGCGTATTTCCCCAGATGTTGCGGGGTAAAACGCACGCTATGAAAGGCGACACATGCACTGGCGGGAAGCATAGCAAAGTGCGCTTCACAGCACTTCTGTGCACTAACATGGATGGCAGCGACGGGCGCATGCTCTTCGACAACCGAAAATCGAAGGAGCCGCATTGCCTTACGAGCTATGTGCCTCTGCACTACAGCTACAACGCTAAGGCGTGACTGAAGAGCGATTTATTCCCGGGGTAGCTGAGTGAGTTCGACCGTGCCATGCAGAGTCTAGGCAGGCGCGTAGGTTTTCGGAATGTCAGCAATGACGTCAGAAGGGCGTGCATTCTAGCGAAATTCCGAGGCGTCATTCGGGTTTGTGGCCTTGCTGTCCGTCAGCCCTCCCAGATGGCGCTGCCTTAGTCATCCACAAACTGTTGTCCGCCGTTGCTTTGTTTTTGACCGTATTTGCACCTGCTTGTTTTTTTACTGTAAAAAGTGATCGTCTCATGAGTCCTGGGGTATTCTCGACAAACAGGGTCACGTAAGACAACGCCGCTTACGCCAATCGGCCAGTGTCCTGTAAAGCAACTTCAAAGTGGCGGAGTGCTGTTCAGCTAAAACAAGCATAGTGCGCCCAGTACGAACAGCAGCGCGCATTCGTACTTCTCTGCTTACGTGCGTTTTCGTAACTTTCATTGTTTACCGCACCATTCTTACTGCTGTATAATGAATATGCATTACACTTATGCGCAAACAGTTTGTTCGGAAAGTCTATAAGCCGTGCCTAATTTGCGTTTGCTTTTTCCGTCCTCAACCAATCGCACAGCTCAGCTCAGGTGACATCACAGGTTCTGTTGCGGAAAATGAGCTAGTGGGTCGCATGGTAATTCCGTTTTTTCCTAGTTATGTAGCATATTTGAACGAAGTGTGCGTTAACGGTGGTCTCAGTATGATTCTATTGAGGCAATCTTGTGAATGAACCGAACTTGTGTTTTGTCCTCATGGCTAATTTAAGGCATCGTATAGGCGCCGCGTTGTGGAGCGCTTGGGCATAGCTGTTCATCGCCCGGCAGCCAACCTGCCGCTTCGAGTTTCAGCTATATTCAGCTGTGGAGATGGTGATGGCTGCTTGCTCGGGGGTGACAGCCACTTGAGCGCGAAACTGTTTCCAGGAGGTCGGCTTCGTCGACACACAACCTGAAGGCGAGCCTGACGCTTCCGATGGTCAGTCCGGCGGTAATTTCTGGCAGCGAGTCATGAAATCCGACATGGGGGGCCATGACCTCAGCTCAGACGATTTCGTTTGAGCCGATGAAGATGCCGACACTGCGGAACCGTACACAGACAAGGGCATCGTTAATGAAGTGCGGGGCAAGAGCGATACCGAGGAATCGGAAGCGGAAAACGGCAGAACTTCTGAGCCTGCGTTTTTAAGCGCGCCTGTTTCAATGGGATACATACAGGACATCAGACAACTTGTTTACGTCAAGGGATTCGGAGAAGAGCACGCGGCTGCTCTAAATAAACTGGAGACCGCCCTCACCGAGTCTGCACTGCAGAAACAAATAGCCATCACAGACTTCTTTGTGAAAAAAATAAATTCTGTTTTTACTTGTGATTGTTTTTACTGTGGTTCATTTCTTTTGAACTTCGGGATATAACGAACGGAGGCCGCGTGACGCTCAGGTTCGTTATAAGCGGGCTCAACTGTAACTGAGCAGGTATCCGCTCAATGTTTGTGCACTGACATACGCACTCTTATAACATGCTCCACACACAGTCGAAGCTTAGTCAGGTTGTCTGAGTACAGAACGGCTGTCTCGAAAGGCGACATGGGTTCGACCACACAATTTGACCACTTTCTGCAGGCAGAGCAAAACTAAATTACTCCAAGAAGCGCATTTATTTATAAGGTGCCGCAAATAACTCCGATAGTTGGAAGCAAAGCGGACGTAGAGTGCGAGAAACGACCGACGACGCTCCGTACACCTTTCCACAACTGCGCTGAAGAGCATTTCACTGCACCAATGCATGCAAAAAAACAAAAAAAAAAACACGATGCTACTACTCACGTAGTACAGCGAGGAAACTACTGTAATTCTCCAAGGGAGTCTTGCACAAATCATAGGCATTACACAGCGAGACCTGAAAGAGGCTTTAATGCGGACGCAAGAAATCTCTTGTTTCTTGATGCAGACGGTATGAATGTGCGTTTATGGCCAGGCATCGTCCCAACCTATTCGTCATTAGTCCCTTACTAGCGCTCGCCTTCGGTAAGCCCAGTACTACTAATTTTGGCTCACAGCTCGAGAATGTTACCGCTAAGAAATTTACCTAATTGTCCAAACAATCGAATTCATCCACAGAATTAACGTAACTGCTGTACGATATTTTTTTCAGGTACTACAACTGATGAAAGAACGTACACCGCTGGTATTTAAACGCGTCCTTGGACTGGCGGCCACGCAAGTCTAACTTTAGGTGTTTATTTTCAGGGTGATAAGGAATTCCAGAGAGAAGATTCCGATTTTAACAACAAAAAAGGACACGGGAAACCGTATATCCCACACATAGCATGACGCTTGGTGGTTGCTTTAAGCGGTCCCTAGGACAGGATAATGGCTGGGCGGGAAAGTAGCTGCTAAATCACCAGTACTTCCTCTGTTTTACGTAATATTGGGCCTTATCTGTCACAGTTGTCCTAAATATTGCGCAATGTTGATTGGGAAAAATCAGCATTTTAAATGCATCGGATTTCTGTTTATTTGTATGGTCACTTTGAACAACCAAACATTTTTTCACACTAATCTAATCCTTAGCTCCCCGAACCGGTTCGCGAACCGGTTCGGGTTGAGATTTTGTCGACCTGAAACAGAAGCAGGACAAAATGAATTCACCGGAACCCGATCCATAACCGAACAGCTATATTTTCGGTTGGACACCCTGACATATACGAACAAAATTACACCATTTACCCGTAGGGGAACCCTGAGTATTAGGCAAAGCAGCCATGGCGTCGATTCAAGTGCCCATTAGATATCAGTTCGTTGTTTCCGTTAGGTTGTGGTACGTAGCTACCGTTATATTTACAGTTTGGTTTCCACGGTAACTACCACACTTTTCCCTTACCGGAACTACGAAATGCGAAATCGCGTTGAGCCCATGGCTGTTTCGCATACTACTCAGGGTTTCCTTACGGCAAGATGGTGTAATTTTATTAGATGCGACGGGGCTATGTCCCTCCCTTGTCGTTGTTGCGCTGTACACAGCCCCACTGCGCATGCTCGGCTTGCTGGACGCCTGGTGGTGTCTTATTCTTTAATGGCTCCTGGAGTGACAGTGTTACCGGTGTCTTCCTGGGCCGGCCCAAGATAAGCCGAGCATGCGCAGTGGGGGTGTGGACGGCGCCACAACAAGGGAAGGACATCGCCTTGACCATGAGATGCTGGAGCGACAGTGTTTCTGTAGTCTTCCTGGGCCGGCGGATGGATGGACGACTCGCGACGGACGACGGAGCCGAGAGCAAAAGATGATTTGCATCTAAAAACGGCTACGGTCTTCGTCCTCCCATGTCACTGCATCACTACACAAAAACCTGCCGGAAGTGCGAGAGGTGAAAGAAACCACCTTCACTGCTAGCCGTACTTTGTATACCTATAGAACAACCGGTTACGCCATGCTAACAAACAAGCATAAATTTCCTTCAGATTTATACTCAAGAAATCAATAGATTATAATAGCATCGGCCCGCCTTGCAGAGCCTGAATCACCCCAATTCGGATCTAGTGGTGAAATGCGAAGTTTTTCGTGGAATGCATTGTTTTGCTGCATGGTACTCCTAAAGTGCTCATCACTGACCCATGGTCTACGTTCACGTGCGAGCTGACCCAGAAAATACTCCTATTGAGTAATTAAACCTATACCCAAAAAACGAACTCAGAGCGGCTCAATAAGACAACAGAAATGATCGGGCTGTGCATTGACAAACAGCAGAGAACGTTGGACGAATTGCTTCCGTTTGTGACGTTCCTACACAACACAGAAATACAGGAATAAACAAGTTTCACTCCACTTTATCTCGTGCATAGCCGAGATGTGAACACAACGCTCGAGGCAACGTTGCCTCAACTGCCGAGTGACTCTGCCCACGAAGATGCGGAACTAATATGCCATCGTGCGTGTAAGGCATTGCAACTCGCAAGGATCACAGTTCAACAACTATTTGCTAGGCACTAAAACATTAAAAAACACTGAAAGCACAAAACGCAAACAAAAACACTGAATTGTCAGGAATATTGTGTTAAACTTCTCTGGGGCTCCCTAGGTGTTACGAATAGGCCTAGAATTCAATACGGCCGTGCAAACTGTCACTCGACTGTAAATAAATTACAGTGCAGCTTTTGCGTTTAATTTTCCTTCTAGTATTGACAGTTCGTAGAGCTGCCCGCTACATCTTGTGGTTTGTTCCTGTTCTCTTTATTCAGGAATGCGTATAGCGAATTAAGAGAAACCGAACCTACACACAACACTGGCCATGGTGCTAAGTACACACGGAATATCTGCAGGGCAGCAAATATTCTGGTTGCATTCTATTGGATTCAAAGTCCGTTTTCAAGCGTTTTTGCCTACGATATGAACTGAAACAGAAACATATGGGCCTCGATTACGCCTCTAATAAAGCGAAACTTAAGTGAAATGTTTCGCATATTGGTTTGTATATCTTTTAATCTACCTTAAACAAAAGTGATAACCTCGAAAATTTAAACCCGTTTTCAAGTAACCACTTGCGAAAGTATTCGTAGTTCTGGTACCCACCTTGGGCCATGGTGCGGCACCAACAGAAGCCATACAGCACAACAAAAGTGCAGACACGCATACGACATAGCAAAATTGATTATTGTCATGTATCTGGCTTGGGATTCATTTTCGTGAAAAAAACTGGGGTGATGCAAGTTTGCTTCCAATTTCGTCCCGTCGCGGGAGATTCCCCGGCATATTGAAGAGTTTTGTTGCGCCTTTTATGTTCGCTGTACACAGCGTTTCACAGTATTTCGTGCGTTAGAGTTGCAAAAATCCTCAACAAAGTAAAATGCTGACATAAGATGTTAATATTTCTCGCGATTCTTTTTCTTCCGCAGTGTTATCCAGCCCACCCCGAATCATGCACAAGAATGTCGTTATATTCATATTCCTACGGAGGGTGCGAGTGCATCCCACGGGCTTGGGCTAGACCAACTAGCACGAAAGGTATCTGTGCACTTGCACTGCGTTCAGTCCCACTTGGAAGTGGCGAATACCGGCGAAGCCGGTACTGAGTGTTCTGAAATAAATTGTGTGGTAAAAATATTGTGTATAAATAAAGCAAATCAGCTCACTAGAATTTTCAACTGCCGTGTCCGACATAAATCATTTATTTCCAGTAATTTGTCATTATCATCTTCACCAGCCTATCTATGCCAATTGCAGGGCAAAGCCTCCCTTATTAATCTCCAATTATCCCGTTCCTGTGCTAACTGCGACCAAATTAATCCCCGCAAACTTCTTGATCTCATCTGCCCATCTAACTTTCTGCCATCCCCTGCCACGCTTGCCTTCTCTAAGTATCCACAGTTTAACCCTTAATGACCAAGGTTATCTTGCATTCGCATTACATGGCCTGCCCACGTCCATTTCTCCTTCTTAATTTCTGCTACATTTGTTCCCTGACCCACTCCACTCTTTGCTTTCTCTTAATGTTACACCTATCATCTTCTGTTCCATTGCACGCTGAGTCATCCTCAATTTTAGTTGAACCCCTTTTGTGAGCCTCCAAGTTTCGGCCACGAAGGTGAGTACCGGTAAGATGGAGCTGTCATACACTTTCTTCTTCAGTGACAATGACAGGCTGCCATTCATTGTCTGAGAATGCCTGCCGAATGCACTCCACCTCGTTCTTATCCTTCTGATTACCTCTGCCTCCGTTATTTGTAGTTGTGACTAAATGAAACCAGGGATATATTTTCGGTCCGCGAGAAAATGGGAAGTGAGAAAAAATTATTGCCGCGTTTTAAAGGTGCACCAGGGAGATTAGAAGTGGCCAATGCAGGGTCTCGAATCAACGCAGTTGAAATGAATTGTTGTGGCGCTTCCTATGAAGCTTTGTCTCGTTCGTTTTACTACGGTGTACATGTTAAGCTATGTCGAGTTAAAGCATTCGCATGTGTACCGGAACCACATGTCGGCGGACTCACTCATGAGTCCTATCACTCAGACTCATGTGGACTCAAACTAACGCGTGAGTTTGACCTTTAGTGAGCGCGAGGCTAGTGTGGCATGGTGAGTTCGAACATGACTGAGTTTGAGTCTGACCAAATTTGAGTACGCCTTAGACCGAATGAGTTCGGAGTCCATTCTGATTTTTGAGAGAGGTCATTTTGAGTTTTGAGTCCATTTGAGTTCTGAGTACATTTTGAGTTTTGAGTCCATTTTGAGTTCCGAGTACATGGCGAGTTATAAGTGCATTTTTGTTTTGAGACCAATTTGAGTTCTGAGTACATTTTGAGTATGAGTAAGTTTGAGTTCTGAGTTCATTTTTAGTTTTCAGTCCATTTTGTGTTCTGAGTATATATGAGTGAGAGTTCATTTTAAATTCTCAGTAGATTTCTAGTTTTGAGCCCATTTTGAGTTCTGAGTGCATATAAGTCGACGCCTCAGGAGGCATAGACTTGGCTGTTAAGTTTCATGCGGCGCTTTGCGCTTGGGGTTGAGGTTACCTGCGGGAGCATTCACGATTGGCATGATTGGGGGGGGAGAGCGGAGGGGCTGTCTGAATTTCGGAAAATTTCTTGTAGAATTTTCACGACCCTTAGCAGTTGCTCTCTGCCACATGTTAGCGGCTGGGCGTGGGAATGATAATCGACCGGTGGGTTCTTAATAAGGGTTATTACCGCTTCCTCCAGATGTATCCTCTACGATGGTGGGAGAGGGTGGTGGGAAAGCACACGGGGACACTTGCTCGCTGGTTGGTCCCCTGCTTCTATTAACGGTTTGGTATGCTTGGGGTCAAAAAGGAAGAGGCTAGGGCCTGGGGGAAAAGGGGGCGGCGGCTGTTTTTCCTGTTTCAAATGACGTGTCAACTCAGTATGACAGGGCCACGCACGTTGAGATGAAAAAATGACCGCATTATGACATTGCACTAAATGGAGAGTAATAGATTGGGGGAAAATTGGAATTTATGCCGCTAGGGCTTGTAAGGTATCAAATTGAAGGTCCCGATTAAAGGAATAACGCGGGATAAATTAAAAAATTGCGTCCTGTGTAAAGTCATCAGACAGTCGTTGTGAGTCATAGATTGGGTTAACAATCAAAATGATGCCCCGAGGGCGTGTGGGGAATCTAATTCAAGGTCTAGATAAAGGGAATCACGTGAGAAAAAAAATACGTCATGGTTATATTACGACCTAGTCATTGTTAGCCAGACTGGATATAAATTCAAATTGACGGTATTGCATGTGGCGTATCAAATTAAATGTCTCGATTAGGGGAATCACGTGGGAGAAATGCAAAAGTGCTTTGGGATAATTATCATGACGCAGCCATGGTGGGTCATAAATTAGGTTAAAATTGCCCATGACCCAACTAGGGTGTGCAGTGCCTCAAATTTATCTCTGCGATAAGGGCAATCGCGTGGGATAGAAATGCTAAATATACGGCATTATCATGAGATAGCCATGGTTAGCCATTGAAAAGGTTAACATTCAGATTGATGCCACTAGGATGTATTTGGTAGAAAATTTATGGTCTTGATGTGGGGAATTACGTGGGACAAATACGAAAATGCTTTCTGGTTTTATTCATGAGATAATCATGGAGAGTCGCAGATTGAGTTAGAATTCAAATTAATGCCGCTAGGGCGTCTAGGTGTCAAATTAGAGGTCTCGGTGAGGAGAATATTGCAGATCAAACAAAAAATGCTTACTGGTTAAATTGATGACAGATTCATGGCGAGTCGTACGCTGGGTAAAATTCGAAATGGCCCCGTAAGGGCGTGTAGGGTATTAAAGTTACGTTCTTGATGAGGGGAATCACGTGGAACAAGTAAAAAAAAGACGTCGTGGTTATATTCATAAAATGGCCATGGTGAGTCATAGATCAGGTTAAAATAAAAGGTGAGGTGGCTAAGGCATATGTGGTATCAAATTGAAGGTTTCAATTAGGGGAATCACGAGCAACATATAAACAATGCGTCCCGCTGCTTACATTCAAGAGAGTCATGGTTAGTCAGATTGCATTAAAATTGCAAATGATCCCGCTAGGGTGTGGGAGGTATCAAATTGAAGGTGTCGTTGAGGGGAATCATGATGGAAACATATAATACTTCTTCCTACTTATAGTTATGAGAGCGTAGTTGCGTGTCATGGACTGAGTGAACATTCAAAGTGATGTCACTAGGGCTTTTGTGTATCAAGTTATAGGTTGCATAGCAGCACTTGTTGGATCGGTGCATAGCAGCGCTTGCTAATATCAAAGTTGCATAGAAAAGCTTGTATATATACAAGTTAAGACGGCTAAGCATGTGAAATAGGTATATCAAATTGAAATTTCAGGTTTTTATGAGGGAAGCTGCCACTGCCCATGGGGGGCTCTGTAGAGGAAGCATATGGATAAATAGGGCTACATGGGTATCGCTAACGTGCGCTGATATATCGACCCATGGGCGCTCTTGCTTTTTGCCTCCATCAGAAAAGCAGCCATGCACGTGGCCTGCAATGACACCGCCTGCTTGGGCAAAGTACGACCCCGCATTAACCAGTGCGGCACCATTCGTGAACCACCCAAATTGTTCGCAGTGCTAATGGTTACAGGGTATCTAAAAAATTTAAACCCTGTTTGCCTGCTATACTGGCGTCTTTTCCAATGCACTGAATACCATTACGAAGTGGTGAAAGGAGAGTTCCTGCCAATGTATGACGAAAACACTATACTCGTACGTACAAACGTGATGGTCACAATTGGAAGCTGTAGCCAAGCCCGCATGTTGCTGTTTTCATGGCCCTACTTTATAGGATCTTAGGGCATCAGCCATTTGAAATGCTGCAGGCTACGCAAGGAGTATTGGCCAGAGGTAGATGAAGCAACCAACTATGTGTGATTACAATTGTACAAGCACCCTCCATAATCATCATCAGACGCAGCTTTGGCGTGCGAGACAAGCCACTCGTGAGAGAACACAGCTTTGTCTGGTTGCAACGTACGGGCGCCACCTGGTCTGCGGGTCCATGTTGCCATTGCGTTGCACATGTTGTAATAAGTACGCTGTGGCACGCTTCCTAATTGGCCGCCTATAAAAAACACCAGCACCAAACTTTTTTTCTGTCTGTAAACATGCCAAAAATCTGTTTCTGCAGCGCTCAGAGGTGATCTGGAAACATTCCGATTGCACACAATATTATCCGATGGCAGATCGAATGTCAGGTATTGCACGGCTCTGGGCAGAACCAGGAATTCCTCAGCAGACATTTACCTGGCATTATTTTCCTTCCTCTCTACCCCTCACAACCATTACGACCACACTTATGCCGTAAAAACCTCGAGGCAAAGCTTACGTTCATTATTTTTTTCCAGCCTGCCAACATGTCTTGGTGCAAACCTTAGTATTCATGAACGCATCATCCTGATGGAACAGAGGACGCCTAAAATGTTGAACAAGTGCCGAATAATACCGGCGCACGCATACCCCGCTGCTATTCTTTCGAGGTTTTTTCTTACGACAGTTACGATGAGCTGCAAATTTGGGTAATTTTGGTCTCATTTCCCGGTTTTTCCGTGCCTACTAGCTGTCCGCTATCATCCGGGCTCATCAAGCACCCCCGGAAGTACATAATCGATGCTAACAGGAAACTACAACTAAGGCAGCTAGACATGAAATCCCGCCCGAATAGGGAGTTCAGAGCACTGGCAACTAGATTATGGAAAGGCGGATAATGATAGTACACTGAGGCGAACGAAAAGATACTCTAATGAAGCAGGCGCCGAGCCTATGCAGTGACGTTTGTTCTACGCGCCTTGCGTAGTCGCATGCTCGGGAAACACAGTCGCCTGCCGAGTTTACCGCCGTAGAAGACAGAGAGACAGGCAAGCTCCGAAATTGAGGGACAAGTGCCTCGCAGTTGAACATCTCCAATAGTGCGGAGGGCGTGCCGTCACTTCGCACGCCTACGCTTGTTACGGTTCTAGGCGGGCTGGCAGCCCTATCTCACTTAGCATGGAGCCGACAACATCAGCCAACCAGGCGTAACGTTGTGGAGAAGCATGTTGTGGAGAACTAAAACCGAAACTAGTTTGAACAACTCTCCCAAAATAAGCGACAACTACATTTGTTGTTGCTGCCAAAGTACTAAATTTTTTTCTAAAAATTACATTGACATAGAACAGATTCTACAAAAAGTTTGAAATCTTTGGGATCGTCCAATCACATCGCAAGACGTCAGTGCTTTAGTGGTTACGGCTGCCGCTAATGCCAAATGGTAATATTTTCTTCTTTTGGGTATTATAAACTAAATGCTGTTTCATCGACCGGATGACGATAAGTCTATGCAGTGCAAATGCCAACAGAAGTCTGAAGAATTCACTTGAGGGCCCCTTTAATAACACTGAAGGGATTTGAAAACACCATGAAAATGTTTGGGCAGTTAAAAGTCTAGAGTCCTGTAGACCAGGCCTTGAATACTTTGAGCGGATTTGCGTGAGCTCATTGAGTTGAACACTAAACTCTAGAGATGTTATTTGTGCAAGCATCTCGACATTTCCCGTAACTTTTCGCATGAGGTGAATATATCTTGCAAGACTATTGGACGATTTTTAACTTTCTAAATGTTTTGCATACGATATTGCGTTTTTGTCAAAGCTTTCTTTTTCTTTAGGAAAGACATTAGTGCTGTTACCATCAAGTAAAATTGTGAGAATGTAGCCCTGTGGTTTATTTTGTTTGTTTCGGTTTGGGCTCCACCGCGCAATACGTCCATGGTTTCTGACGTTTTCTGTGTAGCGCATTAGTAAGGCTTCAGAAATCATCATGACCCGCTATTCACATGTTGTTTGCTGCAAAAGTGGGCCGGTTAAACCTTTTTGCACCCCTTCAAGCTAACAAGTATCGTTTTAGGAAGTAAGGAAGGCCGAGCCGTGGTGGACGCAGTGGCTCAACCCCAATGCTACTGGTGAACTGCGGGACTCCTGTTTTGCACTTTCGGATGTCGACAACATGTATTTTTGCGTATCATCCGAAGCAACGTCGGCTAATCGTCCAATATAACTCAGTCTGCGAATAAAACAACGTGCTTCTACCCCTAGCTTTGAACCGGCACAAAATATGCCGATTGCTTTGTGCTTCATAAAATTATCTGCGGGAACATGCAACGGCGCTCACAAAAAGAAGTATGTATGTCGAGGCCCACCTCCGTCACATCAAACATTGCTGTTTACTTGTTAGATTGCAGTACTTTGAGCTGTTAAGCTGAGTCTTGCTTGAATAACGCTCATGCAGTAGGCTTTACCCTAGCCACCGCAAACATTTGACCAGCAGCTACCACGTTTCTTTGGGCAGTGTTATCGAACAGGAATGTGTGGTTGTGCAGAAGACCGGTATGGTACTTCGCCCTGTGAAAAGGTGTTACGGTTTACGATCGAAAATTCAGTTTGTTTGAGTTCCTAATTACCTACATTAGTTCCTTATAAAGCAAAGCATTTGAGCCCTACCAGCCAGCGGTTCTTTTGGGGCGTGCGGGACGACAAACTCACAACGCGGCGGAGGCAATGACGGCGGGGAAGACGAGGAGGAGGTCGACCTGACAGAATTATATCGTTGTACGGCAAAGAAACGTTAGGGGTTGGTTTCCAGGGCGGGAAAACAAAATATAGAGATCACATACACATATCTGGTCTCTGGAGAAGCGCTAGAGAAACGCACGGCTTGCAACGAATGGGACTCCGTTTTCTAAATTGGTGAATACTCATTCGGTTGTGCTTTGACAGGTATCACAAAAAGCAACATGAGCAGCTCGTTCTCATAAATAACGATTATAAAAGTTCGCTTATCTTTCTCGTAATTCACAGACTTACAAAATTAACTAGGTTAAATCGGTATAAACGGGAGACACAAAGCTCATATGCCGAATTGTTTCGGTGTCTGCGCTTGTGTCGCGCGGTGGTGTAGCCCCAAGCTAGCACATTAGGATGGCTAGGTTCCGCTGTCTCACCTTTCGAAAGGCGCTCCGCTCCGCTTTCTTTCTTTCGACTCAGGGCCAGGATACAGCAGCGGCGTCCGCCGCTCTAGCCCGGCCGTGGTCGACGCTGCTGCTGCTTTCGAGACTCTGCCCGCGTGAATTCCAGGTAAGGGCTGGCAGAATCTCTGGTTTCGCTCTTTCTAAGGCCACGTGTGGGAATTTATGTGACGTTTCAAGGGCAATAGTTGGGGGTGTCGATAAAGCTTTGCTTTACAAACACCTTCACAGTATAAATTGGAGCCATTTTTTGTATGTCTTTAGATTTTCTAAGCCCAACCATCGCTTAAGCATGTGTAGCCTACCACGAAGCGTCTTACGTCAATTATATAAAAAGATACTGGCTCGCTACCAACTGCGACAGAAGGTTTATCCGGCCCATTGCTGAAGTAAAAAACATGTGGCCAGGGGGTCATGGTAACTCCTAAAGTATGGCTAGTACGCGATCAGATATATCGGTGGACGCCGTAAGATGTTGCACTGCAAAACAGAAATCGAAACTAGCTCAAATTTCCCGAAAATAAACTACAATAACTATATTCCGACCCATGCTTGTGGCGAAGTCCACGAAAGTATTCCCTTAAACACATCTTTTGCATGAACACAGGTGCGTAAGCATGAACTCTAAAATCTCTGTCGTTGTCTATCGCAAGATGAGTTCACGTCCTATCGCGTGAGTGCCGCACTTCGTGCGGCCGCAGCAGAACTCGCAAAATATTTTTTCTTCTTTTGGGCTTGAAAGCCTAAATGTGACGTTAGCGAGTTCATAGGCGATGAAAACCTTGTTTATTTGCGCCAGTCTGTGCAATGGAAACACAAACACACGTTAAAGAAATAAAAAAGCGATTGGTTGGGATTTAGGAACCCTGATTAACTAGGTTGTTTAGTATTCTTAAAATTCCAACTTGTTTTTTTTTTCTTGGCGTGTGCAATGATCATGTGACTCTTCATAAGGTCTACTTTCACCAAGCAGTTCAATAATTGTTCGTAAATGGAATACAGTCACAAGTTGGTGCGACCCTTCGGCGGGGAGCTCAGAATAGTGCAATGGTATTGCTGTCATTCCAAACGCTGATATCCGAAACGCATTTATACAACAATAAGCCGTTTCGGTGGCTCAGTGGCTAAGGCGTTCTGGAGCTGAACCCAAGGATGCGGGTTTGATTGAAGGTCGCGGCGGCCGCTTATCCGATGGAGGCGGAAATCGAAAACGCCCGTTTGTCCGAGATTTCTGCGCACGTGAAAGATCCCGTTGTAGTCAAAATTAATCCGGAGCCCTCCACTACGGCGCGCCTCATTGCCTCTGCAGCGTAGGTATGTGAAACCTCATAGTCAATCAATGATTTATACAACAATCTGCTTTGAAACAATGGTATCTCTAGAAAACGGCAGCTCAGTGCAGGAATAAGGTATTGCGCTGGTTAATACAAAGTTTCGTCTTCACTCCTGCAACCACAGTCGCTTTTTCATCAAGTAAAAACAAGGCAGCAGACCAATGCAGCAGCAATGCAAAAGTGTCCATTACCTCGAGTGTCGCGCACGTTGAAATCAAATAAATGTCATAAATTGTTTGATCTCATTCTCGTAACAGGGCTGTCGACAAAGTTTCACCGCATGTTTTGCTCGCAAATTTGCAGTGTCAACCGAATTTTAAAACTTCGAAAATGGTTTCCGTCTTCGGATCCTTTTTCGCCTTCCGCTCATGTATTCCACTAAAACTCTACAATATTAAACAGCTTTACTTGAAACGATGCAGCGAAATAGATAGTGACAGGGCTGGTCGCCGATGCTGCACAGATTCAAGTATTTATTCCGATAACTTCGAGCTGCTTTTGTCAGGACGTTTATTCCCGTCTAACTTAAGTTGAATCACCCCAAGCAGCCGAGGCCGATTGCCAATGATTGGAAACCCCATGGGTCCCCATTGGCTTCCGAGCCGTCGGCCACTCATCGGTAACTTGGCTGAAAGATTCAGTGAGCGCCAAGCAAACGGCGACCGGAAGTAACGTCACACGGAAGGCTCATCGGAAGCCGAGCTTCAGATGACGGATAAAAGCGCATTTTGACCTTGAGCTTGCCGAGCCCGTGACGGCGTGGTTAGAGCGGTTGAACAGGCCACAAGCAGCAAAAAGTAGTTACCTAAAGAGCCACAGCACCGGGCCATGAAACAACGCGTACGTAAACTAAAGTGCAGCGTATTAAAAAAAGCGTGAGATAGTGGTACACGTTCAGAAGGAATGGGTCATTTGTGTGTCCTAGCGCAACTGTGACCGTCGAACTACTTCAGCGTTGTGCCTTTGCGCGTTCTTTGAACCCACGGCGGGGCCGGTGGACGGACGCGTTGCACCGACGGCTCCGTCTCTTTTGTGGCATTGAAACTGTGGTAGTACTCGTGTACGTGTCTGTGAGGTGCATTTTGTTGTCGGTGGCTCTGTGAAGTATACCTGACTGGTGGAATAACATCGTTTGCCTGCTGTGGCCGTCGCTGAAAACGTAAGTCACCATTTGTAAGTCACCGTAAGTGCGGGAGAGCTCGCGCTCGTTCCCGCCAAAACTTCAGCTGTCGTTGATAACAACTGGCGCCCGTGAGTGCTGCTTAGCGTTGTTGGTTCTTGCGAAGAAAAAAGCGGTCACATACATGTGCTTCCATTTGTGTGACGGCAGTTCTAGCTATCCTCTTTCCGGCTTTGTGTGTTCCGAACAAGCGGCCGTGCTCCCACTGCAGGTTCACGACGTTCAGCATGCGTTGAAGCAAGACTCGTGTGCAGTATAAGAGTTGCGAATGTTCTAAGCTGAATTACTTAAACTCTAGCTATAAATGAAGCTTCCGTTTCATTATTTTCTTGAGCAAAGTAAAGATATTGTCGAGCGACAAAGTAATTACACTGCCGCTGGGCTTCTCTGTCGGTTCCGTTCGCATCTGGCGCGTCTGACAATGCAGATGTCGAAGCGACTGAACCTGACTACAACACCGTACCAATTTAACTTGAACAGTTTATTTTCAAGATGTCCCAAGCCTCGAATATCCCACCCTCTACTCTCACTTCCCCCACTTGACCTAGCGTCTTCCTAATGTAATAAAGGCTATCTCCTCCCTCTCCTTTATTTGCGGCTTTGTTTTGTTACCCCTCAAAATATAACGCATTCAAAGGTCACAAGGTTTGTATTCAACCTCCAAGTTGGCATAGATGCCTTGCAAAAAAAAAAAAAAACCTGGACGTTTGTACGTTCCGAATTCATTGTGTAGTGCGTTGCCTTGTAGTCTCTGGGTCCCGCGTTATTAGCGAACAAAATTTACGCTAATAAAACGTTGACGGCACGACATTTCAGTGGCGATGAAATGTTTATGCGGTAGAGTAGCCACAACAAAGTTTCGCGGAACCGCTGCCGTGTTGCTTTGTGCATTGGACTTTTTAATTACCTTGCCTGACTGCAACAAGAGTGAAGACCATTTTCGGTGAAATTGCGGACTGTTTTCTCAAAAACGAGCCAAGTAACGGCTACCGTAGAACGCAGTATTGAGAAATGAATGGTGCAGTACGTTATATGTTTCATAGCGAGTGTTAACAAGCTAGAACTTTAGGCACGGACATTACGTAATTACCCGATTCTAACGCGCCCCCGATTCTAACGCGCACCCGATTTTCCTGGCCAAAAACTCGAAAAAACTTGCGATTGTAACGCGCACGGAACTTTGTGAGCAAGAAAAACAAATGCGAGAGAAATTGGCGATTTATTTCTCGAAGTAATCTCACTCATCTCACTCCTCGTCGCTCTCCGCTGACCGCAACATCTCGTCCTTGGTGCCGTCAAGCGCGTTCGCGATGCCACACTTTATAACGAGCGTTCAACCGTGATCGATGGGATCGTGGCCCACGCCTCCCACGCCCGTCCTGCGAACTTCTCCAGAGGCGCACGCTTCAGCCGACCACTCGTTTTGAACGCGCGAGAACCGCTGCTGCCATTGCTGTTATCAAGTGCGCAAGTGGAACGATTTGACGATTTGTGTGAACGCCGATAGAAAAGCCTGGGCGCCTATGCTTCCTGCGCCCGAAAAATCGTTGCTAAAAGCTTTGGCGCCATCTTGAGATGGCGATGGCGATGGGCGGGATGAAATTTCCGTTGTTTCGGCAGTTTCGGCTTCGTATCCGATTCTAACGCGCATGCGATTCTTCGACCTATTTTTCCGGAAAAAAGGTGTGCGTTAGAATCGGGTAATTACGGTATTTTCACACGGACATGTGGTAAGGCTGGTGCAAAGTTCTGTATTTAGTCAGCAGCATGCATTTAGCATTGTAGTGAACTATTTTTTTACTTATTACAGACGCTACGACATAAAGGTGTTTCCCGTGGACAAGTGGCGGATGCAGCCGAGACAAGCTTTCCAAGCTGGCCTATTCTACAATAGCGCTGTCGAACAACATATCCTGATCTTGGCAGGTGGGAGAATTACCGGGGATAATGGTCCTGTTTTCATTTACCTGAATGCTTCTGTTTTTGTGGCATCGCAAGCAGTTAAACGAAGCATAATTGGTTCACGCTTCATGAGCAGCGCTTTTTAAAATTTTTTCTCGACTATTGTGTGTGCTTGCTTTCGTGTTTGTGTTCGTATTCTTTCCACTGTTAAGCCAGGTTTCTTGTAAATTTGATATGCATAATAAAAAAACTACAGAGAGAGACTCGGCGTGTTGTGTTGCTCAATTGTTTTTGACAAGTCACGTAATTGCTTCGCAAAGTTGATGCAGTTTGTTTATTGTGTCTCGCGGTCCCATTTCTGTTTTATACATGTCATTGTACAAAAAATTATTTAACGAGTGCGCTATAAATAAATATTACGCACTCGTTAAATAATTTCCTGTACAATGGCATGTATAAAGCAGAAATCGGACCACGAGGCAACTCATAAAATATTGATTGATTGATTGTGGGGTTTAACGCGCCGACGCAACGCAGGCGATGAGGCGCGCCGTAGTGGAGGGCTCCGGATTAATTTTGACCACCTGGGGATCTTTAACGTGCGCCGAAATCTCGTACACACGGGCGTTTTTGCTTTTCGCCTCCATCAGAAAAGCGGCCGCCGCGGCCGGGAATCGAACCCGCGACCTCGTGCTCAGCAGCGCAACGCCTTAGCCACTGAGCCACAGCGGCGGGTCAACTCATAAAATAGGCATTGGTCATAAGGACTGGCCACAAAGCCAAAAATGTGCATGAAAATAGCCTGGGATCCACCTATAGGCAATATCATGGCAACATACTTTGCCAAGCGTTGTCCAATATTGGCCTTCCAGAGCTTGGCCAATTGTTTGATTGATTGTAGGGTTTAACGCGCCGACGCAACTCAGGCGATGAGGCGCGCCGTAGTGGAGGGCTCCGGATTAATTTTGACCACCTGGGGATCTTTATCGTGCACCGAAATATCGTACACACCGGCGTTTTTGCTTTTCGCCTTCATCAGAAAAGCGGCCGCCGCGGCCGGGAATCGAACCCGCGACCTCGTGCTGAGCAGCGCAACGCCTAAGCCACTGAGCAACCGCTGCGGGTAGCTTGGCCAATTGTTGGCCTGCCACCTTTCCCAAGCGCCAGCCAATGATGGCGGCCGAGGTATTGCCAAGCTCGGACACATTGGCCACTGATGATTTGCCATGCATGGTATTGGCAATTTCTGCTGCTTGGGACATTTTAGCAGTGCACCGGCCCACTAAAAAGGAGGGATCATAGGTTAATTTTAAATGAAATTGTAAGTGCAGGAAATCTGTTTTTGTAGCATATCGGTAATAATCGAAATGTGATTTTGTAACGCCAATCATGACGTGTATTTAGGAATGCGACCACACTGAGTGTGAGGAAACCAACGATTAGGCCCTGATGGGCAGCGGTACTGAAAACGAAACCTATTGTTTGTTTCAGTGGCAAATGATATCGCTGAAATTGACCTGAACATCGCGGGACAATACGTTCACGTGCAACAGGTCACATAGACGCAAAACTGTGTCCTGTATGCATAAGACTTACATAATTGCCAAAACGGTCAGTTACGTCTGATGAGGTAAAATTTTACACAACTGGTTGAAACCCATCGCTATCCGCTTTATGCGATTGAGGACACTAAACTTGTGTTATTGTTAGACCTTTCGTCTGAGTGGATTTTAATCTCGATGGGCATTCAGGCTCGATTGGACCTTCCGTCGTGGCGGATCTTTCGTCTCAGTGGACATTCAGGCCTCAAGCGTTCCCTATTTGCATAAAAGGAAGGGGTGTGGATACATAGGAAGGGAAGGGAAGGAGCGTGAATGTGGACGCATTACATATCCCGTGGAGGCCCATGACGCGTAACGCCATCTATGGGCACGTTTGAACATATATCTACGCGTTTATTACGCCCTGTTCCAAAGCACGAAAGCCTGATGTTCTCGTGATACAGAGGATCGGTTTGTGGTCAGCTTTTGGACGAAACGAGGTTTGCAGCCCTCACACCCCACATCATGAGAAAGTGGATTCACCCGGCAAAATCTCCACCTCCTTACTGCCCCTACTGTCAAACGTTAGTGTTCGCTACCCTCAACCACTTAATCTGGCACTGCGCCGCATTTTCTTTGTACCGCCCAATACTCGTCAACGCTTTGCCACGTGATTCCTCTCAAGACGAGCCCCCCTTCGAAGACGCTAATTTTCTCTCAGCCCTCGGGGTGTTCGGCCTAGAGAGTGGTCTCTCGAGATTAGTGTAAACCGGGGCCTACCCCGGTCGTAAAAGTTGACTTGACTGCACTCACATGATCCCAGTAACCCTAGCCTGGCTCTGCTGACGGCAGTGATCTCTTCTAAATCGTTCAAGGACCCACCATTTGTGCTACTCGGCTACTCCTCCCTGCCTCTTACCCCTCCTCCCTTAGTATGGTCGCATGGCCTTCCCTTCGAAATAAAGGATTACAACAAGAACAATCCCTCAAGTGCAGTATTTTTGGGGCGCAGATTTTTGCGCCCGTCCCTGAACTCAGCCGCGTCGGCATCGTCGTGACCGAGCGAGCGATGGGAAGACCGACGAGTGAAACGATGTGAAGAACGGTTGTTAAAGAAAGCAGACGAGGAGTGTGTAGCGAAATCGGGAGGGGAGGGCACTTCGCCGTGTCGGCCCTAGCCAGCGCTCTCCGAAAGTGTATGGTGGGGGGCGGAGGGGAAGTATGCTGTGCCACCACGAGGCACTCGACGGCGCGACGCTTGGGGATAACGTGAGGGGTGTGTGCGCGAGATTACGGTGCACGTTAGTTTAAGACGCAGTTCATGTTCCCTTCCTGAGACGCACATCGCGCTGCCACCGCTGAAGCTCACCATAGCTGCCGTCGAGAGAACCCACGAGTGAGTGCTGCTTCAGTACACGGCAGCCATCAGCAGTGAGCGCTGAAGTGCGAGTGAGGCAACCGGTAGTGCGCATCATCAGCCGCTGCAGCTAAAGTAGCTGCCATAGCTGAGACCCAGCACCACCGACGCCAGAACCACGAGTGAGTGCTGAAAAATGAGCGAAGCAACCGGGGCATGTGCTCCGTCAGCCACTGCAAAAACGTCTTCTGTAACCATACAAAAATATCCGTCTGAAACTCTTGCCCTCAACATGGTCAAAACAGCAAAACAGCTGCGCCCAAATATTGCTTTAGGGAGTATCCCAATCGCCAGCTAATTTTTTCATAGTTTTTTACTTCCAATATATTTTTTATCACGCCTGATGTAAATTTATAGAACATCTCTGCATTAAAACGAAAATTTCAATGGGTTTGATTCCTGGAGGTCAGTTCCAGCACTGGTGTTCTATTTATCAGTCATTTTGTCGTGGTTATGCGGGTTTCGGCTACTTTTCTTGAGTCGTTCTGGACAATCACGTAAGTGTATACGAGGGGGGGGGGGGTGAGTTGGACACAATTTTTTTTTAAGTTGGGGTTTTGTCCCATTTAGGTGTGTTTCAACTGCCTGTGGCTTGCTGAACAAAAGCTAGCTGCGGTATGTTTTTGCATGTTTTTGTGTGGTTGGTTTCTCCTGTTTAGGTTACTTGTGCCTCTTGTTATTTTACTCCGGATGTATTTTGCCTGCTTTAGGGTAGGTTTCTGCTGTCAAACATGCTCAAAGAAGGTGCGACCCCCTAGGGATGTGGATTGTGAATACGCGGACGAACCCTTGTAACGTGCGCATGGCGAAGGGGGTAAGGATACCGACGAAAATTGAGCACCAGGACCCCCTCCAAAAGGCAACAACGATGCTTTGAACAATCAAGCGCAGGCGAAAACTCGACTCTCCAGGAGACCTTCAAGGAGGACGCGCACCAAGTCTGTGAACAGTCAGCAATCGTTTGTGTGCTATAAAAAAGACGTCGGATTTTGGGAAATAAGAACGTAATCAGATTGATGATACCCTGATATTAAAAAATGTGGTTACAAATGGTGCGTAGATTTCTTCGCAGGCGCTTTGTTCGACCCCGGGATGGGCTGCACAATACATGCATTACACCTTTGGCTGTGATACAAAAAAATGAATCCTTCGAACACAGACCATAGTCCTAAACTGCTTACTCTAGACGTGCATTTGGAAGGGGGAAGCGTGTGCCGTGTCCTTTATTGCTCTACTATAGGTCCCCGTATACAACATTTTTCGTACTCCTACGACGGCTACTTTAAATGTATTTAACGTGATTTGTCCACGAACGTATGTACCGTTCGCGAAAACGTTATCGCACGAATAGGGACTGCCACGTTGCTATAGGCAAGCTAAATGTGGGTTTTTTACAGTTGTTTCCGTCAGTATTATTGGCGAGCGCTTTGTTCTTGTATCTTTGTATTCATTCTTTGTCTGCCGCGTTTATTGTGCTAGCCGCTATTTGCAGGAATTGTGCTATATAGAAAATGCGATTCGAAGTAGTTCCGGGACATATGGTTTCTGGATAATTGTTATGTATAACCTACTAAACCAACTGGTCTATGCAAACGATTTTTCACATCAACTGGGATCACCAAGGCCTCTCGCATCGATTACAACCCAGAATCGGAAGCATGCGTATGCTTATTTTGGTAGTTTTAATCCTTCTGGCTGGTCTAGCTGGATGTTATAGGTGAGTGGCAAGTTTGTTATGTGCAAAAAGTACTAGAGATGAGTGAATGACCAGTTAGTTGGTTGCATTGGGTTACGTTCTGGTCATTATCCATGGAGAAAGTACTAATTTTTGTATTAGCAAAACTAACAGGCACCAATCGTGTAGATCGAAGGCGGCGTACTGCCTAGCTACCAATTATTCGGCGTGATGGCAATTGTGCTTAGAAGAGTGTTTGTGACACAAAAAAGGGCATTTCCAATCCAGGTACCTTTTTTACCTCCACAGCTTCCTTTCAAGTTGTGTGTCCACAACAGCAAAGGTTTAAAAGCGCTGCATAAAAAGAAAGTACAAAACCCAAAGAAAACCAGAGTGCGCTTTTTATTCTGTTTCCGTACCTCGTATTAGCGCAGCGCTTTAAATTTTTACAATCATCTACTGACTCCCCCAAACCAGGAGTCTGCTGAAACTGACCATAATTGCCTTATCGGACACAAAAGATTCATTAGTAAGATCGCTCAATTTTATACCACGAATGACATATGGCTTCTTGCCACTTCTGCCACAACGAGGTGTTTTCGATGATTGGAAGATCCATTGGATCCATTGGAAGATCTATCTTTTAAGCTGTTCAGAATGGCTGTGCAAGCAATACTTGTTTGTGCCTAGGGTGAAGATGCATATGCTTAGCCCAGGAATGTCACCGTCTTTTTTGGTTGGAAGCTCAATAGGGATGAGTAACAAATACAACAGTTTCAGTTCGCATTATTATCTGGTAATTTTGGTAACATTGTCTCGTCACTACAGTCATCAAAACCCCCGCGAGAGAGAACATAAAAACAAGAACAAAGAAACGGAAATTTCAAGTGCGCGCCAGGATCGCACCAATGAACGAACGCCCCGTCTAAACACCAAGGCATCATGGCTAAATATGGTAGCGCACTGGTCAGCCAATCAGAGAACGCCACGCAGGAGGCAAGTGGCGTGATAACAAATATGGACATGGAAAGGCAAATAGCCAATTAGAATATGCCGCGATCAAGCCCAGTGTGGCTAAAAGCCTATCGCACAAAGAGAAAGGGGGAAGCACGATACCAGAAGGCGGAAGAAGTACGTGATGAACGAGCCATGGGGACGCGGCCAGGCCACCGACTTTGCCTAGCCAGCTTGGGCGGGAGCGGGCCGATTTCGCATCGGCTGCGGCCACGGAGAAAGAAATATTTCAGGAGGGGAATCCGTTGGGCTGGGACAGAGCGGGTGGGCTGCGCGCTAATGTGTCTGCCTGACGAGGAGGAAATGCAGCTTGCGGAGCAGCACAACAGATGGCGCGTCAAGCGCGTTGCCACAGTTACATGTTTTAAATGCAGAGCGTTTCGGTATCTCACGATGTCACCCGCGTTGGCGTCCGTAGTCCGCACCGTCGTTGTCCCTACTATATATAATTTGTGCGTCGCGTCCGTAGAAAAAAGTAGGGTTGGGCTATGAATGAGTGAGGGACGAAAGTACTAAGTTTTCAAACGCAATGCTGGCCAGAATGGTGCCGTGCATCAAAGCTATACAAAGATGGCCAAATGAAGACCCCCTCTTTTTGCCATTTGTTTTCTGAGCCGGGCGAAGGCAGTTGAGACTTGCAGAGCGCGGACTTCACTACAGGCCCCGACGCCTGTAGAGCCGCGAAGGCGCTGGAGTATTGAGCGTTATCAGGGATACCTGCGGTGGCCGGCCGCCAGTGGAGAGGCCGCGACGACGCGCTTCGCAACCAAACACGCGTTGCGTGAACCGGCGGCCGGAACGCGGAATTGAATCTCCCGGCCTGAGGCCGCTTCTACGAGTCTCGCGGAGAAGCATGCAGATGGCGCCACGCGGCCGCCTAGAGGCAGAAATGCTTCCAACTCGTTCGCGCCTCTCTAAACACACAGAAACATCCCCCTCGCTAGGGGCACGATCAAATGCAGAGCATTTCCGGGGGCGCACGACGTTAAGTAGTTTGCGTTACGTTAATGTTGTTGCACTTGTGGCAACTGCTGACGAGAGAGCGCTCGTCAGCAGTAATGTGAACGAGTCAACGATATAAGGCGCGTTCGTAGCGTCACATTCTGTGTCAGCTTTGTGGCGCAGTCGGTACAGCACCAATGAAAGTCCAGTCGCGCGAGGGATTCGTCGGCGTCGTCTGCCCACGGCGGCAGCCGGCAATGCTCTGATTGACCTTGAACCGGCGAGCCATTTCCCTTTGGCGCCTCGACACAGAGGGGGCGTCGAGTGCCGTGCCTGGCGCCGTTACTTTATCCCGCCGCCGCCGGAGTAAGCCCAGTTGCGGCTCCTAAATAATTCCTGCTCCGTGGCTGGGGCATCTTAGGCGCACCACGAACCTGTGTCTTAGTGGCCCAAGCGGCGGCGGTCGGGCACCTGCGGCCAACGTCCACGGTCCGTCGGCCCCCGCTTCGACGGCCCTCAAGGACTACGTTCGTGCTGACACCTAGCTTGACCTCCAGAGGCAGCGGCTACCAGTGATTAGCCACCGTGGAAACGCGTCGGGACGCGCGGAGCTCACGCCGTCCAAGGAACGACCGCACGCATCGAACGCCGGTACCGAAGCGAGACGATGACGGCTACCACCGAGTTGCGTCCACGCAACGGGTGCGGCACGTCAGCCCTGACGACCGCAGTAGGCTAGTCGAATATGGACATAGTAGTAGGACACAACTAAAAAGTCGTAGTGAGAAACACAACAACCAGGACTCGAAGTAATGAGTGTATATGAAGTAATTGTGTAGCACTTTATTGTAGAGACTTCTGGGTTTTGATTTGAATGGTATTTTGTGATTTTAGATGCGAAGCAGCCTATGATCGAGCCTGTTCCTTCCGCCGTTGTGGGGGCGCCGTTGTGCGGCGTCCACACCCCCACTGCGCATGCCTGGCACCGCTGATGATGATTGTGGCAGGATGCTTCTAGGGATTGGCAAACCAAAGATCCAATCACGAGATAGCTTCCTGTTCAACCACCGTCGTCATCTTCCCGTAGGGGAACCCTGAGTACCACACCCCCACTGTGCATGCCTCACCAGGCACCGCTGATGATGATTGTGGCAGGATGCCCCTAGGGATTGGCACACTAAAGAATCCATCACGAGATAGCTTCGCGTTCAACCATCGTCGTCATCTTCCTGTAGGAGAACCCTGAGTAGTATGCGAGACATTCCTCCTCTCCTCTGACGCTCCTCTCCTCCCCAGCATTACTCCTCTCCTCTCCAAAGCTCCACTCCTCTCTGGGATTGCGCAACGAATGGCAACACCTGCGGCTCCGCTCGCTATAGTGCGAAGCAGCTTAGAGTTAGAGACGCGACGGCAGCCGCTGCATACTCCGCTGGTCGCACCACTGAAGCTCCGAGGTATAAATGACGCGCGCGCGCGTCCTTCGCTCCCGTCATTCTCCTCCCGCAACACCGCTATCGAACTGAAAACTAATGGGAACGTTAGTCGAATCCATGGCTGCTTCGCATACTACTCACGGTTCCCCTACGGAAAGATGGTGAAATTTTTTTGTTAGGGGTTTGAGTGTTTATCGGTTGCGTGCAATTTCTTGGGTGGTTTTGTTTAGGGTTTTTTTCAAATGTTTATAAATGCGTGTTTCGGTAAACCCGTAAACGACTGTCCTGCATCCATCTCTCTAGGCTGCTCAAGACCATTAACGTAATCCATTACTTGACAACAACCAGAAATAAATATGTAGATGTATATTTTCTAGGATATTTCTTTGGTGCCTGATTATTGTTTCGCAGGTAGGCTTTCTGCTTCCAAATGTCTGTGGCGACTTCAAGCTTTCTTTTTTGTGTGTGAATTCAGTGTCACTCTGTTACTAATAGTAGGTGCGGGAAATCGGAGAAAAAACATATTTGGGTGGTTTCTCCAGCATTTCTTGCTTCATTTATTTTCGTCATCCGATTCAGTACTTGTGATGAAATTTCATGAAACATGCATACCAACTAAGCCCCAGCTAACATGGTGTCATTACACTGGTGCCACCAGTATTTTATTCCAAGCAATTAAGAACAAAATTTAAGCTATGTATTTTGCATCCCATCAGGTGGTTTAATACATCTGGTAAAATGTCTGAAGCCGATGTTCCACGCGAATGTTTCACAAAACTCTGCGGTATGAAAAAGACGCAAGCTGCAGAAGCGGTTAAAAGTATTCAAAGGGTAATCCGCCGGTGCCCCGAGGACAAAAGACCTCTCTATCAATGAAAGAATAGGCGATAGGTTACCCCCAAAATTCAGTGAATACGTCGCACCCGTCCATGGCGCTGCCTGTTCTGCCTCAAACATGCACGCGAAATGAAATCAGCGTTAGCAGCCCCAAAACGGCATTACCAATTGCCGAGTATAGCTTTGAATACCCGGCCAAAACAACTCTTCAGCGACTCTACCTATAGTTTGACCAATCCCTCTGTGGATCAACCTTCAACCTGGTTGTGTCAACTCTAGGACAAACGCCTCTCCCAGAGAACAACTGCCACGCCTATCGAGGGCTAGCTGAGTCGCGCCTTTCCTGTTGAGTTTACGTAGCTCATAACTCCATCGAGTCCTTGGTCTATTTGCAACACATCCATCGGTTGCGTCAACGGGCCATCGGTAGCAAAAACGGAAACGAAAACGATGGTGGACCAAAGCCAATTTTCTTGTTATATGTGGAAAAATACCTTGGTATTTTATACTCACATCCTTTAATTCGTATTCATTGGCGTGGCACGCATTCCAGCCACCATGTGTTTCACCTTGGGGAGTCGGACGCGCAGGCTCCCGCACGGCGGCGCCCGCAAGGCCGCCCCACCGAGCTCAAAAGCATTATCTCGACGTTAACTACTGCTGCGCGCAAGGTCCTACAGCCTACCTGTGGCAGAACACGAGTGGAGTAACTGCCAGCTGCCGGCATATGATTGCTAGCTGCCTGCCGTGATTTGGTATCGCCCAAAGATTGCTCAGCTGTGGGCGAGCGCTTCCACTTCTCCCGTTGGGCCACTTGCCGACAGACGCGTCTAATCTCACAGCTAACAAATGCCCTCAATGGTACGCCGCTACTCTACCGCCTTATCTAGATATGCATGCGCGCGAACGCGGCAACTTCTTCAGAAGCATAATTTGGTGTTTGTACTGAACGAAGCTTCAGTGGGCAAGGTGGGGGCGCACCTGTGTCTGCATCCGCACTTGCGGAAAACTGCCCTGCACCATAGGCATTTCGTACTTAGTGCCACTTTTCCCATCCGCAGCTTCATTCTCCGGTTGTGGTGTCGAGTTCTCAAGGGAAAGTATGGCATCACCCGACAATGACGCTGCTATCGTTCGTGGCTGTTGATGCCAAAGCCGAAAATCGGGAGATAACGGCGCAGACGAGGAACGACAAAGCCTGTTTTCTTTCTGCTAGATGCGGATGCCTGCACAGCCACGGCGGGCAGTGTAACGGCGGTTTTGAGTGTGGCCAAGAGAACAAATCGCCCGGTAAACATGGATGGGAATACCATTTATACGTTCCGTCACAGGGATTTCCTTCATGTGCTTAAATCAACGGGCTCCTTTTTTCTGATTTCAGTGCATCTGGTTTTTTAAAACATTGTCGTGCCAAGTGCAAACCTTCTAAACGCGGACAAAGCTAACAGTAAGGAGTTAAGAGCATCGATGTCCGTGGTCTGGCTTTCCATGGTAATAGAAGTTGTCCCGTCTAGGAGCAAACCAAGAATGTTATAATTCAACTAGCCTCGGTGGGGTGTTCAAACATAAAGTGTACTTTATACTTGTCACCTAAAAAATTCAACTACGACCTCCTGCACAATTGAGCTAATAATTCGGAAAACGCATGTCCGCAGAATCCTACAATCACCACTATAAATGGCGATGCGAATAACAAAGATTACACGAGCAGCACATACCTTTTGCTGAGGGAAGCCGTTATTTTAAGGACTTATTATTTCTCAAAGGGTATTTAAAGACGATCCTTCTAAAATGGTGCCAGTGACTTTATGACCATAGAGAAGAACGTTCCGAGGACAAAGGGTGGTTTGTTCTCACAATGTTCAAATCCACTTTTGGGGACTGATGTTTCTGCGATTTAATACATAAATGTTTTTCTTGGTGCGAAAGTCACAGCCTTTGTTTCAGTCTTAAACAAACACCTCACAGTTTCATTGAATGAAATTGTCTTGAAAATAAGTGTTCTTTTTTTATGTCATCGCTTCCTTCACACAGCTTTTTATTTATCAATTATAACACAATAGCAAGAGAAAGCAGTGAATTGGAGTGGTTTATTGGTCAAATGGGAAAACCTATCTACATTAAGAGGAGTTCCTAACAATATGATGGGAAGTTATCAACTATTTAATTAAATGTTTGATCATTGTGATGAACAGCCATTGCACTAGTTTCATACAAACGCTTGCTATGGTGTAATAAGATCTTAATTTGTATGTTTTGTATACCTTCCACGTTTTATATAAACAGTTGAATTGTCTTCAATGTTGCAGGTGGAACCCATACGCTGGTAATGTAACTCTTACTCGCATCGGAGGTCAACTCTACACCAAAGTTACGTACAGAGATGAAACCGGGAGCCACACTGAGAAGTATTGGGGAAACTGGTATCGTCACCGCAAGTGTTTGAGAAAGGTATGCTATGTAAAGTTTTGCGTGTTTTTAGTTAGACACGGCCACATATTAGTAAAGTGGTGGACCCTATTTTATGAGTACTACGCTTCCTTAAGATTCAATCCTTCGATACATGTTTGCGTCGGTTGCCAGCAACCCTTCTGTATATTGTAATATTTATCAACTGAACTATTTAAGAAATTTTGTTTAGAAGTGTGATTGATTGATTGATTGATTGATTGATTGATTGATTGATTGATTGATTGATTGATTGATTGATTGATTGATTGATTGATTGATTGATTGATTGAGTGATAGTAGGGTTTAACAAAGCCCACGCAACGAAGGCGACGAGGCGAGCCGTAGTGGAGGGCTCCGATATAATTCTGACCTCCTGGGTATCTTAACGTGAGCCGAAATCTCATACACATGGGTATTCTTGGTTGTCGCCTCCGCCAGAAAAGCGGCCGCCAAGGCGGGGAATCGAACCCTTGACTTCGTGCTCAGCAGCACAACGCCTTAGCCAATGAACCACGCTGGTATTTTTTAATAACAAACCCTTTATTTACAGAAATATATACAGGGTCACATCAATAAGTTGCAGGGTATTCGTCGAACGAAGCAGTTTTACGCATGCGGGTTGCGCTACTGAGCACGAGGTTGCGAATACGATTCCCGGCCTCGGCAGTCGCTTTTGCGACCACCACGGCCGGGATTGATAGCGACCGCCGCGGCGGCCGCGGCGGTCGCAATCAATCAATCAATCAATCAATCAATCAATCAATCAATCAATCAATCAATCAATCAATCAATCAATCAATCAATCAATCAATCAATCAATCAATCAATCAATCAAAAAGTCAAACTATTGGTTCGCGAACCGGTTCAAGCTTCCGAAACTGTACGCGAACCGGTTCGCGTTGAGATTTTGCCGAACCGGAACTGAACCGGAACGAAATGAATTCACCCTAACCGAAACCATAACCGAAGAGCTATTTTTTTCGGTTCGACGCACTGACATATACGAAAAAAAAAGCGGTTACGGGCGTCGTCTTCCCATGTAACTACATCACTACACAAAAACCTGCCGGAACCACCTGAGGCGAAAGAAACCGCCTTCCCCGCTAGCCATATTCCTTATACCTATAGATCCACCAATTACACCATCCTGGCAAACAAGCATACATTTCCTTGCCCCTATTTTCAGTTTTGTACTCAAGAAATCATTGGATTATAAGATTATAATAGCGTCGGTCTATTTGACCGGCTATGAGCAGCCCAAAGCCCCCTCATCTTGCCACCTCCTCCACCCCCCCCCCCCATTCGGATCTGGAGGTGAAATACGAAGTTTTTCGTCTAGTGCATTATTTTGCTGCATGGTGCTCCTAAAGTGCTCATCACTGACCGGAGGTCTACATTCACGTCCGAGCTCACTCGGAAAATACTCCTATTGAGTAATTCCAGCCATCCCCAAACAAATGGACTCAGAACGGCTCAATAAGAGAACGACAGATATGATCACTCTGTACATAGACAAAGAGCAGCGAACGTTATACGAGATGCTTTCGTTTGTGACGTACGCACACAACACAGCAATGCACCCCAGCATCGATTTCCATATTAAAGGTAGAGAGATCCCAGAGGTCCCGACCGTCGAACACCTAGGGCTGCACATACAATCCACTAGAAAAAATTACAAATTTCTCCAAACAATACAACGGCACGTAAACCAAACCATTGATATGCTCAAGAGGGTCACCAATAGAAACTCAGGTTTGACGGATCAGAACAGTGTTCGCCTAATCTAAGCATTCGTCTCGAGCAGAATACTTTACTCGATTCTGTACTCCAAAATAAATGGTGCTGCTGAAGCCAAAAAAATTGATGTCCTCATTAGACGCGCCTGAAAGGAAGCACTACGTACGTCTTCCCCCCGGCACGTCCACTGCCAAACAGCAGGGGTTAGGCCTTCACAGAAAGGCCAGCGAACTAGTTGAAGCCCACCTAATGGGACAATACGAAAGCCTCGCTCGCACACCCACAGGGAGACACATACTCAGCCAACTAGGAATAGGATATCACACACTATATCAGGGCGTGAAAACACTTCCCCCTAGTATTTACTTTCATATTATAGCCAAACCGCTTCCCCGCAACATGCACCCCCAGTACCACACCGAGCGCAGAAAACAACGATCGTGCGCCCCGCACCAGAAGTATAAAAATGATCCGCAAGTCGTGTACGTCGATACGGCGGAGTACAGACTCAAGGAGGATTTCACCGCAATCGCCGTTCAAAACTACCCCAACACCAGCATTCTTGATTCTATAACAGTCCGGAGGCCCATCCGAGAACCGGCGGGAGAGGCAGCAATTGTGCTCGCTCTTTCGCTCACCCCCCCACCAGCAACAATCATTACAGATTCTAAAACTGCTCTCCGAAATTTTGCCGCTGGACGCATATCCCCAACAGCGCTCAAACGTTTGCTGAGGAAGCCACCCCAATCCCCAGTACAACTGATCTGCACCCCCGACCATTCTGGGCTCGAGGGAAACGAGGCGGCCTATTACCTAGACCGAGGATTTACTATCCGGGCTCGGCCGAACCCCTACCCTTGCCACGGAGCCCGGTCCACGCGGGACAGCCTGATCTGTTTTCATGATACTACTACCTACTACCTCCTCTCCCACCGGATCTATCCTCGGGTGGACAAATGCCAGACATTAGAGCAAAACCACCCCTGGCGCCAACTCCAGACGGGAGTCTCTCCCAACCCGGCCACCATGACCCATGTCCAGCCCAGCCTGTATCCAACCTCGGCGTGCTCCTTATGTGGCGCCAATGCCAACTTGGCCCAAATCACGTGGGCATGCCTCCAGGATGCTGTCCCCGAAATCCACTCTGAGGAAAGGTGGGAATCCTCGCTTCGCAGCCCCGAACCGGACCTGCAGATCCGCCTGGTCAAGAGGGCAGAAGAGGTCGCCAGAGTCCGCCAGCCTACGGCCACCATGGGACCACCAACCTAAGTCAAGGAGAAGACGTGCAGGAGGGGGCGGACCTTCAGCCCGTTACCTGCCACCACCATTCGGACTTCGATTCTCCGTGATACACTGCCTCAAAATAACGTTTCTCTCTCTAACTCTCTCGAGGCAACGTTGCCTCAACTGCTATGTTACTTTGCCCACGAAGATGCGAAACTAATATGGCAGCATGCGGGGAACGCACTGAAGCTCGCTAGAACCAGAATTCAACAACAATCTCTCGACGCTAGTCCCTACATCCTCTGTCATCGTGGCCAAGATTTCCCCTTGGCCAGAGTTGCAGCGGGGCACCGAAGACTAAAGTGGTTTACGGCGTCCGGCTTAAGCCGTACTGTGAACATTCATGCACGAGCTCCCGTACCCGGATATCCCACTGCTTTTCCAAGTGGGGTGGGGGGTGGGGCGCTAGGAGTGAACTTCATCACAAAAAGAAGAGAAAGAGAACGCTTGTGCGCGTGTGTAGCTTCAAGAGATTCATTTAGGGCAACCATTGGCTCACCGCTAATAAATGCTATTCTTCCTTACGGTTGCGGGGTTTCGCTTGACATCCGTGAAAATATTTGTCTGTTGTTTTGCAGCATGTGAACCTCTCAATGCTTAAAAAACCTTTAGTTTCTTCCGTTAGATCGAGAAGCAAGCTATAATGGGACTATGTTTTTTCGTGGGAAAGTTCTGTACACATCTCTTATCGAAACAAAATTAAACAGGATATGTACACAGTTTTCTGATGTACTTTTCGGGAAGTGTCTATTGGATGGTTTAGGCACATTTGTGTAGCATCTATCTTCAAGTAATAGGTGAATCCGTTTCGCCACTAGTGCTACTTCTGTATGGTGCATATGTACCAAAAATATCGGGGGTAAACAAACACTTGAGAAATTTACACACAACGGGAACACGTAACCGTGGCCCATACAGTATCTTTATAAAACGTATATGTGCGATTGTTTATGTTAAAATAAACCGAAATGAAACGAATAGATATTAAAAAATACGTCGGAAAGAATCAGGATTGGCGGGAAATAAGGACAGGATATCGATTTGACTTTGAAAGGAGCAACGCTACCGCGGATCACGTAAATGCCTTCAACATTACCCACAAAAACACAAAAAATTCGCTAAGCACTAAACATACTCAAAAACACTAAAAGCACAAAACACAAAACAAAAATACAGGAATCTCAAGTATAATGTGTTAAACTTTTCTGGGGCTTCCTAAATGTTACGAATGGGCCTAGAAATCAAATCAATCAATCAAACTGTTACACTACTGTAAATAAATCACAGTGTAGCGTTTGCCTTTTCTTTCCGTTCTAGTGTTGACAGTTCGTTGAGGTTCCCGCGACACCTTGTGGTTTTAACTTTTCTCTTTATTGAGGAATGCGTATACCGAATTAAGACATAAGGGCCCTAGACACACCCCCGGCCATGGTGCATAACACATACGGAATATCTGTAGGGAAGCAAACAATCTGGTTGCATTCGATTCGTTTCAATGTCCGTTTTCAAGCGTTTTTACCTACGCTATGAACAAAAATAGAAACATATGGGCCTCTATTACGCCTCTAGTAAAGCTTAATTTGAGTGAAAGTGTTCACATCTTTGTTTGTATATCTTTTAGTCTAAGCTAAAACAAAAGTAATTACTTTGAAATTTTTTGAAGCCTTTTTCAAGTAACCACTTGCGAAAGCATTCGTTGAACCGTCGATTTCTCGTACCTGTTGTGCTCGCCGAAACCTGCCTTGGGCCATGTTGCCATGCAAAGGAGGCTATAAAAGTGCAGACAGGCACCCGACATGGCAAAAGTGTTTTTTGTCATGTATCGAGCTTGGGATTAATTTTCGTTAAAAAATTGTGGGGATGCATGTTTGCTGCTAATTTCGCCGCGTTGCGGGGGTTTCCCGGCATATTGATGAGCTTGTGGTGACCTTTAATATTCGCTGTACACACCGCTTCCAAGTATTTTGTGCGCAAGAGTTGCAAAAATTCTCAATAAAGTAAAATACTGACAAGAGATGTTAATATTCCCCCCGCAATCCTTTTTCTTCCACAGTGTAACCCAGAAGACCCTGAATCATGCACAAGATTGTCGCTGTATACCCCCCGAACCTGCGAGTGCGTCCCAGCGACTTGGTATGCCTCCTCAAAAGAAGGTATCTGTGCACGGCCTGATAAGCCTCTTGGAAGTGACGAATATGAGCGACCATATGATTATAAGCGATGAGCGATGATCGACGAATATAAGCGACAGTGGGTGTTCTGAAAAAAAATTGTGTGGTAAAAATATTGCGTAAGGCCATAAATAAAGCAAATCAGCTCACCGGAATTTCGAACCGCCTTGTCCTACATAAATCATTTATTTCCAGTTATTTGCCATGATCATCATCACCAGCCTATCTATGCCCATTGCAAGGCAAAGGCCTCCCTTATTAATCTCCCATTATTCCGGTCCTGTGCTAACTGCGACCAAATTAATCCCCGCAAACTTCTTGATCTCATCTGCCCATCTAACTTTCTGCCGCCAACTGCCACGCTTGCCTTCTCTAAGGATCCACTCTGTTGCCCTTTCATTTCATTTCATTTCATTTCATGTATTTACTTTCAGGGCCCGAGGGCATTACAGGAAGGAGTGGGATTTGAGAACAAAAAATGTGCAAACAATGCATTCAAAGCACTTCATGATGGTTGATGACGTTGAAGTTATTTACGTTCGTGATGGAGGCGATGGCGGCGGGAAGGTGGTTCCATTCCCTGCTTGTTCGTGGAATGAAAGTCATGATAAAGATTAGTTCGACAAGATGGCACACCAACTTTCAAACCATGATCCAAACGGGACGAAATATAGGAGGGGTTTGTGAAAAGCTGTTCTTTTAAAATGGGGTTGTGATGAAAGATTTTGTGAAAGAGTGACCAACGGTTATCTTGCCTTCGCATTACATGGCCTGCACACGTCCATTTCTCCTTCTTAATTTCTACTATATTGTACCTAACACGCGTTTGTTCCCTGACCCACTCCGCTCTATTCTTGTGCCTTAATGTTATACCTATCATCTCCCGTTCCATTGCATGCTGAGTCATCCTCAATTTTAGTTGAACCCCTTTTGTGAGCCTCCCAGTTTCGGTCACGTAGGTGAGCACGGGTAAGACGCAGGGCGCAGCCAAGGGGGGGGGGGGGTGGCACACCGGGCCCATGCCCCCCCGAAATGTTTTGTTCCAGCCTGGGATACGGTTTAAATAGCCTGAAGAACCGCCGGAAGTCGCCTACAGGCAAAGAACATGCAGTTTTAAGGACATTCTTGCTCATATAAAGCTGAAAACGAGGGCTACGTACACGTCTGATCCCTGCGCCCGCTCCATATGCAGTACATGTCAACATATACTGCCCGGCTGCATTTCGCAGCGGATACACCGATCTGCGCCGGGAACCTGCCGCGTGCCGACCGAGGCAATCCTGCTGTTTCGCTGGCAGAACCGCACGGCCGGGAAATGGCGGAGCAGCAGGAAAAGCCTCATATAGGCATACATGTGGTCTGGGCTTTAGCGTGTCATTCCTTGTCTTTACACTGGTAAAAAGTGTAATAACATGAAAGAGCATGTCACTGTATATTGTTCAGTCAACTATCAATCCTTGATATGTTTATTTTTTTTTACCGACATCGCATTTCATTGACTAGTGCAGTTCCATAATGCCTGCTGTATGAAAGCATTGCTCTGCCAATCTTGTATTTCCTCCACGTCAACAAAACTGTACAATTCTTTTTATTGTGGAGCTTTCTCTTTGTAACAATATTCCTGTGTTTGATTGACGTCCGTCTTGGTTAGAATCAGCATTCTGTATTTGCTTACCCGGAATTTTACTGAAGCTATGTCTGTTCTATTTAACGGACAGAAATAGCCTGAGATTCAAAAAACGTGCGACAAGCTCATCGTTCAACATCAGTGCAATAAAGTGTTCCGCTAAGCGTAAGTTTACTCTTTACGTTATTAGCACAAAAAAATAACAAAAAGGCGGTTATTTAAGTACCAAGCCGCACGTTTGCTAGCTTCACCGCCATAATATACGAATGTGCCGCACGTACAGTCCACTGCATGCGATTCGAAGGTTAACGCGGGAAAGCTACTTTTTCAAATCAAGCAGACAGAACACCAGCTTTAGGAAATCTTCCATGCCAGTTTCTTTATCGTCGGCGTAGATAAGAGGCAACAAAGATTGTCCTTCATAACAACGAATGTAAAGCTAGATACCCAACAGGTGGCAAATCAGTCGTGCGGGCCATTTTTATAACAAAGAACAGCCAGCAAGGCAGAGAAGAGGGGGAAATCTTGATTTTCATGGTTCAAACCGTAGGACGGTGGCCCGCGCGGCCGCTCGATGCTGGGGCGATAACTTTTAAATCGTGCTGGACTGTACTTCATAGCTGATAAGAAAACTTAGTATACCCTTTTCTAAAGGAGAGAGAGAAGTCTCTTTATTGAAAAAAAGCAGAGAGTCTTTCCGGAGTTTGCAATTGCCTTACCGCCCCTCCTAAAGGACAATCTAAAGCACGCGAATCTTGAGAGTAAACACCCAGTGTGGGCCTCCACTTCCGCCTGACGAACTTCGGAGACCGCGCGCCACTCACGAGCACACTTATGATCCCGTTCACGAGCACGTGCCCGCATAACCGCCTGCTCTACGGACGAACGAAGCACCCGTGACCTATCTATGGACCGGCCAATTGGAGTTTAGGTCATCATAATTGTCACCATCATCATCTAATGTGGGCTTTACTGTTAGCGTTCAGCATACACAAATTGTATGTTAAAGTCAGGTATTTGAAGCTTCGTTTGAAAAACAACGTGCAAGAAGCCTTGCTGACATATTTCCCCGTTCCATCTGTTTGTCGACCGCTCCCCCCCCCCCCCCCGCTTTCACGAACAAAATTCCTGGCTACGCGCCTGGTAAAACAGAGCTGTCATTTATTTTCTTCTTCAGGTACAATGATAGTCTGCCATTTGTTATCTGAGAATGCCTGCCGAATGCACTCCACCTCGTTCTTATCTTTCTGAGTATCTCTGCCTCCGTTATTCGTAGTTGTGACTAAATGAAACCAGGGATATATTTCCGGTCCTTGAGGAAATCGAAAGTGAGAAAAAATTATTGCTGGGTTTAATAGGCCCACAAGGGAGATTAGAAGTGGCGAGTGCAGGGTCTCGAATGAACGCAGTTGAAATGAATTATTGTGACGCTTCCTATGAAGCTTTGTCTCGTTCGTTTTACTTCGGTGTACATATTAAGCTATGTCGAGTTAAAATATTTCCATGTGTACGGTAACCAGAGGTCGGGGGACTCACTCATGAGTCCAATCACTCACTCATTTGGACTCAAACTAACGCGTAAGTTTGAGTTTTTGTGAGCGCGAGGCTAGTGCGACATGGTGAGTTTGAGAATGAGTGAGTTCGAGCCTGACTCAGTTTGATTACGCCTCAGACCGAGTGAGTTCTGAATCCATTGTGAGTTTTGAGTTCCTTTTGAGTTTTGGGTCCGTTTGAGTTCTGAGTTCCCTTTGAGTTTTGAGTCATTTTGAGTTATGAGGACATGGTGACTTGAGAGTGCATTTTGAGTTTTGAGCCCACCTTGATTTCTGAGTACATTTTGAGCCTGAGTACGTAAAGTTGTCAGTTAATTTTGAGTTCTGAGTACATTTCAAGTTTTGAGCCCATTTTGTGTTCTGAGTACATATGAGTGGGAGCTCATTTCGAATTCTGAGTAGATGTCGAGTTTTGAGCCCATTTTGAGTTCTGAGTACATGTACGTCGATGCCTCCAGAGGAAGCTATGGTTTGCTGTGAAGTTTCATGCGGCGTTTGGGCTCAGGATTCAGGTTACCTGTGGGTACGGCAGCATTCGCGATTCGCATGATTGGTAGGGGGTGGGGGGACTGCATGGATTTCGGAAAGTTTCTCGTAGAATTTACATGACCCCCAGCACTTGCTCTCTATCACATGTTAGCGGCTGGTCGTGTGACTGATAATCGACTGGTGGGGTCATAAAAAAGGGTTCTTACCTCTTCCTCCAAATGTATCCTCTAACAAGGTTGGAGAGGGTGGTGGGAAAGCACACGGGGGCGCTTGTTTGCTGGTTGGTCCCCTGCTTCTATTAACGGTTTGGTATGCTTGGGGTCAAAAAGGAAGAGGCTAGGGCCTGGGGGAAAAGGGGCGGCGGCTGTTTTTCCTCTGTTTCAAGTGACGTGTCAACTGAATATGACCAGGTCACGCACGTTTAGATGAAAAAATGACCGCATTATGAGATTGCTCTAAACGGAGAGTAATAGATTGGGGGACAATGCGAATTGATCCCGCTAGGGCTTGTAAGGTATCAAATTGAAGGCCCCGATTAACGGAATAACGCGGGATAAATTAAGAAATTGCTTCCTGTGTAAAGTCATCAGACAGTTGTTGGGAGTCATAGATTGGGTTAGCAATCAAAATGACGCCGCGAGGGCGTGTGGGGAATCAAATTCAAGGTCTAGATAAAGGGAATCACGTGAGAAAAAAATACGTTAGAAAAAAATAGGTCTCGATTAGGGGAATCACGTGGGAAAAATGCAAAAGTGCTTCGGGGTAATTATCATGACGCAGCCATGGTGGGTTATAAATTGGGTTAAAATTGACCATGACCCCACTAGGGTGTGCAGTGCCTCAAATTCATCTTTGCCATAAGGGAAATCGCGTGGGACAGAAATGCTGTATATCCGGCATTATCATGAGACAGCCATGGTTAGCGATTGATCAGGTTAACATTCAAATTGATGCCACTAGGATGTATTTGGTAGAAAATTCATGGTCTTGATGTGGGGAATCACGTGGGGCAAATACCAAAATGCTTTCTGGTTTTATTCATGAGATAATCATGCAGAGTCGCAGATTGAGTTAGAATTCAAATTGATGCCGCTAGGGCGTCTAGGTATCAAATTAGAGGTCTCGGTGAGGAGAATATTGCAGGGCAAACAAAAAATGCTTCATGGTTAAATTGATTATATATTCATGGCGAGTCGTACACTGGGTAAAATTGGAAATGGCCCCGTAAGGGCATGTAGGGTATCAAAGTTACGGTCTTGATGAGGGGAATCGCGTGGAACAAATAAAAAAAAGACGTCCTGCTTATATTCATAAAATGGTCATGGTGAGTCATAGATCAGGTTAAAATAAAAGGTGAGGTGGCTAAGGCATATGTGGTATCAAATTGAAGGTTTCAATTAGGGGAATCACATGCAACATATAAACAATGCATCCTGCTTATATTCAAGAGCGTCATGCTTAGTCAGATTGCATTAAAATTGCAAATGATCCTGCTAGGGTGTTGGAGGTATCTATTTGAAGGTGTCGTTGAGGGGAATCATGATGGAAAAATATAAAAATTCTTCCTACTTATAGTTATGAGAGTGTAGTGGTGTGTCATGGACTGAGTGAATATTCAAAGTGATGCCACTAGGGCTTTTGGGTATCAAGTTAAAGGTTGCATAGCAGCACTTGTTGCATCGGTGAATAGCAGCGCGTGTATATATCAAAGTTTCATAGAAGCGCTTGTATATATACAAGTTGAGATGGCTATGCATGTGAAATGGGTATATCAAATTGAAATTTCAGGTTCTAATGAGGGAAGCTGCCACTGCCCATGGTAGAGGAAGCATATGGATAAATTGGGCTACATAGGTATCGCTAACGTGCGCTGATATTTCGACGCATGGGCGTTGCAGAAAGATCCTCGATGCAGAAAAGCAGCCATGCACCTCGCCTGTGACGAAACCGCCTGCTTGGGCACAGCACCACCCCGTATTAACCAGTGCAGCATCATTCGTGAACAGTAATTGTTCGCAGTGCTAAGGGTTACAGGGTATCTAAAATAGTTTAAACCCTGTATGTCTGCTACACTAGCGTCTTTTCCTATGCACTGCATGCCATTACGAAGTGGTAAAAGGAGAGCTTCTGCCAATGTATCTCAGAGGACGAAAACACTATACTCGTACGTACAAACGTGATGGTCACAATTGGAAGCTGTAGCCAAGCCCGAATGTTGCTGTTTTCATGGCCCTACTTTATAGTATCTTAGGGCATCAGCCATTTGAAATGCTGCAGGCTACGCAAGAAGTATTGGTCAGGGGTAGATGAAACAACCAACTATGTGAGATTATAATTGTGCAACCACCCGCCATAATCATCAACAGACGCAGCTTCAGCAGCAGTGGCCCGTTTCCGCGGCGTGCGAGACAAGCCACGCGTGAGAGAACACAGCTTTGTCTTGTTGCAACGTACGGGCGCTACCTGGTCTGCGGGTCCATGTTGCCATTGCGTTGCACATGTTATAATAAGTACGCTGTGGCACACTTTCTAATCGGCCGCCTATAAAAAACACCAGCACCAATATTTTTTTCTGTATTTAAACATGCCAAAAAATTCTGCTTCTGCAGCGCTCAGAGGTGATCTGGAAACATTCCGATTGCACACAATATTCTCCGATGGCAGATCGAATTTAAGGTATTGCACGGCTCTGGGCAGAACCAGGAATTCCTCAAAAGACAGTTACCGTGCTTTATTTCCCTTCCCTTCTGCCCCTTACAACCATTACGACCAGAAATATGCCGTAAATAACTCGAGGCAAAGCTTACGTTCATTAATTTTTTACCAGCCTTCCAACATGTCCTGGCGCAAACTTTAGTATTCATGAACACATAATCCTGATGGAGCAGAGAATGTATAAAATGTTGCACAAGTGCCGAATAATACTGGCACACACATACCTTGCTGCTCTTCTTCTTAGGTTTTCTCGTACGATAGTTGCGATGAGCTGGAAATTTGGATACTTTTGGGCTATTTTAAAATACTTCACGTGGCTTGTTTTTTGTCTACATATTTTCCCCTTACTTCGTCTTTTGTCACAAATAGTTCACATTTAGAATATTATAACGAATAAAATTTGTTATCTTTACCAATAGGGCATTCTCGTTGATATCCAGGACATTGCATGGTTGGTGCTCAGTGATATTTACCAAAGGATGTGTTCGCATGAAAATTAATAATCAATTCGACATCCTGATCAGTACGAGGATAGGATGCGGCAGTGGGTTATCTCAAATTCCGGTGGCATCGCGTCATTAATACAAAGTACAAGAGCAATAGAAAACTCTAAAATGAAATCTATGGTTTGACAGAAGCCCGTCTGGTCGGGGTGGGTCATGATACAACAGGGAATAAAAACACGCACGAAAAATGTATTTCGTAAAATAAAAGCCGTTACGGCTCCCATACGGGGGAGCCTTGTTCACAAAGAATTCTTCAGTACATCAGACTCCGTTTTATGTACAGGCGGGGACTTAATATTCCGGACCACGCCAGCGCGTGGCAAATGCCACCAATGCGCACTCTGGAGGCGTTGCGCCTGTTTTCGAGACTGGCGCGGCGCGCAAGCATGTCCTTTTCTACTTGAAGACACGCTGATTTTCTCGCTTCCTGCAGCGGTGCTGCATTGGTCACTGAAGCCCGTAGAGCGACGCTTTTGTAGCATTCCTTTCATCCCGATGGAACATTTGCAGCCTAATATGATGATTGCGCCGGCGTTGGCGCAAGTCCTCCTCGAGTCGTGATAAATGATTACGGGGATTGTTTTGTTTGGTTCTTTGATCTTTGTGCTTTAGCGTGTATACACGCTGAGACTAGCGGCTTGCGAACGACGTCGCGAAATGAAGCGTGTGTGAAGTACAATCGCAGGGTGCTGCTGTGCTATCGACAGCGAAATGCCAGCGAGATAAATCGCGAACCTTTATTGATTTTTTTAAGTGCGAAGCACTTCTTAGTCGGGCCTACTCCTGCTTCCACCGCCGTCCTCCGTCCGCAGCCTAGCAACGGAGCTAGGTACCGTGCCTAGCAACGGCGCCGGATTTCCGACGCGTGAGGGCGCTCGCATAGCGCCTGCTCTCCCCCCTCGCCTACTCTCCTAAAGCCCCTTTACTACTCTCCAGCTCGCAACACCCTCTCTCGGCGCGCCAGCCAGGCCACTACACTTTAAAAAAAAGAAACAGCATCCAGCGCCACGTTTCGATCCGAGGACTTTGCGGCCGCAGCGCGACGCTCTACCGACTAAGCCACGGACGCGACGCTGATATCACTGTTAGTAACGCGCCTTATATCTTTAACGCATTCAAACTACGTTGTCAGCGGCGTGCGTTGGCGACTCAGCGGCGTTATAGCGGCTTGATAACTGCGTGGTGTACACGTGATACTACAAACCCGCTAGTTCTGCATCCTCTCACGTGACTGCGCCTCCTCTCCCTTCACTCCAGTCGGCGCTTCGCAGCTGCGGTGCGCTGAGGTGCGGTGCGCTCCTCCTCTCGAACATACAAGTTAATTCACCAAGATTTCCGCAGAGGGACAAACGAGGCGTGTTAAGCCGAACGTGATCACGAGGGGGTGTTAATGTAACTAACGGGCAAAATGCCACCAAACTTCAACAAACTCCCCCTCATAGCATCACCCCGTGCTTCGCACTTCCTCATACTCCCCTTCGGGGAAATGCGGGGGAATTTTTATTCTGTATAGTACTTGAGCAGTGAACTTGTCTCTCTGTTTTCCGCTGCCGTTAAAGTAGGCAAGTTTCAAGTGTAATTAAAAAAATTATCTGGATTTTGTTTTTTTTTTTGCTGTCTGCTACTTTACTTAAAAAGGATCGAAAGACATACTCATTTAATCGTCTGTTCGCTCTGCAGTGCAGAATTCGTTAAAGTAGCGCATAGGGTTCGAATCGCAGAACGTCCTAGGATTGTTCGCTACTACCGGAAGGCATTCCTGAAAGGGAAATTTGCAGGCTTACTAATAGAACGAGGGATGCTGTGACCCGAGCAGTTCATGCCTACAGGGATTAAGAAGGCCGGCTTGCAGATGGCTAGCGGAGCGGAAGGGCAATGTCCAAAACTGATGACAAGGACAAGCTCACTGTTGCTGCAATGGTTGAAGAGCCGCTACTAAGGACCAAATAAATTCGGAAGGCTGTTTTTTGATGGGAACCGGATGTGCCATTGTGGCAAATACCGAAGGGCAGAGCGAACAGAAAATGTATACAAGTATATTTCATTGGAACAATTCTAATGAAGGAAGCACACAACAACAAGAAAAATCATTGTTTCTTTTAGAAACCTTACAAAATTCCTACTTTAACGGCAGCGGAAAGCGTACTGAAAGAGAATTTCAGTGGTCAAGTAGCATACAAAATAAAGACGATGAATAGAGGATCGCGATTCATCTCGCCGGCATTTCGTTGTAGATAGCACGGCACTGTGCGATTCTGCTTCATACACCTTTTATTCGGTGACCCCGTTCAGTAGCAGCTAGTCTCATTGTGTATAAACGATAAAACGCACACTAAAGAAAAGACCAAACAGACCATTCCGCGTAAACATTTATCAAGTTGCGAGGAGCGTTTGCGCCAAAGCCGGCGCAGTCGTAACACTATGGTGCGAGTGTGTCATCGTGATGAAACAAATGCAACAAAGGCGTCGCCCTTCAGTGCTTCAGTGACCCTCGCAGTACCGCTGCAGGGTGCGAGAAAGTCCGCGTGCCCGCGAGTGAAAAAGACGCGCATGCGTACCGCGATGGTCTCGACAACAGGCGAAAGGCCTCCAGAGTGCGCATCGGCGGCTTTTGCCACACGCTCCGGTGGTCCGGAATATAAAGTTCCCGCCTGTACGGATAAGAATGTGACGTAGGCAGTGGGAGTAAACTGGGGGCAGATTGCCTTGAGTTTGATTCAATGTTAGCTCCGTTGTCTGTATGATCAATGACTCAAGATGAATTCGTTACGTCAGGTTCTCCTTTTTTGCTAGAATGCGTGCGGCGACCAAGTTTATCTCGTGGCCCGAAGTGTCCGCATGTTCAGCGAGAGCGTTTGAAGCCACGTGGCGTTTTCTGACGTCGTAGTTATGTTATTTTATTCGTTTTTCGAAGGTACCGGTTTCTCCTATGTAGCTGTACTCGCAATCGCCACAAGGAATGGAGTATACCACTCTTGGGAATTTTTCCTTTTATAATTTGTCTTTCACATTGAACAGGGCATCTTTCAGCTTGCGAGTCGGCACGTGCGCTATCTGGACGCCGTATGACACGGCAAAGGGCCTCGCTGATTTCGTGAACGTACGGAACGGGTGCACGTTTTGGTCTTGAAGGGGCCGAACGAAGTACCGGGCGATACTGCTGGTGTTCCACCGACAAAATAAAGGAAGGAGGGGAGCCGCAGGCGCCGAGGTCCCGGCGAACATTGGCTAGGTCATTTTGCTCAGTGCAAGTTCTCTTGGTCCGTTGCAACAGGGTGGTTACCATGGGCCTCCTGTGAGAGGCTGGATGCACATAAGTGAAGTGCAGGTAGCGGCCCGTGTGCGTCGGCCTCCTATAGACGCTGAAAGAGATGTTTGGCCCACCCCCCTTTACAAGGACCTCTAGGAACGACCGTATGCAATCGACCTCCTCTTCCACCGTGAACTGTATTGCCGCTTGCGTGCTATGCAAGCGAGAGGTAGAACGTGTCAAGGCACTTCTTCGTATTACACAAAAGTAGTCATGAACGTAGCGCACGAATATTTTCGGGGGCGGAGTGAACGTTGCGAGCTCCCGGCTCTCGACGGTCTACAAACGATCTTATCTCGAATGCCATGTTATGAACCGACCTACGAAAGAATGGAAATGTATACCCCCCAAACAAGTAAAATAAAGCGACAGTGTACGCTTTTTTCTTTGCCCGTGCGTGTACGTGCTGCTTTTGGCATCGGAACTTCGCAGTTAACGCTATTCGAAACGTTTGACAAATGCATCGAATGATGAGAGACGGCTTACTAGCGAGCTGTCCACAGCTGTCGCCGTATCCAAATGCTGTTAGCGGCCGTTCCCCGTGTTTACCATGAAAATGTTTTTACCACTTCGCATCACTTGTCCTTCCAAATAAGGAAAAAATGATGGCCGCAGGGAGAGGCTTAAAGGGAAGGTGAAGCGGTTTTAGAATTAAAAGAAAAGTTGACTAGCAGGAAGTACACATTGAATAGTTACCTTGTACGTTAATATTTTCGAAATACATCTAATAGAAGCGGCGCCATGCGCGAACAAAAGTGGCCCGATTCCCCGCCCCCATCTTGCCGCGCGATGCCGGAAAACCGAAGAACGCGGGCGAAAGCCGGCTGAAAAACGTCATACTTGGACTTCCGGCCGGATCAGCCGCCTCTGCCATGCTCTTTTCGCCGTTTCCTTGTGAATGATACTTGTCGTTGTTGGGGTTGATAGCACTTATATGTACAAGTTTCATGTTCAAAAAGTATGCTCGAACGCCAAACGAGGTATTCTTTACCATGCCGTATTACTAAGCAGGAAAATGCGCGCCGGGATGTTTGATAACATACGGAAGCGACAACAGAGATGGCTGTATTTGATGACAGAGAATATGCTACATTACGTCAGATACTTTGTAAACCGCTCGAATGCATTTTTTCTTTTTTTGATGCGATGGACGGGAATGTTCACATTAGATTCTAGATTTAAGAAGGATGGGGAATGCTGCTGTACTTTGACCGGGGGTGTTTTGTTCCGTTCCAGAAACAAAGACACACTTGTTCAGGAAATACCCGTTTCGTTAAACGCGTCGGTTTTCTTTCGCCATGGGCTTACAACAGTGTTCAAAAACCCACTTTCTGGCGAAACTAAAACAAGGGGCCAATCCTGATAGAAGTTCTCTCCAGGTTAAGAGGTAAAATGTATTCCTACGAAGTAACAGAATCAAGACCACCACATTACTTATTTTGCAAGTATACATGCCACGATAAGGTAATATTTGTCTGGAAGAAAACAAAAAACACCGCTCCGAACCACCACCGTGCCATAATTTGTGTTGACGGCGGGGGCCTCATTCTTTGCCCAAGATTCCGTGTGCCTGCATATTATAACCTGGCAAGCACTTGTTGCCGCTGAACATCAAATGTGCGCCAATAGTAGTCGTTGATATATATTACGACGAGACTAAAAAAATTAGGCGCGAAGAGTAAATATATACGGGCTTTGTCCGACTAGCGCGGTATATGCTTAAATCTAGAAATGCTGAAGCAGGCCAACGATTCATTATCACAAACGTTTGGTGATTGTTACCTAAAGTACGTAACTACAATGTAACTGCCTTGTACGACTGGTTTGTTAATTATAACGAGGGGGCCGTAATCTTGTAGCAGAATGAGCTACGCACACGCAAAAATCAAGCTCTACTAGAGCCGATAATGCTACGGAGGCACCAGTATGCTACAGTGTTTTCAGAATAAATACATGTCAAGCAGTAAGACGCCGCTCATCGAAGTGCAGCTAACGATTGCAGAGGCGCCTTAGCGCCGCTGCCCAAAAGGCGCGCGCGTGTGGGTTTGCGTATGGGGATGAGTAACGGGGCTGCGGTGGGCGACAACGAACAAAGGAAATTCGGAAGCAGAGTCCGCTTGTTGGTTTATGCGTTTACCGGCAACATATGTCTCGCATATACGTTTAAAGCGCATGAACGCTATTTTTTCGCGCAGTGCACACGTACGCACTTTTCGCTGGTAGATTGTTTATAAAACGCGATTTAATCTTCGGCATAAATGATTTCGTATATAGGAGCAAACGGTTCAGGCAGTACCTAATATTAACATAAGAAATAGAAACCCCCTATGCTGGTTGCCTAATTCATAAATATTTTTACGTAACCCTCTAGCTGACGCCGCTATTAATGATTTGGGATTCTTAGTCGTGTAAAGCGAATTTAAGCTCCAAGATAATTGAACCAACACCACGGGAAGTTATAAAATAAACTTGCAGTCATGTGCGAACATTAAACTGCAAGCTAAATTGCCGAAAAGGCAAGCGCCGCTGCCGTGCGATCGTTCCCAATGCTTCCGACAAGCCGCGCGGCCGAAGGATGTCCTCCTTTGACGTCATGATGGGCGCAACCAATCAGGGGCGTCAAAAGACGAAAAGCGCTAGTCTTTCAAACAGGACCGCGCGTTTTGCAAGATAAATGCCGCTTTGACTCATGCACGCTAAAATTCAATGTGATATTCGGAGTAAGCGCGCAAGAAACTATATAAACACGCCCCTAACTCAATGTTTTTGGAAAGCGCTTCAGCTTCCCTTTAAAGGTCCAGCAGCACCGAGTCACTGACCGGTCTTCGTTCTTGACACTGGCGTCCGTTGTATACATCCGGGATTCACAGTATTCCCGGCAGGGCAAGTTGAGCCGCTGCCATCGGTTGCGTTGGTGCGCTGGCACGAAAAATTGTCTATATGTGCGCAAGCGAGCGGAGCAGACGAACATTGCAACTGTTGCAACGGCAAGCAATGTCTCTTTGTGAGCAGCAGTTTGGAGACGGCTACCACCAAAACGGCTAGATTGACACGACACGGCAGCGCTATCTGCCTGGGATCGCGGTCGCTGAAGCATCTATCCGCGTTTACGTACGGTATCGGGGTTGTATCTGCATGCAACCGTCGCGTCTTGCTCGCTCGTTTTATTTAGCATTAAGCCTTGGTTGAAGTGCTGGGGTTTAGTGCTGATACACGGAAAAAACACAAGACATGGCGCCCGTCCGCTTAACTCGATTACCCCATGTGGGGAGTTCTTTGTTGGCTTGGGAGCAAATCCAGGCAGGAACTTCATTCAGGAAGAGGAGATAAATTGTTTTAAATTCTCTTTTCTACTGCTCATATTGGCTACTGGAATAAAAATGGGGTAATCCGCATTAATGCGCCATGATACGACTAGCTACGCGCAATACTGTGGAAGCTACAATTTTTTGTCAAAAGCCGGCCCCTCAGGGCGCCTAACTCACTGCGAAGGAAGCGACAAAAGGCGCCGGGGGCCTGCGGTTCCACCCGCCGGGAGGGGAGAGGGAATTGTCTTTTCAGGGCCCCCTTCATGGTGAGTAAGGCGCTCTCAGTGAGCAGAATATTAACAACAATGTAGCCTCCACAGTGCTGCACGTAGTTTGTGGTATGAACTATACGTAGCAACTTTTTATGTAGGGAGTTTTTATTGCATATTACTTGTTAAAAACTCTGATACCGGCTAGTATTTGTTTATGGGGTACTAACGGAGCACCAAATGTTTCATACCCAGCTTCATTGCTTGGAAGCAACTGCTTCATACCAGATGCCGTCGCAACGCGGATACAGCAGTCGGAGTTTGGGCGGTGTGCCTTCAGTATATTCGGCCCGAGTAGAAACTCGGGATGCATAAGGAGAGTATGTCGTTCTAGACAACCGCGGGGTTCATATTCCCGGAAATGAGCCTGCGGGGCAGACAAATGACTCTGAGGACCAGGGGACGAGCGAAGAGATCGTAACCCATGAGTCCTCGGGACGCGCTAAGCACGATAACCACTTGCAAGGTGATGCAATGGGCCGGCAGTGCGCTTTCGAGGCGTTCGGTTCGCAAGGTGACCTCATGGACGCGGGGCTTCGGGGGCAGCCAGCTGTGACCCTTCTGCGAGAGAAACAGAGCTGCAGGGTGAAACAGGACACGCACGTATGGCAAAAATTACCAACGGGTATTGCTCTGAGCAATCAGACAAAACCCGCATACAGATATCGGCGGGACAACGGGAATGGAGAACGCATGTACAGAAGCTGCTCCAAACAGAGCGTGTTTTCGGAAACGGAAAGTTCAGTGAAGCGGTTTCTGTAGCAAAAAAAATCAGGCGTCTCCTGGTGACACGGGCCATGACGGCGATGACAACGCATGGATTCACGGACTAGGGTTCCACTGTCACTTTTGAGCTCGTTAAAATGTTTTTTCTCTCTCTCTCTCTCCACAACGTGTATCATGACGAGTGGGTGAAGCACTAGGAATCGTTCTTACCGTAAATCACTCATGGCATTGCCCACTGACGCATGTAAATGAGTAACAACCCGTGTGTACAGTATATACAATTTTATTATAATCCAATCCAATCCGATACAATTCAGTTTAATGCAATACAATCCAATCGAAATCGAAATCCAATCCAATCCTGTTCAATGCTGCTCGCGCATGCGCAACACCGTGTACACAGACGCCAAGGGACAAGCCACGGACAAGGCGAGGTCCTAAGGTAAGCTTCGCCCCTAAAGAGCGGCCTACACCAAGGGTGCGGGCATGTGGTTGTTGGCTTGTAGAAACGCTGCAGGTGGGATTTCGTTCTCTCTAGCCGGGGAGATCTCAGCGTACGGGTACGGGGAGTTTTTCGCATTTTTTTTCTCCTTGGTTCTTCCTGACGCAAGTCCAATCCCCCGTGATAAGTATGTCCCGCGGTCACATTAAGATCTAGGCACAGCTACTCTGAGAGGCAGAGCCTGTGCGAACATCGATGAGTTGCGTTTTTTCCCATATTTTTAAAATAACGGCAGGGCTCGAATGCGAGTGCATGGAGCGGGGAAATCTCACCATGAAACAGAGGCCTGCGTGTCGCATCAGTGATTGGTCATGCTGCCGATACAGACACCGGTATTGGGAACTGTCAGCGTGCGTGCGTGTGTTGTTGGTTGAGCTCCGTCGACGTTACACGTCATGGGACGGAGAGTGCGCTACACTGGGCTGGTGTGCAGCCGAGTTTACACTGTTCACCCATACGGTGAATGCGGCGGCGTCCAGCAGTAGGACATCGACAGTGCGGAAGACCGGAATGGTCCCAGCACCCGGAGTTGAGACCCAAATTGTACACAGCCTGATGTATTTAAGGTTGTGCATAGGATGTGTAACTTTTTCTATTCGAACGAGTGTTTTCAGAGCGAAGCGTTACTGTCCTTACTAACCGTTGAACGCCAATACGCCCTTCAGGAAAGTCATTTTTTTTAGGATTATGATGATTGATCGTCGGTGAAGTTAAGGGAAAGGCGCTTCCGTGGCCGGAACAGAACCTGGGTCTCTTGCGTTATGAAGCCGACGTCTATCCGGTTGCTCCATTTGGACATTTTCGAAGCTTATGCCAAGCAGTAGGTACCGATTTGCGCCGTACACCCCAAACCTAGACGTTATGCCTACGGATTGCTCCTCTAAGAGTTGCTGTGGGTATTCTAGAAAAGAGGTGCGTTCCTCCTGAGTAGCACATACTCGCAGTGTGGGGTTGGCCAACATAACAATCCATCACGGGGAAGCTTCGCGTTCAACCATCGTCGTCGTTTGACGTAGATGTGCAAGAGTTTAATGTCTTAGCGTTATAGGGCTTATTTCTCGGTTTTTCCATGCCTACTAGCTTTCCGCTATCCGTCGGGCTCATCAAGCGTCCCGAAAGGTCACAATCGATGCTAACAGGAAACTACAACTAAGGCAGCCAGACACGACGTCCCGACCAAATAGGGAGTTAAAAGCTGTGGCAACTAGATTATGGAAAGGCGGACAATGATACTACCCGGAAACGAACGAAAAGATACTCTATTGAAGCAGGCGCCGCGCCTATGCTATGACGTTTGTTCTACGCGTCATGCGTAGTCGCATGCTCGGGAAACACAGTCGCCTGCCATGTTTGCCGCCGTAGTGGACGATACAGAGACAGGCAAGCTCCGAAGTTGAGGGGCAAGTTCCTCGCAGCTGAGCGCCTCCGATAGTGTGGAGGGCGTGTCGTCACTGCGTACGCCTATGCTAGTCACGGTTCTAGGCTGGCTGGCAGCCCTATCTCACTTATTATGGAGCCGACCACGTCAGCAAACCAGACATAACGTTGGATGCCAAGCATGTTGTTGTGGAGAACTAAAATCGAAACTAGTTTGAACAACTCTACGAAAATAAGCGACAACTACAATTGTTGTTGTTGCCAAAGTACTGAAGTTTCATCTATAAAATACATTGACACAGAATAGATTCTAAATAAAGTTTACAATCTTGGGGATCTTCCAATTATATAACAAGGCGTCAGTGCTATAGTGGTATGGCCGGCGCTAATGCCAAATGGCTACTTTTTGTTCTTTTGGGTATTATAAAGTAAATGCTGTTTCATCCACCGGATGAACGATGAGTCTTTCAATGCAAATACAAACAAAAATTTGAAGAATTCACTTGAGGGTGCCTTCAATAATACTGAAGTGATTTGAAAACACCGTGGGGATATTTGGGCAGTTAAATGTCTAGAGTCCTGTAGGCCAGGTTTTGACTACCTGAGCGCGTTTGCGTGAGCTTACTGAGAAGAAATCTAAATTCCAGAGATGCTATTTCTGCATGCTTCTCCACATTTCCCGTAACGTTTCCTATGAGGCGAGCTTCTCTTGCAATACTATTGGATGATTTTTAACGTTCTAAATGTTATGCATACGCTATTGCGTTTTTGTCAAAGCTTTATTTTTTCTTTAGCAAAAACATTAGTGCTGTTATCACCAAGTGAAATTGTGAGAATGTAGCCCTGTGGTTTATTTTAGGCTATTTCCGGTTTCGGTTCCACCGCACAATACGTCCATCGTTTCTGACGTTTTCTGTGTTGCGCATTAGTAAGAATTCAGAAATCATCATGGCCCGCTATTCACATGTCGTTTGCTGCAAAAGTGGACCGGTTAAACCTCCTTGCATCGCTTCAAGCTAATAAGTATCGTTTTATGCAGTAAGGAAAGCCGAGCCGAGGTGGTCGCAGAGGCTGAACTCCAGTGCTCCTGTTCATCGCAAATGGTGAACCGCGGGACCCATGTTCCGCACCTTCGGGTGTCACCAACATGTATTTTCCCGTATCGTCCGCTGTGACGTCGCCTAATCGGCCAATTAAAAACAGTTTGCCAATACAAAAAACGGGCCTCTACCCCTAGATTTGAACCGACACAGTAGATGCCCATCGCTTTGTGCTTCATAAATCTAGTCTACGGGAACATGCAACGGAGCTCACAGTTAAGAAGTATGTATGTCGAGGCCCACCCTCGTCATATCAGACGTTTACCTTTCGGATTGCAGTACTTTGAGCTGCTAAGCAGAATCTTGGTTGAATAACGCTGATGGAGTAGGCTTTACCCTAGCCACCGCTAACATCTGACCAGTATCTACCACGTTTCTTCGGGCAGTGGTATCGAACCGGAATGTGTTGTTGTGCAGAAGAACGGTCTGGTACTTCGCCCTGTGAATAGGTGTTAAGGTTTATGATCGAAAATTCAGTTTCTTTGAGTTCCTTAGTATGTACATTAGTTCTTTTAAAAGCAAAGCTTTTAGCCTTAACAGCCAGCGGGTGTATCGTGGCGTGCCGGACAACAAACTCCCAGCGCGGCGAACACGGTGGCGGCGGAGAGGATGGGGGGAGGGTAGACGCGACAGAAGGATATTGTCGCACGGCAAAGATACGTTAATGATTGGTTTCCAGGGTGAGAAAAAAAAATATAGAGAACACACACAGATATCGGGTCGCTGGAGAAACGCTAGAGAAACGCACTGCTTGCCACGAATGTAACTCCGTTTTCTAAATTGGTGAATACCAATACCGTTGTTCTTTAACAGGTATTACAAAAAGGCAACTCGAGCAACTGGTTCTGATAAATAGCGATTATAAAAGTTTCCTCAGCTTTCTCATAGTTCACAGACTTACTAAATTAACTAGTCTAAATAGGTACAAATGGGAGTCACTAAGCTCATATGCCGAATTGTTTCGGTGATGTGCTTGTGTAACACGATGGGGTAGCCCCAAGCTAGCACATCAGGATGGCTAGGTTCCACTGTCTCAACCTTCAAAAGACGCTCCGCTCCATTTTCTTTCTCCCGACTCGCGGCCAGGATATATATCAGCGGTGTCCGCCTCTCTAGCCCGGCTGTGGCCGACTATGCTGCGGCGTTCGGGACGCTGCCCCCGCGAATTCCAGGTAACAGTTGGCAAAATTTTCGGTTCCACTCTTTCTGGAGCCACGTGTGTGAATTTTACTGACGTTGCATGGGCAATAGTTGGGGGTGTCGTTTAAAGCTTTGCTTTACAACCACCTTCACAGCGTGGACTGGAGCCATTTTTTATATGTCTTTAAATTTTCTACAAGCGCAACCGTCGCTTAAGCGTGTGTAGCTTACCGCGAAGCGTCTTACGTCAATTGTATAAAACGATACTGGCTCGCTACAAACGGCGACAGAAGGTTTATCCGGCCCGCGGCTGAAGTCAAAAACATGTGGCCAAGGGGTCATGGTAACCCCTAAAGAATGGCTAATGTGCGATCACATATATCGGTGTAAGCTATAAGATGTTGCACTGCGAAACGTAAGCCAAAACTTTTTCAAATTACCCGAAAATAAACTACAATAACTATATTACGACCCTTGCTTGTTGCGAAGTGCACGAAAGTATTACCTTAAAAACACCCTTTGCAGGAACACAGGTGCGTATGCCTGAACTGTAAAATCTTGGTCGTCGTCCATTACATCGCAAGATGAGTTCGCGTCCTTTCGCGTCAGTGCCACACTTGGTGCGGCCGGAGCAGAACTCGCGTAGTATTTTTTTCTTCTTTCGGGCTTCAAAACCTAAATGTGGCGTTAGCGAGTGAATAGACGATGAAAACCTTGTTTATTTGCGCCAGTCTATGCAATGGAAACACAACCACACGTTAAAGAAATAAAAAAGCCGTTGGTTGGGACTTAGGAACCCTGATTAACTAGGTTGTTTACTATTCTTAAAATTCCAGCTTGTTTTTTTTTTCTTGGCGTGTGCAATGTTCATGCGACTCTTCATAAGGTCTACTTTCACCAAGCAGTTGAATCATTGTCCATAACTTAAATAGTCACAAGTTGGTGAGACCCTTCGGCGGGGAGCTCAGAATAGTGTAATGGTATTGCTGTCATTCCAAACGTTGATATAAGAAACGCATTTATACAACAATCACCCGTTTCGGTGGCTCAGTGGCTAAGGCGTTCTGGGGCTGAACCCGAGGATGCAGGTTCGATTGAAGGTATCGGCGGCCCCTTATTGGATGGAGGCGAAAATCGAAAGCACCCATTTGTTCGTGATTTCTGCGCACGTGAAAGATCCCGATCTGGTCAAAATTAATCCGGAGCCCTCCACTACGGCGCGCCTGATCGCCTCTACAGCGTAGGTGCGTGAAACCTCATAGTCAATCAATGAATTATACAACAATCTGCTTTGAAACAATGGTTTCTCTAGAATAAGGCAGTTCCGTGCATGAATATGGTACTGCGCTGTTGAATACAAAGTTTCGTGTTCATTCCTGCAACCAGAGTCGCTTTTTCACTAAGTAAAATCAAGGCATTAGAACGATGCAGAAGCAAAGCAGAAATGTCTATATGCCTCGAGTGTTGCGCACGTTGAAATCAATTAAACGTCATAAATTGTTCGATCTCCTTCTCGTAACAGGGCTGTCGACAATGTTTCACCGCATCTTTTACTCGGACATTTGCAATGACAAGCGAATTTTAAAACTTCTAAAATGGTTTCCGGGTTCGGATCTTTTTTCGCCTTCCGCTCATGTATTCCTCTAAAACTCTACAATATTGAACAGCTTTACTTGAAACGATGCAGCGAAATAGATAGTCACAGGGCTGGTCACCGATGCTGCACAGATTCAAATATTTATTCCGATAGCTTCGAGCTGCTTTTGTCTGCACGTTTATTGCCGTCAAAGTTAAGATGAATCAGGTTTTCTCAGTTCGCGGCCAACTCAAAAAGATGGATCATACGTTGATTTTAAATCAAATGGTAAGTGCAGGAAGTCTGGTTTTCTTGCATGTGGGTAATAATCGAAATGTAATTTCGTAACGCCAATCATGACGTGTATTTAGGGATGCGACCACACTGTGTGTAAGGAATCCAACGATCAGGCCCTGATGGACTGCGCTACTGAAAACGAAACGTTATTGTTCGTTTCAGTGGCAAACGATATCGCTGAAATTGATCTGAACATCGCGGGACAATGCGCTCACGTGCAACAGGTTACACAGACGCAAAACTGAGTCCTGTATGCATAAGACTCACATAATTGTCAAAACGGTCACTTACGTCTGATGAGGTAAAATTATACACAACTGGTTGAAAAAAATCGCTATCCGCTTTATGCGATTGTGGACAATAAACTTGTCTTATTGTTAGACCTTTAGTCTGTGTGATCTTTAATCTCGATAGTCATTCAGGCTCGATTGGACCTTCCGTCTCGGTGGATCTTTTGTCTCGGTGGACATTCAGGCCTCAAGCGTTCCCTATTTGCATAAACAGAAGGGGTGTGGATACATAGGGAGGGAAGGGAAGGAGCGTGAATGTGGATACATCACACATCCCGTGGACGCCCATGATGCGTAACGCCATCTATGGGCACGTTTGAAAATAGATCCACGCGTTTATTACGCCCTGTTTCAACGCACAAGTGTCTGATAGTCTCGTGATACAGAGTATCGGTTTGTGGTCAGCAATCGGACGAAACGAGGTTTAATCCCTCAAGTGCAGTATTTTTAGGGCGCAGCTTTTTGGCGCCCGTTCCTGAACTCAGCCGCGTCGGCGTCGTCGTGACCGAGCGAGCGATGGGCAGACCGACGAGTGAAATGATGGCAAGAACGACGAGTGAAAGAAAGCAAAGGAGGAGAGTGTAGCAAAATTGGGAGGGGAGCGCAGTTCGCCGTGGCTGCCCGAGCCTGCGCTCTCCGAAACTGTCTGGTTGGGGAGGGGAGGGGGCAGTATGCTGCGCCATGAAGAGGCACTCTACGGCACGACGCTTCGTGATAACGTGATGGTGACGTGAGCCCATAGGCGTGCGCAGGGTTCTCGATTAGAGGGAGGGGGGGGGGCGAGGTGTTACCTGAGCGCCCCCCCCCCCCCCCATCTTCGGGAACTCCCGACCTCCTCCCACTGAAGGCTTTACGGTCCGAGCGCAGTAGAAAGACGAGGAATTGTTATAAATTTTTTATTTCTATGAAATGGAATTGCAACACATGCAAAATATTTCTGGGCAGAACTTTTTACTTTCATGTGTAACATCAGCAAAGGGGGCAGGTCACAGGGCGGATGCGGAATCAATTTCACAACGCGCTGTCGAAAGAACTTCCATTCTCCCTAAAGCACACAAAACATATGACACATCTGTCTTTTGTAAACTTCAACGTGGTTCCCGTGCGTACCGCTCGAACGCTAGCTTTTGAATTTCGTAAGAATTTAAGAAGGTAATAATGTCTGTTCTGAAATTCTTTTTGCGTGGCTATTTTGCTCAGTACTAGGCCCGTTATTTGCGAGGAAAAGTAGAAAGAGGACAAGCTCCGCAGTAGCTGCAAATATGACAATTAAGTGATAACGTGTTTCTCACAGCGACCTGTTTTTAGTCCCCGCATTTCCGGGGTTGAAAGTAAGCAGCTTTTGGAAGGTAACCTGACGGTTCTTCGGCTGTTGTGATCGTGAAAACACACGCGTCGTCGATTCATAAGACTACGGGACAGGTTCGATTGAGTTAAGGCATGGGGCAAATTTGGCGCCACCCCTCCAGATTATTAGGGGGGGCGGCCGCCCGCCCTGACCCCCTGTGCGCACGCCTATGCGTGCGCCTGATTATGATGCGCGTTCGTTTTAGACACAGTTCACGGTCCCTTCCTGAGACGCACCGCGTGCCGCCCCCACTCGGCTCACCATAGTGGCCGCCGAGAGAAATCGCGACTGAGTGCTGCCTCAGCGCACTGCGGCCATCAGCATTGGGCGCTGAACTGCGAGTGAGGCAACCGGTAGTGCGCTTCATCAGCCGCTGCAGCTAAAGTAGCTGCCATAGCGGAAGCCCAGCACCGCCGACGCCAGAACCCCGAGTGAGTGCTGAACAATGAGCGGAGATACCGGGGAATGTGCTTCGTCACCCACTGCAAAAACGTTTCTGTAACCATGCAAAAATGTCTGTCTGAAACTCCTTGTCTCAACACAGACAAAACAGCAAAACAGGTGTGCCCAAATACCGCTTTAGAGAGTATCGCAATCGCCAGGACTTTCTTTTATAGTGTTTTACTTGCAACATATATTTTATCGTGCCCGATATAAATTAATAGAACATCTTCTCATTATCAACACAATTTTAATTGTTTTGATCCCTTTAGGTCAGTTCCAGCTCTGGGGTTGTATTGTTGAGTCCTTTTGTCCCTTTTCTCCGGTTTCTGCTGCTTTTCTTGAGTCCTTTTGGACGTTCGCGTGAGTGCATTGGAGGTGGGGGCAGCTGGACGCAATTTTTTTTAAGTTGGGGTTTTGTCCCATTTAGGTGTGTTTCAACTGTCTGTGGCTTGCTGAACAAAAGCTAGCTGCGGTATGTTTTTGCATGTTTTTGTGTGGTTGGTTTGTCCTCTTTAGGTTACTTGTGCCTCTTGTTATTCTACTTCGGATGTATTTTGTCTGCGTTTGGGTAGATTTCTGCTGTCAAACATATTTTAATGATTTGCGACCCCCTAGGGATGTGGATTGTGAATACGCGGACGAACCCTTGTAACGTGCGCATGGCGAAGGGGGTAAGGATACCGACGAAAATTGAGCACCAGGACCCCCTCCAAAAGGCAACAACGATGCTTTGAACAATCAAGCGCAGGCGAAAACTCGACTCTCCAGGAGACCTTCAAGGAGGGCGCACACTGTGATCAGTGTCTGTGAACAGGCAGAGTGGTATAAAAAGAGGTCAGCTTTTGGGAAATGAGAACGTAATCAGATCGATGATAACCTGATATTAAAAAAAAATGTGGTTACCAATGGTGCGTACCCAGGTGGCACAGAATGTGTGTCCCAAGACCGGCCCGTCTATGGCCGCTTTCTGGCATGTCCGGCCAGCATCCACGTTCTGACAGCCACTGTTCGTACTTTGAACGGCCAACATTCGGGAACCAGCGCTTCGGTATTTCTCCGGTCGCCCGTGTTCAGACGCACGACGGTAGCTTCCCCACTGACTTCAGTTCACTGTTCAGACTCAGTTCAGTGTTCAGACTCAGTTCAGTAGCTTCCCCACTGACTTCAGATATTCAGTTCACTTTCGGCTGCCGATGGTGAGAAAGAGAACGGCCGAAGTACGGCCTTAGGGCTTCCGTTTTTCCTTCGGGAAGCGGTGTTCGGCCGAAGCACGGCAAGCGAGTGGCCGCAGAATATCGATATTCTTGTGGCAGTTGGTGTTCAAAAGGAGACCGGCCGGATTCGCGCATTCGCTGTTTCAACGGTGAACCACGTGTCGGGCGGAAGAATATTCGTTTTCTTCGGGCAACCGATGTTATAAAGGAGACAGGCCAACGTCCGGCCCCAGAATGTACGTCTTTCATTCGGTTAGCGATCCTCGCCCAAATTACGGCAAGCGAACGGCCGCAGAATATTTGGAACCGGTGTTCAAGAGGAGATCAGCCTACGTACGGTCTTAGGTTATACGTCATTATTTCAGAATGCGGTGTACAGCCGAACAACGGCACGCGTCTGGCCGCCGAGAAATCATGCACAGACGTGTGTTGAAGGAGAACGGCCTGTGTAGGACCGGAGTTTCCCTGGTTGAAGAAAAAACCGTTAGGGAGCCGAAGGACGCAGACGTGTTTTGAATCAGCTCGGTGTTTTTGCGTTTTCAATGAACGCACTTCGTGTGTCAAGCAGTAATGAGTGTTCTAGGTGAACGGGCAAGGTGCAAGGACTCACTGGACATTACCAGGCAACCTTTTAGGCAATCGCAATGCCATTTATTGCCACAAGATGACTGTGCCCCACCGACGGATGAGCTAAGCCTCGCCAGTCATAGCCGCTACCACGCCTCGCACGCCGGCTTCGCCGACGCATCAGCTCGAGGCTATTCGCCCCCTAATGAAATGGAGAACATTGGAGACATCGACCCGGCAGAGATGTCCGACCCTAGATGGCGGTGGTTCACCGAAATAAGTAGCCTTAAAGGGCGTCGAGCAAGCGGCCACCACGTAGGAGCTCAACCGGCGCCATGTCAAGGACTCGCCACCAAAGAAAGGCAAGGGCCCGCAAAAGCGTAACTTTGCGTCTATTCTTCCTACAATAATACTGCGAAAAACAATGTTGCACTCTTTTGTTGGTGATAAACGTAAAAGAGGCTAAGTTAAGTTCGTGCATTGGTAGGCTGAACGTCGTGCCCTGCACTGTCACTTCAGGAGATTTTGACTGCCTATTTAGAAACAATTGTTATTTTGAATTTGCGATAACAACAGGGCCTTGTAAATGAAGCCATGATGTTAATTTAGTTCCGGTGTTTGAAGGTGAGCTTACCTACACTTTAGATATGACCCAGTTGGTTAAACATAATCGCCAGCATCATGGCAAACCCGCATTTCGTCCGGTTTTTCTTGTTTAACGCAGCTTGTTGAGTTCACACACGATTTGGCTCTAGCAATAGATAAGCTTAAAGTAGTTGATTGTATTTTTGTGGAGCGCAAAAAAAGCATTTGACGGGTGTCATATCACCTTCTTGTTATTACATTGCGGGATATCAAGTGAGAATCGGTTATTGCGTGGATAGGGCAGTATCTCTCTCAAGACAGCAGTCGGTCGCTCTCAATGGTTGTTCGTCCGGATATGTTCCCGTGACCTCACGAATTCTCCAAAGCTCAGTTGCGGGCCCTATTTTTTTTTGTTTATATATAAACGGTAGTACTATTGGCTCCATATCTTGGTCGGCTGCGGCGGCCGCTTTTCTGATGGAGGCGTAAAGCGAAAATGTCCGTGTGTACGAGATTTCGGTACATGTTAACGATCCCCAGGTGATAAAAATCAATCCGGAGCCCTCCACTACGGCGCGCCTCATCAACTGCGTTGCGTCAGCGCGTTAAACCCCATAATCAATAAATCCATCCAAGTCTTGGTACGAAATGTTCGGGAATGACTTTATAGTTTACACATGATTCGGAAAACCTACAGCATGATTCGAATTTAATAACATCCTGGTGTGCTGATTCAGAAAATCGTTGAGTGTTATCAAGTGTGTTAACCTCACCTTTACAAGAAAACCTTCATTCCAATTGAATACGTATACCGTAAATTACGCTGCTTTAGGGACGGCCGGGGAATATAAATAACTAGAAGTTTATTGAACGGGTGGTTAGAGGTTAAATAGGTAGGTTCACAACATAAAAGTTACCGCTGCGCCTGTTTCTGGCTTTTTGAGACGAATTTAAGCGAACCTCCATCTAGCTTAAAAGAACAACCGTATTTCGCTCGTGTGCGCTCGATATTGTAGTACGCATGTGTTTTCTGGAATCCCTACACCAAAGAGCAGGTTGATACCCACGAAAACATACAGAATAGGGCAGTGTGATTCGTATTACATAATTGGCACTGTCAACTTAGCATGAGAGAAAATAAAAGTAAACTTCAATGGTGAGACGAGAAAAATCACAGACGAAACCTCAGGTTGAAATTTTTTTCGTAATATCCATCATTCGAAAACTGGAATAAAAGATGGGAAGTTTATCGAAGCGCCATTCTACGTATTCCAAAGTGGGACAGCTAGCTTGCAGCAAATTATTAACGTTTGTTTAAAGGTGATGCCCTGCGCAATACAAGAGTGTAATTATCTTCTACGTATGATTGTATGCACGGTTTATAAAGACGATTTTCACCGCACTTTGTAGAATTATTTTGTTATTTGTTCACACATTTGATGCTTAGTGTTATGTATCATCTCCCTGCTGTAATGCATACAAATGCCAAGCAGGTATCGAATAAATAAATAAATGAATAAATAAATAAATAAATAAACTGGCGGAGCGGCAAGTTCTCCGCCGACGGGTTGAGAACCTTAAACATTCAAACTCCACTAATGAAATATTTCTTGTATTATTCGTTGCAGTATGCAAGGTTTCCTGTATGAATAGTACAATTGCTATGTTATTGGTTTGAATAAAATGATGAAACTCTAGTTTTCCGTCTTTACTTGCGTCACTGAAGCAGGGCGTCATTCGCAACGCGTCTAGAATTTTTTTTAACGTAGTACGACAATATAGGAAAATTAAGTTCTTTTGGTCTATTATGCGGTGCACATACCTCATGAAAACAACGTAAAAAAAGATTGAAAGTGAATGTACATGTTTGATCTCTCCTAGGATCAGCCCTATGAAAGATCAACAGAAAAGTTGATCGAGTAGAAAATTTCTTTGCAAGAAAAATAGCAAAAACTGGACATACTTTTTGTGTGAAGGAAATTATATTGAATGCTCCGAAGTGTTTTGTGGTGTACCAAAACGCTTCGTAAAGGCATTCGCGGCGGTTTTGTATACAACAAAATTGGTCAAGCAACTGTTGTAAAAATAGTTGATTCGTCAGAGCATAAAAGTGTTCAGGATGATTGTCTTAAGAGAAACGGGCTAAAAGCGGCACTTTCATCGTCGTGAAATTCAACCCATTAAAGTATGCGCCTTCCGCCAATCCCCTCCTCCTTTCCCGTTTAATGCAGGTTAGCCGCCCCAGAGAATATATCAGGGCCTGGACAGTGCATCTATTCCAGCTCTCGAAAGAAATGAATATTTTCTGTATGCGACACTAAAGAGGCACAGCATTGAATGGAACGGCCATTTGTGAGCACTGTTTAATAAACGAATTTTGCAGTCAACTGACGCTGATAATTAAGCAAGGCTGCGCTGAAGGCTGGACGGCTGGTGTTGGCGCGCGGGCTCAGTTTGATGTGGATGCAGTGGACCGAAAATGGTGGGTTTGTGCTGCTGCCAAGCGCTACTGAGTCATCTGCTTGCCTGCATTCAGTGGTCGGCCACCGGCCTCAGTACAATTAACGTACTGTGGCTGAACTGCAATGCGCGTAGCATGGCCGAACATCCAGCAGCTTTAGTCCGGCTGGATTCCGGTGACTGCATCTCGGCTGTCCTCCGGTGGCCGTACCTCGGCCGCTGATGGGTGGTTTTGGAATGGCCGGTGCCCTACGGCTGGAATCGGGCCGTATGAACGTAAGCCGGTCGACTGGCCGACGGACACTGGCCGACGGACACTGGCCGTTGAACAGCAATGGGAGTACGGCCGTATACGACCAAAAGGCCCACCTTTGGACATGGGCCGAACACGGCTGCCGGAAAAAGGCCGTACAGAAAATTACCGGCCAAAGTACAGCGGCTTGACATAGGCCGAACAGTCCGGTTCTGCCTGGCTAGATTTGTTCGCAGGCGCCTTGTTCGACACCGGGATCGGTTGAACAATACATGCATCACACCTTTTGCTGTGATACAAAAGAATGACTCCTTCGAACATAGACCATATTCCTAAACTGCTTACTCTAGACGTGCATCTGTAAGGGCGAAGTGTGTACCATGTCCTTTATATGGCCTTTATTCTGCTACTATAGAATCTCCTATACAAGTTTCCTCTTACTCCTACGACGGCTACTTTAAATGTATTTAACATGATTTGGCCCCAACAGTAAGTACCGTTCGCGAAAAAAATTATCGTACGAATAGGGACTGCCACGTTACTATACACAAGCTAAATGTGGGTTCTTTACTTTTGTCTCCGGCGGTATTATTGGCGAGTGCTTTGTTCTTATATCCTTGCATTCATTCTTTGTCTGCAGCTTTTATTGTGCTAGCCGCTATTAACATTATTGTGGTATATGAAAATTGCGATTCACAACTGTTTGGGGACATATGGTTTCTGGATAATACTTACGTATAGCTCACAAGACCAACTCGTCTATGCAAAAGATTTTTCACATCAACTGGCATCACCAAGGCCTCTCCCATCGATTACAACCAGGAACCGTAAATATGCGTATGCTCATTTTGGGAGTTTTCATCCTTCTGGCTGCTCTAGTTGAAAGTTATAGGTGAGTGGCAAGTTTGTTATGTGCACAAAAGTGCTAGAGATGAGTGAATAACAGTAATTGCATTGGACCACGTTCTGGTCATTATCGATGGAGAAAGTATACTAATTTTTGTATTCCTCGAAGCTATCGGTCACCAATTGTGTAACTCGAAGGCGGCGTACTTGTCTAGCCACCATCTATTCGGCGTGATGGGAAAATTGTGCTTAGAAGAGTGTTTGTGAGACGGAAAGGGGTATTTTTCAATCTGTTTACAGAAGGCAGGTACCTTTTTTACCTCCAAAGCTCCACTTCAAGTCATGTTTCTACGACAGCAAAGTTTTAAAAGCGCTGCAAAAAAAGACAAGGTACAAAAGGCAAAAAAAGCCAGAGTGCACTTTTTATTATGTTTCTGCACCTTGTCATAGCGCAGTGCTTGAAATATTTATAATCATCTATTGACAACCCCAAACCAGGAGTCTGCTGAAACTTCCCCTAATTGCCTTATCGGACACGAAATGTTCATTTGTAAGATCACTCAATCTTAAACCACGAATGAATTACGGCCCCTACCCACTTCTTCCACAACGAGGTGCCTTAGAATTCAGATATATATATATATATATATATATATATATATATATATATATATATATATATATATATATATACATATATATATATATATATATATATATATACATATAATTTTTCGGAAGATCTATCTTTTAAGCTATTAACAGCTGTACAGGCAATACTTTTTTGGGCCTAGGGCGAAGATGCATAAGCTTGGCCGAAGAATGTGGCCGTTTTATTTGTTGAAGATCAATAGAGATAAGTAACAAATACAGCTCTTTCAGTTCGCATTATTATCGGTTAATTTTGGTAACATTGTCTCGTCACTACTGTCACGTGTCGATAGCACCCCCGGGGAGGGGAAGCACCAGATCCCCGAGAGAGAAAAGTAAAACAAGAGCAAAAAAATACTTTCAAGCGTAGAAGCCCCAATTAAGGTGGGTACATTTGGCTTCTAAACGACGGGTGGAAGAAATGCTGTGCCCGAGGACGCGGGTTCGATTCCCGCCAGCGATAGCCGTTTTCCTGATGGAAGAAACATCCCCCTCGCGAGGGGCACGATCAAATGCAGAGCATTTCCGGGGGCGCATGACGTTAAGTAGTTTGCGTTACGTTAATGTTGTTGCACTTGTGGCAACTGCTGACGAGAGAGCGCGGCGATGAGTGCGTTCCAGCCTCGCCGACAGCCGCCTTTATCACGCCACGATCGCGCCACGCGCGCGCGATGCTGACGTCACGATCACGCCACAGATGTTGTTGATCCCGCGACGCGCGTGCCCCCACCTGTTGGGGGCGAACCGACCGCGGAGAGAGCGCGCGATTGGAGCAGAAAGTAGGCGAGGAGGAGCGGGGCTGACGAGATAGCGCGGCGATGAGCGCGTTCCAGCCTCGCCGACAACCGCCTTTGTCACGCCACGATCGCGCCGACAGGGCGCACCTGCGAGCGATGCGGACAACTACGGACGTCACGAACGGGTAACATCGTGAGTTAAAGAAATGCTGTGCATTTAAAAAAAAACAAATTTGAAGTGCGCGTCAAGAACACCTCAATGAACGAATACCGCGCCTAAACACCTAGGTATCATGGCCAACGGTCAGACAATCAGCGCATCAGCGCAAGGTATCAGCGCAACGGTCAGACAATCAGGGAACGCCACGCAGGAGGCAAGTAACGTGATAACAAATATGGACACGGAAAGGCAAAGAGCCAATTAGAATGTGCCTCGATGATCAAGCCCAGAAAGGCAAAAAGCCGGGCGAACAATGAGAAGGAGGGAAGCACAAAACCAGGAGGCGGAAGGAGCACGCGTGCAACGAGCCATGGGGACGCGGCCAGGCCACTGACTATGCGTACCCATCCTGGGAGGGAGCTGGCCGACTTCGCATCGGCTGCGGCATCGTAGGCGCACCATAAACCTGTGTCTTCATGGCCCCAGCGGCGGCAGTCGGGCACCCGCGGCCAATGTTCATGCTCCGTGGACCTGACGGCTCTGAAGGGCTACTTCGTGCCGAGACCTAGCTGGGACCTCCAGAGGTAGCGGATACCAGTTGGTAGCTCTGAGGCAACACGTCGGGACGTGTGGAGCCTACGCCGTCCAAGGAACGACCGCGCGCATTGACCGCCGGCACCGACGCGAGACGAGGACGGTTACCACTGATTCGCGGCCACGCAACGGGTGCGGCACGTCAGCCCTGACTACCAGGGTAGGCCAGTCCATTAGGGACATAGTCGTAGGACACAACTAAGGAGTTGTGGTGGGAAAGACATCAACTAGGACTCGATGTGATGAGTGTATATGGACTACTACTGTAGAACTTTATTGTAGAGACCTCCGAGTTTTGATTTAGATGGTATTTTGGGAATTTAGTTAGGGGTTTGAGTGTTTATCGGTTGTGTGCAATATATTGGGTGGTTTACTTTAGGGTTTTTTCCATGTGTATATTAAATTTGTGTTTAAGGTATTTTGTTAGGCTATTAAGCTATTTTATTAAACATTAAGCTATTTCTTTTGCATCCCATTTGGTGGCTCAGTACATCAGGCAAAATGTCCGCAATCGATATTCCACGCGAATGTCTCACAAAACACTGCGGCATGAATAAGACGCAAGTTGCAGAAGCGGCTAAAAATATTCAAATGGTAATCCGCCTGTGCCTCGAGGACAAAAGAGATCTCTATCAAAGAAAGAATAGACCACAGGTTTCCAAAATTTAGTGATTACGTCGCACCCGTCCGTGGCGCTGCCTGTCCCGCCTCCAGCTTGAGCGAAAAGAAATTAGCGTTAGCCACCCCAAAACGGCATTGCGTATTGTCTAGTATAGCTTTGAATACCCGGCCAAAACAACTCTTCAGCGACTCTACTGATAGTTTGATCTATCCCTATGTGGCCGGCTATTTTTCTATGCGCCAATGTCGAAGATTCTGTGTAAATATTTCAATACGACCACATCCATAGCTTCTCGTCCGGAGCTGGAGTTGAATAAGCATCCTAGCAAAAGCAAGTGAAGTTCATTCCGAATTTCTAACTCTTGAAATGTGGGATTACGTTTCTATGGAAATTCCACTTGTCGATAGAAGTTTTGCAAAGATTGGTATCTCACCTGCCGTTCTGCGATCCCATGCAAAGTTGTTGCTAACATGAAGATGGGTGGAATTTTGAGTGCGGCCTCTATCTCCTGCACTGTGTCTATTTTTAATAGCAGGTGATATTTGTGCTTCAGCGTAGCTTTTCGGTGGCGAACTATTACTCTTGTCTGGGTCTTTCGTGGTGATGCTGGAACATTTTTGCGGTTTTTCGCCCTGCACGTCTATTTGGACTGCCTACACTAAAACACTTTGGAAGTCCCCCAGATTCCAGATACATATGACATTTTTAGATATTAACTCCTATATTACCAGGTAATACAATGTTAAGTTCTCTGTGATGGCTCCGGGTAGCCACGGGATGGTTTTGTCAACTGAAATAACGGGTTGACATATTTTTTGTCAGAACTTCGTCACGTGCAATGCCCCTTCCAAGGGGTACTGTATGTGCTCCGCTATCGCTCAACCTAGCGGTCTTTGCCTTCGGATTTCCCCACAATAATGAGCATTCTGCAGAATTCATTCACTGTCGTGAACGGTATTGCTGTTTAGGCTTCGTCTTTATATGCTTCGTCGTCCCATTTTCGTTGTGCTGTCGTTCGCACCTTCGCACGAACCGCACTCACAGTTTTCCTAGGGCTCTATTGGCCAGTCTCGGTGCTGTGCGCTGTCTTTTGGCAGCCATCACAAACCAGGTCAGTTCTGCCCACTCGAGTGTTATTTTTGCAACCTGCTGCTGAATCTGCCGCGAGAGTGCGCAGAAAACACTTCTTAGGCACTCGAGAAGTTTGGCGGCGAATCCTTAATTCTGTAGCGTTCGAACTGATGGCTGGCTGCTTAACTGGCTTGTCTCAAATCCAGCCAGATTAATTAGGCCCTGAACCTGAACCTTCAGAAACACGACTAGGAAGTTATCCGCGAGTAGAGTCGGCTAATTGGAAGTGATGAGCCAGTGCTTGATTTTTTACATGAAATCAACAAACACGAGACCATCAAAGCGTATCACCTGGCTCACAGGACTGTGTCTCCACCCAGCGAGAAGCTGGACCGAGCACAGGGCGTAATCTTCAGACAATTGCAGAGCGGAATGCCCCTAACGCCGCTACTTCTACACAGAATACACCCCTATGTCTACCCGAACACCAAGTGCAGGGTCTGTCGAATGGAAACGGCTACTCTAACGCACATGCTGTGGAATTGCAATGAACTCGCCGAAAAAGCTAAGTCAGGAACCCTTCCGCCGCTACTACCAGCAGCACTGATATCCTACGATCAAAGAGAAGAACTCTGAGCCGTCGAGCAAGCCATGGAGGCGACAACGAGGCAGGCTTCCGACACCCCGCATGTGGGGGAGAAGAAACCAAGCAAAGATGTCCCCGCGACGGTGACATAGGCCCGGTCGACAAGCCGCGCGCACGCGTACACGATTGCTGCAGGCTACATAAAGTTTATTCCACTCCCATACAGCGCTGTCGTCATGCACTAGAGGGCATGTAAAACAAACTCCCGCACTAATGCTAAAGATGAAAAGACACCCTGCTTGGGAGAGGTCATCGTGGCTGCGGAATTCTCGGGAAACCATTATGTATAATTGGAGATATGGCTGCGAGTGTGTCAATCCTTCCCGAGACAATGTGCAGATCCCGCAACCGCTGTTTCGAATCGATGACGAAGAGCTGATTGAAGTCTATAATGCTTACTTTGCAACCACGGCTCGCCGCGAAGAAGAAGACCTTTTTGATACAAATGAGCACGATTACTAGCATCCGCAACTATGCAAATAAACAATCATAATGAAAGTAAACTATGGGTCCGGCAGTGCTCGCCTACAACAGGTTCGGCATTCAAGTCAAGAGCGTGAGTGAAAGCTTCCCTGCATTTTTTTGCTGTTTGCTTGACATCAAATAGTGACTGTAGGTTGCCTATATTCTGCAGCATGCCTCCAAGCTTTCCATTTATACTTAATAGAACTCTTTGCAGGGAGAAATCATGCTAATGTTGTTTAATACCATCGGTACAAGGGTTGGCTGAAACAAGACAACAAGGGCATGTCTAGTTTTTATTGCTCTCTGAGAGGCCACAGCATGATCGAAGATGATAGACACAGTCTTGCTGCAGCCATACCACATAGTGCCCTGATCGGAAAGCGACTCGTTACAAACCAGACTTTAAGCGAAATTAGCCATTACGCCACGTAGATAAAATAGCTGGAGCAACAGAAAATGCAGTGACCGAGGCACTGGTGACAATATACAGAAAATACACAAAGGGGGCAGTTCAATTTAAGCCAAACTGCCAAGTCTAAAAACAGAGGTAACTTAGTCGGCGATACTTCTGTCACCACCAACGCCATGAAAATGCATCGGGTCCAGCTGAATGTTGTGGCTTTATCCTGCTTGCGTTCGTGACGTCATTTTGCAGATGGGTTTGCTGGCGAAGTGTGGCTGATCCTTGTGTAGCAGTGATATCGCCCGGATCGACTTCATTCCCCAGGCTTTAAAGGAGGAGAAGGAGGTAGCCTTTGTTGTGTCAGGAAGACTCTACGTCAAGTGGGGAAAGTTGGAATAGAAGGTGGAGGGTAAAAGAAAGTACATTCCTTAATGTGGAGAGATTTTGGTTGTCTCAAGGGGCTGAGGTAACTTTGTAAAGGCGGCTCTTGACCATTCAGAATTTGTCAGAGAACTCTGAGTTGAATCTCCCACGTGGAATTTCAATAGCCATATCAGAAAGATCTAAAGAACTGGCAACTACAATGAAGAAGAATTTGAACAGCGAAGAGGAGACTTTCACTTCGATCTGCTGGATCGCGACGATGTTAGTAGTTAGCACTAACAAAAACCCCTGTATCGGTATTCTAACATGCAGTGACACCAACTAATCAAAGCGGCCTTCTTAATACAAAGGTGACGAAAACGTGCAGCATCCAGTATTCATACTAAGTCGAATGAAATCCTTAATCCGCTCTCTGAAAGTGTAAAATCTAATCTGCCGAAGTCCAAAGCCAAAGTCAACTTTAACTCAGGCATACTCCAAAGCCAACGCCCGCTCAACGAACACCAAGCAAACGCTGAGCGACCCAAATGTGATGATGGATGGTTCGTCATCATCAGCGATCCTGTTAAAGTCGAACGTGTCTCCCAGTGCTGCACGGTATGGTGTTGTGTTCGTAAAGACCGCCCATTGTCTCCTTTCGAGATATGATTGACGTGCCGTTGTCGAAACCCACTGTGCAAACGTTGCTTTTCTGCTGTGCGTTTTGGTGTAACCCTATCGCCGTCAGGGAAGCATAGAAAACTTCGATTGAATGCCGTGTCTTAATATCGCGTTGATTCGGCTTCCAGCTACTGCGCAGTGCAGACGCAGGATGGCGAGCTCCGTCCAAGGAGCAGCTCCTGCGGGCCTATAGGCCTGCGGTAACAGGTCAAAAGGTTTTTATAACACCCCGGACAATAACGTTACGCTGCCGCAGCTGTCATCCGGACCATCTGTGGTTAACACGGTTAAAAAAAAAAAAAAGGAGTGTGCCGTATGACCTCCCTGTGAATATCAGCTTGAATGCAATTTGGAGGTCGAGGAAGGCGGTGCCCCACGCTGACCTTGAGGCCTCACTGTGAGCAAATGCGTGGCACAAAGTAGTAGTTTGCTTGTTCAACTGCACAAGTTGCAGACGCCCTATCAGGAACGGCTGCCTGTACCAGAGGAATTGTGTACGTTTGATGTTTATTTTGTTTTCGCGTCAGCCGAGGAATCTATCAGTGACTTCAATTGTGTGCGAAAAAATGCAATAAAACAGTTTCTGAATGGCGGAATCTAGTATACATCGGCTTCATACGCGAGGGTACCAGGTTGGACTTCAGCCACGGGAAGCGCTATTTTAACAGCGAAGTGGTTGTTGGTGGCCGTAATGGGTGCGGTGTGCGGTGTCATCTGAGAGAGAGAGAGAGAATTGCTTTATTGAGGTAAGGAGGCCAGATGCCCTGGGGGGAGAGAGAAAACTCGGTCAGACTTATCCCGCCATTTACCACACACGTGAGCACGCGGCTCGCAAAGAACCCAAGTGGGTATGCGCCACAAAAAAGGGAACAACAACAACAACAACAAGACCGTCCAGCTTTGTCCAGGCTTGCGCCTGACGCTCGCAAAAAATACAAAGAAAACAGGTCACGTGTGTCAGCGCCTCAAGAGGGGATCACAAGACCGCTCGCGCTCCAGACGACCAGTTTGTCAAGCTGGTTGCCGCCGGTTCGAGTGCATGCTGAAGCGTTCTACTTTTGTAGAAATATGAAAACCTGTGGAAAAAACGATTCGGAGCCGCGAGTCACGCACCTGAAAGACGACGACATAGATGGATAGGACGATGACTACTGCTACCACAGTGAAAAGCGACTAGTGAATATGCACGGCCTCCCAAAGTTTTAATAATATACTGGGAGCGACGACCGATCGGCATGTCAGCGCCTTATCATGGTGTGCACCGTCAAAATAGGCGAGGGTAGGCGCATGCGCATAGAACTATCTGTTGTGAGAGCGTCGTCTGCTTCGCTGTTTTTCAGAGGGCCACGCACCCACGGTTTTGCTTTTCTTGCAAGGCCATTTATCTACCGACAAAGGTACCTAAGCAGCGTGCGACACAAAGTCATTCATAGGCAGTGGCAGGGGGTGTACTACTCTCAGGGAAACAGCGTAGCAGACGACACTCATACAGCAGATAGCCTTATGCGCGTGCGCGTACTCTCGCATATTCCGCTGCTGAGCACCGGGATAAGGCGCTGACATGCCGGTCTGTGGTCGCTCCCGCTATGTTATTAAAATTTGGAGGCTGTACATAAACAATGATGGTGTGTCCTTCAGTGAAATAAATCCTCCAGCTTCGGACTGGTTCAAGCATTGTGCGACTTAGTGCACGCTTCACCATTTCTTTGTATTGAGGCGCTTCACCATCGTTTGCGTTTGGCGTAACCACATCGCCATCAGTGACGCTTAGGAAGCTTCCGTTGAAAAATAAATTATATGTTCTGCGGTTGCACGTGACGAGGTGTGGCATGGTTTTGCCATCCCTCCTTGTTTTTTCTACCAAAAAATATAGGAATTGTCCGACGACAATGTCGATGGGATCCAAAGTGGCAGATGTAAGGGCTGCAGCTGCCAGTCGCGTTCACAGGTACCCTCTTCACGATGTTCGAAAGAGCGACAAGCCTGACATGCAGCGGCAGTTTCGAGAAACCCCACACGGAATGAATGCATGCGGGAATTCCGAAGAAACGCTGCATTTCGCAGCCCGAAGGAGGTCTCAAGAACTGTAATTGAGACGGCAAGAGACAGAAACTGTGTTCCCTTAAAGTGAAGTGCGTGCACTTGAGAGACCTGGAGCAAAATGAGATGTCCAACTACCGCGACACAAAAAATAATGACGAGCAGTTAGTGTTTTTTTGGGCATTCAGTTCTGACACATGTTGCACAAACGAAGAAGCATTCAAGTAAATTTACTATCACCAGCAGATGTATGTATACAACATGCATCACTGCTGGTCTGTACCAATTTAAGGAACCTCGAAGTACTAATGCAGCAAGCAACAATTGTTAGGCCGTTAATTCCGTGCTAGACAGCGGTGTCAAACGTTCGCTTTGAAACTGCCATGTTTTCGACTATATTCAGTGAAGTTACCCCTGAGCAGTGATACAAAAGATCCTTTTGTGCAAGATCATTTGTACAACAAAATCAAATATATGCAAAACGTGCAGAAGTAGCTATCACAATTCTCTGTCTAAGCACGCCGTGAAATGCAATGCCGGCAAGGCCCCAATCGCATCCTTGAGACACTTACTGGTCGACGCCAGGAGTTTCAGTTATGTTTAAAATAGATTTAGCAGAAACAGCTTTTACAGAATTTCATTAGCACTGACTGTTTTTTGACGAGGTCTTTTTTTGCTTACACTACAGCTTTTTGCCCTTTTTTGCTTACACTATGCACTTTTTTTGGCGCAAGGTTTTTGTTATGGTAAAAACATGGACATTTAAAAAGCCTTTACGGTCAGTGGGTGGTTTACACCAGATGCAACGGGGGATGGCGGAGGATCTTCGCTCTCTAAGGTCGCCATCAATGTGCGTCCATGTGGCAGGTATTCCTTGAGACCCTCATCATTTATACACTGCCTGAAGTTTTAACAGAGAAAGGTGGTCTGCGTTACATTGGCTGTATTTGATTTTGTTGCTTCATCTACGGAAAGGCTAATATTGTCGAACAATAATGGAGCCCTTGTAGGTATTCGAAAACCCGTTAAAAAATATCAGTTGAGAAACAAGCTGGGAAAACACGATTATGAGGTCGTTTGGAATTTCTTGAACGACAGTTCTTCAATTCGTCTCTAAACATGCTTCTTGGCAGCTTTCCCGGAGCTCCCTCAGCGTTCGGATGCTGCAAAAAATTGCTTCCCAAGTAACTGCAGACCAGAAAGAACATAAGATGAACACCATCGAAGACCGGTGGATGCCCTTCTAACCTTACAGTTAGCGTGGTAACAAACTTTCTTGCCTTTCTTTCGGCCAGGTGTAAAGTAAGAAGTGCAGGTACCAGTGCCGTTTTGACGCATGCAGCCGGGAAGTTAAATAGTGATAACGCATCACCATCATCATCACCATCAGCGTCAACCTGGTCGTGTCCACTGCAGGACAAACGCCTCTTCCAGAGAACTACTGCGACGTCTACCGAGTGCTAGCTGAGTCCTCCGTTTCCTGCTGAGTTTCCGTAGTTCATATCTCCATCTAGTTCTTGTTCAACCGCTATTGACTTTACTGTCTATTGGCAGCTACTCAATTGGTAGCGCCAACGGGCTATCCGTATCGCAAACGGAAACAAAAACGAAGGTGGACCAAAGCAAATATTCTTGTTATATGTAGCAATAAACATTGGTTTTTTATACTCACGTCATTTAGTGGAGCGAATGACCGCCACCATGTGCGTCGCCTTGGGAACTGGGACGCGCGGGCTTCGGCACAGCGGCGCCGCAAGGCCGCCCCGCCGAGCTCAAGAGCATTATATCGACATTAAATAGTGCTGCGCGCAGGGTCCCACAGTCTACCTGTCGCAAAGCGCGAGTGAAGTAATTGCCAGCTACCGGCATCTTATTGCTACCTGCCGTGTTCTGGTATCGCCCAAAGATTGCTCAGCTGTCGGCGAGAGCTTCCACTTCGGCCGTCGGGTCACTCGCCGACAGACGCCTATAATCTTCCAGCTAACGATGCCTACACTGGTACGCCGCTACACTGCCGCCTTACCTCTTTATGCATGCGCGTGCACGCGACAGTTTCTTCGGAAAGCTCAATATTTGCGTTTCTACTGAACGACTCTTCCGTTGGCAAAGTGCGGGCACATCTGTGTCTACAATCTCACTTGCGGGAAACGGCGCTGTAGCATAGACATTTCGTACGTCGTGCCACTTTTCCCAAACGCGGCTCCATTCTCCGGTGGTGATGCGGAGTTCTCTAGGGAAAATAAGGCATCACCCCACAATGACACTGCTATCATTCGGGGCTGTTGACGCCACAGCCGAGAATCGGTAGGTAGCTGCGGAGACCACGAAAGGCAGGGCCTGTTTTATTTCTGCGTGATGCGGATGCCTGCCCAGCTATGGCGGGCAGTGTAATGGCGGTTTTAAATGTTGCAAGAAAACAAATCGCCGGCTAAACAGTTATGTGAATACCATTTATACGCCCCCCGTCACCAGGATTTCCTTCATGAGTTTAAATCAACGGACTCCTTTTTTCCTAATTTCAGTGCATCTGGTCGTGCGAAATAAAGACACAAAGCTAATACTAAGAAGCTAAGAGCATCGATGTCAGTGGTCTGGTTTTCCCTGGTAATAGACATTGGCCCGTCTAGGAGAAAAACAGTAGTATTATGATTCAACCGGGCTCAGTGGGATGTGGAAACGTAAAGTGTACATTATCCTTGTCACCTAATAACTTCAGCTGCACCCTGCTGCACAACTGGGTTGATAATTCGGAAAACGGAAGAATATCCGCAGAACCCTGCAATCAGCACAATAAAAGGCGCTGCGATTAACAAAGATTACTCAAGCAGCATATATATTTTCAATAAGACAAATTAAGCCATGTTGCCCAGGGAAGCCGTTCTTTTCAGTACTTATTATTTCTTTAAGGGCATTCAAACACGATCCTTCTAAACATGGTGACAGTGACTCTATGACCATGCACAAGCACGTTCAGAGGACAAAAGATGGTTTGTTCTCACAATGTTAAAATCGACTTTTGGTTACTGATGCTTCTGCGATTTATTACCTATCCTTTGTGTGAAATTCACAGCCTTTTTTTTCAGTCCTAAACAAACACCTCACAGTCTCATTGACTCAAATTGTCTTGAAAATGAGTGTTCGTTCATTTATGTCGTTGCTTCCTTCCCACAGTTTTTTATTGAGCAATTATACACAATAGCAAGAGAAAGCCCTGAAATGGAGTGGTGTATTGACCAAATGCAAAAACCTATCTACATTTAAAGGAGTTCCAAACCATATGATGCGCAGTTATCGATTAATTAATCAAATTTTTGATCATTGTGATGGACACCAGTAGCACTAGTTTCATACAAACCCTTGCCATGGTGTAATAACATCTTAATTTGTATTTTTTGTATAGCTTCGACGTTTTATAGAAATAGTTATAATTGTCTTTCATGTTGCAGACCACATCCGTACTCTGGTAATGCTACGGTTACTCGCACCAGAGGTCAACCTTACACCAAAGTTACATACAGAGATGAAACCGGGCACCACACCGAAAAATTTCGGGGAAACTGGTCTAGACACGAATATTGCTTGAGAAAGGTATGCTATGTAAAGTGCTGTGTGTTTTGAGTTAAACAAGACCACATCATTGTAAAGTGGTGCAGCCTATCTTATGATGATTGCGCTTCCTTGAGATTCAATCTTTCGATCGATATTTGCGTCAGCTGCCAGCAACCCTTGCCTATTATTATATTCTTTATCAATTGAACCATTTAAGAAATTTTGCTTAGAAGTGTGATTAATTGTTTGATTGATTGATGGTAGGGTTTAACAAAGCCCAAGCAACGCAGGCGAAGAGGCCCGCCGAAGTGCAGAGCTTAGAATTAATTTTGACCTCCTGGGAATCTTAACAAAAGCCGAAATCTCGTACCTTCGGGCGTTTTTGCTTCCCGCATCCACCAGAAAAGCGGCCGCCGAGGCCGCAAGTCGAACCCGCGACCTCGTGCAGAGCCTTAGCCACTGAACCACAGCGGTATTTTTTAAATAACAACATTATTGACAGAAGTATATACAGGGTCAGATCAATTAGTTGCAGGATAGTCGTCGAACAAAGCAGCTTTACGATTGCAGAAAAATACGCGCTTACGCCGTTTACTCTAGCACGGCATCAGCATGTTCAGCCGGGAAGTGTAAACAAGTCACGTCGTAGATAGCAAAACTACAGAGTCTGGGAGGTAGTTATGCCAGCATGAGTGTTGTCAGATGTATGACGGTGCCTTTTGTGCACAGCTTGAAGGGAATGGAATGGGAGCAGAGGGACGGGTATGGGGTTCTGTGTGACGATCTTTCGTGGGCAGATATGAGCAGGAGTGCTTCGCAGTACTAGCCATGAAATCGAGCCCCGTCTCCTCGGGTGGTGTAGAAGTATTCTGTTGCACTAAATAAAAAATGTTTCGGAAACTCCCCCCATTTTCTTTAAAAATAATGTTTCAGGGCAATTTCATCGTAAGTTGCGCTAGAGACGGGACACAGAAGAGGAGACACACACGAGCCGCCTGGTCTAGGTGGTGCTTGATGGTAGATGTGAACGCGTCCACATTGCAAGGCTTCCTCAGGTGTTCGGTGTTCAAAAGTCTGAAGGCAGCCTAATTTACTATTTGTTCGCTGTGCCGGGGTGGCGTAGATTTGAGAACCTGATGGTGGATGTAAATAGGGTAGTGGTCACTACCCCTGGTATCGACGTCTATAGTCCAGTCTGCGCCAGAAGCCAGGTGCGATGAACAAAATGAAATGTTCAATACATTGGAATATTAGTGCCCACGGAGAAACGTCGAGGAGCAGTCATTAAGCACTGCGTAATCAAAGAGGTCTAAGAGACTTGCTATCTGTCGTTCTCGGTTTTCTGTGCTGGTGCTGTTCCATAACTTATGGGGAGCTTTGAAATCTCCGCAAAAAATAATCAAGCTTCTGTCTGGCCGGCACATATCGGTAAGCTCCTCTTCTGTGTCCCGTCTCTAGCGCTACTTACGATCAATCAAAACCAACTAGCCCAACTGTCAATTTTATTCAGGGCAATTAACAAGAAGTGGGTGCATGTGGGAGGGCCGCAATATTTGCTGAGCAGGGATACAACGCCTTTGTTTTTTTACAACGCGATGTAAAACCAAACCGCCAGAGTGTTTCGCCTGGGCATTCATGCATTGATATTCAAATCTCATATGTTACAAGGGGTCCTACCCGCCGTGGTGGCTCAGTGGCTAAGGCGTTGCGCTGCTGAGCACTAGGTCGCGGGTTCGATTCCCGGCCGCGGCGGCCGCTTTTCTGATGGAGGCGAAAAGCGAAAACGCCCATGTGTACGAGATTTCGCCGCACGTTAATGATCCCCAGGTGGTCAGAATTAATCCGGAGCCCTCCACTACGGCGCGCCTCATCGCCTGCGTTGAGTCGGCACGTTAAACTCTACAAACAAACAATCCACGGGGTCCTACGATTGTTACTATTTAAATTGACGACAACCGCTGAAAGGTGGGGACTTTCCTAGTGCCTAGTAATGTACGCTTAGTGCTCTGCTCTATAAAGATGTCTGCACGTTTTTTTACGATAATCTTTCTTGGGCTACTTAAACTTGAGCATTTTTATTATCTGTCTGCCTGTCTGTCTCTCTGTCTTTCTGTCTGTCTGTCTGTCTGTCTGTCTGTCTGTCTGTCTGTCTGTCTGTCTGTCTGTCAGCAGATTCAGACGTCCGCCCAAAAGATTTAAAAGATCTTCAACGAGAGGTTTACATCAGCAAAACGTTTCCGAACTACTGAATGTGGAAACATATTTCGCTCTGGCCAGCATTGTTTAGGAAAAAAAACTTGAGGCCTCATCGTCGTGAGCCTACTCTGGTCCACTGCAGGACGATAGCCTTTCCCTTTGACCCCCAGCTGCTCCTGTGCTGCGCTGCTAGAGACCACAGTTAACCCCCGAATTTCTTTATTTTATCCCGTCATGGGGTTTATGGCCTTACCTTTTCCTAAACCCATTTCTTAGTATCCGCTCTTTTACCCGTATTGTCCACATGTTGTCGGTTCGGCTCAGTACATGAAGTATTTCAGGCCTCTTCGGCCTATTTTAGGCACAAATTATAGCGCAAACGGTAATTGAAATGTTTTTGCAATTGAAAATAAATGTGAGCTTGATGTTTGTAGTGCCAAGTAAAGATTACGCGTGAAAAACAATATTTAACTCCCCACCTCAAAAAAGTGTTCGCGCGATCGTAAGCCACATGGCAGTTTCCCAATTGCAACGGTAACAGCAGGTTCCTGTAGATGGCGCCAGGAGTTGGGCGCGGGAAACTTCAATGGACTTTGGTGAACATGCTTGAGGTTTACCGCGTGAGGAAGGAATGCAAGGAGAAGAATATGAGAGGTGCGCGGGAGAGAGAAGAAGGGCTATTACGTGGCAGAGGCAGGTGAAGGCTTTAGTTTTTCTGATACAGTCGATTCCACATATAACAGCTCCACTTGAAACGAACTTTCGCTTATAACGAACAAAACCCACGTGACCGTCAAAATATACGTTATTTTAATGGCATAAAATCCCAGGTATAACGAACGTCTTTGAGCCCTGCCGTTAGGTTACAACGAACGGCCGGCGCCGCGATGTGGGTTGAAATGACGGCCTCGTCCCAGCTCTACCGTGCGGGAGGACGCGCTACTGAAGCAGTTCGCCGACTCGCTTGCTCGCAACATACCAATAAGTGGCCCAAAGATGCTACGAAAAGCCAGAGACTTTGCATTCATGTTGGATATTCCCGACTTCTGCCCAGGCAATGGCCGGCTACATCGATTCAATGTGCGGCGCGACATTGTTTTTAAGTCAATTGCCGGTGAGGTGGCGTCCGCAAGTGACCAAGATGTTGCAGCTTGGCATGAAAAAAACGGAGAAGTCATATGAAGCTATGCGGAGCGTGACGACTATATAGCAGATGAAACGGCGTATTTCACCATATGTTGCGGGATAAAACGCACGCTATGAAAGGCGACACATGCACTGGCGGGAAGCATAGCAAAGTGCGCGTCACAGCAGTTCTGTGCACTAACCTGGATGGCAGCGACGGGCGCATGCTCTTCGACATCCGAAAATTGAAGGAGCCGCACTGCTTTAGGAGCTGTGTGCCTCGGCACTACAGGTGCAACACTAAGGCGTGAATGACGCGCGATTTATTCCTGGAGTAGCTGAGCGAGTTCGACCGTGCCATGCATAGGCAAGGCAGGCGCGTGCTGCTCGTGATCGATAACTGCTCTGCGCACCACGTGCAAACTTCTCTGACGGTAGTGACCCGGCTTTTCCTGCCACCCAATACCACTGCGAACGTGCAGCTGCTTGATTTGGCAATAATACGTGCCTTTATGGCATCGTATAGGTACCGCGTTGTGGAGCGCTTGGACATAGCTGTTCATCACCCGGCAGCCAACCTGCCGCTTCGAGTTTCACTGTATTTAGCTGTGGAGATGGGGAAGGCTGCCTGGTGGGAGGTGACAGCCACTTGCGCCACATGACAACCACTGGCCATGGTGCACAGCACAGACGGAATATCTGTAGGGAAGCAAATTATCTGGTTGTATTCTATAGGATTCAAAGTCCGTTTTTAAGCGTTTTTACCTACGCTATGAACAGAAATGGAAACATATGGGCCTCGATTACGCCTGTATTAAAGCTAAGCTTGAGTGAAATTTTTCGAATATTTGTTTGTATATTATTTAATGTATCCTGAAACAAAAGTTATCACCTCGAAAATTGTAACTTGTTTTCAAGTAACCACTTGCAAAAGTATTCGTTGAACCATCGAGTTCTGGTAAATGCTGTGGGTGCCGAAACCAGCCTTCGGCCATGTTGCCGCGCCAAAAGAGGCCATGCAGCACAACAAAAGTGCAGACGCGCATCCCGCATGCGAAAATTGTTTTTTGTCATCTGTCGGGCTTGGGATTTATTGACGTGAATCAATTGTGGTGATGCCAGTTTGCTTCCGATTTCGCCGCGTAGCGGGGGTTTTCCCGGCATATTGATGAGTTTTGTAGCGACATTTATATTCGCTGTACACACTGCTTCACAGTATTTCGTGCATTAAAGTTGCAAAAATCTTCAATAAAGTAAAATACTGACTAGAGATGTTAATATTTCTCCCGCGATCATTTTTCTTCCACAGTGTAATCCATCCAAACCCAGATCATGCACAAGATTGTCGAGAAGTGACTATGGTATATGCGAGTGCATGCCACGGTCTTGGGGTAGCCAAAGAAGCATAGAAGGTATCTGTGCACAGTATAATATCACACTCGCAACTGACGATTATCACCGACGCGGGTAGTGAGTGTTCTGAAATAAATTGTGTGGTAAAAATATTGTGTAAGACCATAAATAAAGCAAATCAGCTTACTCAAATTTCGAACCGCCTTGTCCTACATAAATCATTTATTTCCATTTATTGGTCATCATCATCATCATCATCATCGCCACCAGCATATCTAAGCCCACTGAAGGGCAAAGGCATCTCTGATTAATCTCCAATTATCCCGGTCCTGAGCTAACTGCGTCCAAATTATTCCACCGCAAACTTCTTGAGCTCATCTGCCCATCTAACTTTCTGCCACCCCCTGCCCCGCTTCCTTCTCTAGGGATCCACTTGTTTACCCTTAATGACCAACAATTATCTTGCCTTCGCATTACACGGCCTGCCCACGTCGATTTCTCATTCTTAATTTCTACTATGATGTCCTTAACACGCATTTGTTCCCTGACCCTCTCCGCTCTTCTCTTGTCCGTTAATGTTACACCTATCATCTTCCGTTCCATTGGTCGCTTAGTCGTCCTTAGTTTTAGTTGAACCCCTTTAGCGAGCCTCCAAGTTTCGGCCACGTAAATGAGTACCGGTAAGACGCAGCTGTCATACCCTTTCTTCTTCAGGGCCAATGATAGGCTGCCATTCGTTATCTGAGAATGCGTGCCGAATGAACTCCACCCCATTCTTATCCTTCTGATTATCTCTGCATCTGTTATTTGTTTTTGTGACTAAAATAAACCAGGGATATATTTTCGCTCCTGAATGCAATTGGAACTGAGAAAAAAAATTATTCCCTGCTTTTATAGGCCAAACCAGGTAGATTAGAAGTGGCCAACGCAGGGCCTTGAATGAACGCAGTTGAAATGAATTGTTGTGGCGCTTCCTAGGGAGCCTTGTTTCGTTCGTTTTACTTGGGTGTACATAACACGCTATGTCGAGTTAAGACATTCCCATGTGTGCGGTAATGAGAGGTCGGCGGACTCACTCATGAGTCAAATCACTCAGACTCATTCGGACTCAAACTAACGTGTGAGTTTGAGCTTGAGTGAGCGCGAGGCTAGTGCGGCATGCTGAGTTTGAGCATGAGTTAGTTTCAGCCAGACTGAATTCGAGTACGCCTGATACCGAGTGAGTTTTTGGTCCATACTTTGTTTTGAGCTCATTTTGAGTTTCCATTTCATTTGAGTTCTGAGTCCACTTGAATTTGTGAGTACATAGTGAGTTATGAGTGCATTTTGAGTTTTGAGCCCACTTTGAGTTCTGAGTAGATGCTGAGTCTGAGTACGTTTGAGTTCTGAGTTCATTTTGAGTTTTAAGTCGATTTTGAGTTGTGAGTACATATGAGTAGGAGGTCATTTTGGATTCTGAGTAGACTGAGCTTTCGGCACATTTTCATTTCTGAGTACATATAAGGCGATGCCTCCGGAGGCAGCTATGGTTGGCTGTTAAGTTTCATGCGGATCTTTGGGCTCGGGATTCAGGTTACCTGTGGGTACGGCAGCATTCGCGATTGGCATGATTGGTTGGCGGGGTGTCTGAATTTTCAAAACTTTCTTGTAGAATTTTCACGACCCTCAGCACTTGCTCTCTACTACATGTTAGCGGCTGGGCGTGTGGCTGATAATCGACCAGTGGGGTGATACAAAGGGTTATCTTGCCTCTTCCTCCAGATGGATCATCTAAGAAGGTGGGAGAGGGTGGCGGGAAGCACGCGGGGGCGCTTGCTTGCTGGTTGTTCCCCTGCTTCTGTTAACTGTTTGGTATGCAAAGTGTCAAAAAGGAAGGGGCTAGGGTCGGTGGGAGAAAGGGGCGGCGGCTGTTTTTCCGCTGTTTAAAGTTACCTGTCAACTGAATTGACCGGGTGACGCACGTTCAGATAGAAAAATGACCACATTATGAGATAGTACTACATGGTGAGTAATAGATTGCATGAATGTTCGAATTGATGCCGCTAGGGCTTGTAAAGTATCAAATAAATGTCCCGATTAACGGAATCATGCGGGATAAAAAAAATGTTTCCTGTGTATAGTCATCACACAGTCATAATGAGTGACAGATTGGGTTAACATTCAAAATGAGGCCACGAGGGCGTGTGGATAATACAAGTCAAGGTCTAGATGAGAGGAATCCTGTGGTAAAAAATGCGTTATGGTTATATCATGACCTAGTCATGGTTAGTCATAGACAAGATTAAAATTCAAATTGATGACGCTAGGGCCCGTGGCGTATCAAATTAAAGGTCTCGACAAGGGGAACCACGTTGGAGAAATGCAAATGTACATCGTGATTATTATCTTGACATAGCCACGGTAGGTTATAAATTGGGTTAAAATTCAAGATGACCCCGCTAGGGTGTGCGGGGCATCAAATTTAAGGTTGCGATGGAGGAAATCGTGTGGGACAAACATGTAGTTTGTATAGCATGATCATGAGATAGTCATGGTTAGCCATTGATTGGGTAAACATTCAAATTGATGCCCCTAGGAAGTGTTGGGTATCAAATTTATGGTCTTGATGTGGGGAATCACTTGGGACAAATGCAAAAATGCTTCCTGGTTATATTCATGCGATAATCATGGAGAGTCACAGATTGGGTGAAAATTCAAATTGATGGGGCTAGGGCGTCTTCTGGGTGTCAAATTAGAGGTCTCGATGAGATGAACAATAGAGAACAAACAAAAAAATGCTTCCTGGTTAAATCAATGACATATTCATGGCCAGTCTTATATTGGATAAAATTGGAAAAGGTGTGTGGGCTATAAAATTTACGGTCGTTATGAGGGGACTCACGTTGAAAAAACAAAAAAGGCTTCGTGGTTCTAATAATGAAATAGTCATTGTGAGCCATATATTAGGTTCAAAATTAAAGGTGAGGTGGCTAATGCATGTGGGGTATCAAATTGAATGCTTCAATTAGAGGAATCACTTGGGACATATAAATAATGCGTCCTGGTTACAGTCATGAAAGGTATGGTTAGTCAGATTGCAATAAAATTCTAAATGAACCTGCTAGAGTGTGTGAGGTATCAAATTAAAGGTGTCGTTGAGGGGAATCATGTGGGAGAAATATGAAAATGCCTCCTAGTCATAGTTATGAGAGTGTCGTGGTGAGTCATGGACAGAGTGAATATGCAAAGGGATGCCACTTGGGCTTTTTGGGTATCAAGTTAAAGGTTACATAGCAGCACTTGTTGCATAGGTGCATTGAAGCGCTTCTATTTATCAAGGTTACGACTGATACATGAAAAAAAGTATATCAAATTGAAATTTCAGGTTCTATTGGGGTGAATCTGCACCTGGCCAATGGGGCGCTCCGTTGTGGAAGCATATGGATAAATTTGGCTAGCTGGGTATCGCTAACGTGCGCTGATATGTCGACGCATGGGCGTTTTCGCTTTTTGCCTCAATCAGAAAAGCACCCATGCACCCCACCTGGAATAAAAGCCGCCTGTTTGGCGACAGCAGCTTACCGCATTGACCAGTGCGCCGCCACTGCTAATGGTTACAGGGTATTTAAAATAATTTAAACCCTGTATGTCTGCTACACAGGCGTCTTTTCAAATGAACTGCATGCCATTACGAACTGGTAAAACAAGAGCTTCTACCGATGTATCTTAGAGGACGAAAACACTATTCTCGTACGCACAAACGTGATGGTCACATTTGATTGATTGATTTATTGGTTGATTGATTGATTGATTGTAGGTTTTAACGCACCGACGCAACGCGGGCGATGATGCGCGCCGTAGTGGAGGGCTCCGGATAAATTTTGACCACCTGGGGATCTTTAACGCGCTCGAATATCTCGTTCACATGGGCATTTTTGCTTTTCGCCTCCATCAGATAAGCAGCCGCCGCGGCTGGGAGTCGAACCCGCGACTTCATGCTCCGCAGAGCCGCGCCTTAGCCACTGAGCCACCGCGGCGGGTTGGCTACAATTGGACGCTGTTGTGAAGCCCAGATGTTGCTGTTTTCGTGCGCCCTACTTTATAGGAGCGGAAGGAGGGCATCAGCCGTTCGAAATGCTACAGGCTACGCAAAAAGTATTGTTCAGAGGTAGATGAAACAACCTACTATGTGAGATTAGAATTGTGCAACCACCCTCCAATCATCTGATGCAACTTCAGCATCAGCGGCCTGTTTCCGCGGCGTGCGAGACAAGCCACTCGCCAGAAAACACCGCTTTGCCTGGTTGCAACCTACGGGCGCTAACCTGGTTTGCGGGCCCATGTTGCCATTGCGTTGCAAATTCAGTCATACGTACGCCGTGCCACACAGCCTAATCGGCTGCCTATAAAAAAACACCACCACCGCGCTTTTTTCCATATTTAAACCAGCCAAAAAATTCTGTTTCTGCAGTGCTCAGAGGTGGTCTGGAAACATTTCGATTGCACACAATATTATCCGATGGCAGGTGGAATGTAACGTATTGCACGGCTCTGGCCAGAACAAGGAAATCCACAAGAGACATTTACCGGCCATTATCTTGCTTCCCCTCTTCACCTTAGAACCATTACGGCCATAAATATGCCGTAAATAACTCGAGAGAAAGCTTACGTTCATTAATTGTTTTTTTCCAGCCGGCCAAGATGCCCTGGTGCAAACTTTAGTATTCATGAACACATGTGCGTGATGGGGCAGAAAATGCATAAAATGTTGCACAGGTGCCGAATAATACCTGCGCACTCATGCGCCGCTGTATTCTTCCGAGGTTTTTCCGTACGAGAGTTTCGAGGAGCCGCAAATTTGGGTACTTTTTGGCTGTTTTAAAATACTTCAAGGGGCTTGTTTTTTGTCTAAATATTTTTTTCCTACTTCGTCTTTTGTCCCTAATAATTCAAATTTACACTATTACAACGAATAAACTTGTTAGCTTTAACAATCGGGCATTCTCGTAGAGATCCAGGAAATTGCGTGGTTTGTGCTGTGTGATATTTTCTAAAGGCTGTTGTCGCAAGAACATGAATAAGCAATTGGATATTGTTACTGTACCAGGTTAGGATGCCGCAGTGGGTTATCTCCAATTCCGGTGGCGTCTGCTCATAAATACAAAGTACAGTAACAATAGAAAAGTCTAAAAACAAGAATGAAGTTGTTAACTATCTACTCCTTCGAAACATTCCAGTTTGTTTCGACAGATACCCGGATCGAAAATGGAGAAGAAACACAACACCATCTGTCGTGTGCGAAGCTGCGCGCTTCCTTTCCTTTTAAAGTTGGGATTTTATGCCACAGTTCTGAATATTCGATCCACTGAGCAGATTAAATATTTTACGTAGTTCTGGCACAAAGTACTAACAGACGCCAGATCATCCTTAAGTCCCTAACGTAAAATCAACGAGAAAATTTGCGCTTGCATGGGGATACTACGTGAGTAATCTTCATTTGTGTTTGTGAGTGCATTTCTAAATACTGATTTCCCCTTTTATGCCTGGCAGACATGTATCGTGATAAGGCATCTTGGTTCTCTTCGGTGGCGGCATGACAATTTTTTTGGTTTGAATTACGCGGCCTTAGCTGGCGACGTACAGGCCCGGATTGTTTACCGACCCCTCATAATCACCCAAAAGTGAATAAAAGTTTTGGGTTCGAACCACGTTGGCGGCGTGGTCCACTCTATTTGCATTTCATCGTTCCGTAGGCTCATTGCAAGTTTACACACTCGCGTGCGGCTCTGGCCAGAAGTGTGGTGAAACGCAGGCTGGTTGCGTTCCTTTTCTGGTCTTGCATGACGCTTTTGAATTATATCCACTCTCTTACCCGATCTCATCCACCTTCCTTCCATCTTCCCTCAGACAGCTGGTTTTTGCCAATACAAAGTAACCCCCCCCTCCCCCCCCCCCCCCCGGTTGTTTTGAAACGACGCCACGCGCGACGAACGATCTTATCTCGAAGGCCATGTTACGAACCAGCCTACGAAAGAATGCAAATTCATTACTTCAAAACACACGAACAAGTAAAATAAAGGGACCGTGTACGCATTTTTTCTTTCCTGTGCGTGTACGTGCTGCGTGTGGCATGGGAACTTCGCAGTTAACGCTATTCGAAACGTTTGAAAAATGAATCGAATGATGACAGACTGCATACCAGCGAGCTGTGTCGCCGTATCCCAATGCTGTTAGCGGCCGTTCCCCGTGTTTACCATGAAAATGTTTTTACCAATTCGCATCACTTGTCCTTCTCAAATAAGAAAAAAAGGAAAGGAAAGACCACCAGCAGGAGTAAATTGTCACACCTACGGGTGGACACCGGAACGCCTGCTGGTGTGGGGGTTGGGGGAGAGGATGATAGATTCCTAGAGAGGAGAGTTGCTTTTCGGGAATTCGGCTCAAACAAATTTCGCGAAAAGAAGACACGTTTAGGTAAGAAATAACATCAGTCTATCGTATCGATGGCCGCCACTGCCATCTTACATAGCTTGTGTGCGCAAGCACGTTCACCTATAGAAGAGAACGTCTATAATGGAAGACGAGAACGAAGTGCCATCAACAGCAACCCCTGCTAAGGAATGAACAAAAAGGAAAAAAGTGTACATAAATTTCAAATCGCGCGCCATCAGCCGCAAAGGGTTCGCACAACATCCGACAGATGGCGACGAGTGTACTGGCCAGTAGGAAGCCGCAGTGAAACATGCCCCTCGCGAGGAGCACGATCAAATACAGAGCATTTCCGGGGGCGCACGAGGTTAAGTAGTTTCCGTTACGTTAATGTTGTTGCACTTGTGGCAACTGCTGACGAGCGAGCGCTCGTCAGCAGTTGCCACAAGTCAACGATATACTGAATCAACGATATAAGGCGCGTATATAGCGTCCGATTCTGTGTCGGCTTTGTGGCGCAGTGGTTACAGCACAATGTACATAGCGTTCCGCCCGCAGCGTCGAGGGATCGAAACCTGGCGTCGGATAGTATTTTCTATTTATATAGTAGGGACAAAGACGGTGCGGACTACGGACGCCAACGCGGGTGACATCGTGAGTTACTGAAATGCTCTGCATTAAAAAAAACGATGGCCCAAGGCGAGTCTTGAAACTCCGGCAGCACCGAGTTGCCGACCGCTCTTCGTTGTCCGCACAGGCGTCCGTTGTTTACAGCCAGGATTCACAGCAGTGCCGGCAGGGCAAGGTGAGACGCTGCCATCGGATGCGTTGGAGCACTGGCACGAGAATTTTAATCGTCTATACGCGCGCAAACCGGCGGAGTAGACGAAAATTTCAACTTCTGCAACGGCGAGCACTGTTTCTTTCTAAGCACCACATTCTGGAAACGGCTACCACCAAAATTGCCAGAAAAAAACGACATGGCCGCGCAATCTGCCTGTGATCGCACTGGCTGAAGCATCTATCCGCGTTTACGTACGGTATAGGTTTCGTACCTGCATGCAACCGTCGCGTCCTGCTCAATCGTCTTAACTAGCATTAAGGCATGGTTGAAGTGCTGATACATTTTGTGCGGATACACGGAAAGAACACAAGACATGGCGCCGTCTGCTTCACTCGATTACCCCATGTGGGGAGTTTTTTGCTGGCTTGGGGCCAAATCGAGTCAGGAACTCTATTAAGGAAAGAAAAATCAATATATTTAAATTCTCTTTTTGTAGTCCTCATATTGGCTAATGGATTAAAAATGGGGTTATCTGCATTATGCGCCAGACCTAGGTAGCAAATGTTTCTGTAGGACGTTTCTATGGCACATCACTTGTTAAAAACTCCGATGCCTGCTAGTATTCGTTTATAGGGTACCATGGGAGCAGCAAACGTTTTATACCCAGCGGCAGTGGTTGACGCAACTGCATCACACGAGATGCTGTCGCAACGCGTATTCAGGAGTTGGAGATTGGGTGCTGTGCCTTCAATAAAGTTGGCCCGCGGGGAAACTCGGGATGGCTAAGGAGAGTATATGGTTTTAGACAACCGCGGCGTTCAGGTCCCCGAAACTGAGCCTGCGGGGCAGCCAACTGACTCTAAGAACTAGGAGACGAGCGAAGAGATCGTCACCACAGAGTCCAAGCGACGCGCTAAGCATGATAACCACTCACAAGGTGATGCAATGGGCAGGCAGTGTACTTCGGTGGAGCTCGGTCCAGCAGGTTACCCTGTGGACGCGGGGTGTCGGGGGCAGCCAGCTGTGACTCTTCTGCGAGAGAAACAGAGCTGCAGAGTGGAACAGGATCGTATCTCATGAGTCCGCGGGACGCGCTAAGCATCATAACCACTTGCAAGGTGACGCAATGGGCAGTCAATGTGCTTCGGATAGCTCGGTCCGCAAGGTGACCTTGTGGGCGCGGCGCGTGGGGAGCAGCCAGCTGTTACCCTTCTGCGAGAGAAACAGAGCTGCATGATCGAACAGGATTGTAAACCATGAGTCCTCGCGACGCGCTGAGCACGATAATCCCTTGCAATGTGATGCAATGGGCAGATAGTGTGCTTCGGAGGAGCTCGGTCCGCAAGGTGACCCTGTGGACGCGGGGCGTCGGGGGCAGCCAGCTGTTACCCTTCTGCGAGAGAAACAGAGCTGCATGATCGAACAGGATTGTAAACCATGAGTCCTCGCGACGCGCTGAGCACGATAATCCCTTGCAATGTGATGCAATGGGCAGATAGTGTGCTTCGGAGGAGCTCGGTCCGCAAGGTGACCCTGTGGACGCGGGGCGTCGGGGGCAGCCAGCTGTTACCCTTCTGCGAGAGAAACAGAGCTGCATGATCGAACAGGATTGTAAACCATGAGTCCTCGCGACGCGCTGAGCACGATAATCCCTTGCAAGGTGATGCAATGGGCAGACAGTGTGCTTCGGAGGAGCTCGGTCCGCAAGGTGACCCTGTGGACGCGGGGCGTCGGGGGCAGCCAGCTGTTACCCTTCTGCGAGAGAAACAGAGCTGCATGATCGAACAGGATTGTAAACCATGAGTCCTCGCGACGCGCTGAGCACGATAATCCCTTGCAAGGTGATGCAATGGGCAGACAGTGTGCTTCGGAGGAGCTCGGTCCGCAAGGTGACCCTGTGGACGCGGGGCGTCGGGGGCAGCCAGCTGTTACCCTTCTGCGAGAGAAACAGAGCTGCATGATCGAACAGGATTGTAAACCATGAGTCCTCGCGACGCGCTGAGCACGATAATCCCTTGCAAGGTGATGCAATGGGCAGACAGTGTGCTTCGGAGGAGCTCGGTCCGCAAGGTGACCCTGTGGACGCGGGGCGTCGGGGGCAGCCAGCTGTTACCCTTCTGCGAGAGAAACAGAGCTGCATGATCGAACAGGATTGTAAACCATGAGTCCTCGCGACGCGCTGAGCACGATAATCCCTTGCAAGGTGATGCAATGGGCAGACAGTGTGCTTCGGAGGAGCTCGGTCCGCAAGGTGACCCTGTGGACGCGGGGCGTCGGGGGCAGCCAGCTGTTACCCTTCTGCGAGAGAAACAGAGCTGCATGATCGAACAGGATTGTAACCCATGAGTTCTCGCGACGCGCTGAGCACGATAATCCCTTGCAATGTGATGCAATGGGCAGATAGTGTGCTTCGGAGGAGCTCGGTCCGCAAGGTGACCCTGTGGACGCGGGGCGTCGGGGGCATCCAGCTGTTACCCTTTTGCGAGAGAAACAGAGCTGCAGGGTCGAACAGGATCATAACCCATGAGTCCGCGGCACGCGCTGAACACGAAAACCACTTGCAAGGTGATGCAATGGGCAGGCAGTGCGCTTCGGGGCGCTCGGTCCTCAAGGTAACCTCGTGGACGCGGGGCTTCGGGTGCAGCAGCTGTGGCTCTTCTGCGAGAGAAACAGAGCTGCAGGGTCGAACAGGACGCGCAGGTATGGCCAACATTACCGACGGGCAATGTTCTTCAGCAATCAGACAAAACACGCATAAAGATGTCGGTGGAACAACGGGATGGGAGCAGGCATGTAGACAAGCTGCTCCAAACAGCTTTTTTTTGAGAACGGAAGGTGGAGGGAAGCGTTTTCTGTAGCAAGAAAGCGGCCTACACCGCAGATGTGGGAAAGCACTCGTTGGCCTATGGAAGCGCTGCAGGTGGGATTTCGCGCTGCCTAGATGGGTCGATTTCCGGGTACGGGTGTAGGGTGGTTCTTCCCGACGCAGGACCAACCCCCATGATCTCGACGTTCTGCGGTCACATTGAAATCTAGGCACAGCTGCTCTGAGAGGCAGATTCTGTGCGAACTCGGAAGAGTTGCGTTTTTTTTATATTTCTTAAATAACGAAAGTGGTCAAATGCTAGAGCATGGAGGGGAAAAATCTCACCGTGATATAGAGGCCTGAGTTTCGCATCAGTGATTGGTCATGCTGCTGACACAGACACCGGCATTGCGAACTGTCAGCGTGAATGCGTGTGTTGTTGCTGGAGCGCCGTCGACTTTACATCGTGTGACAGAGAGTGCGGTACAGTAGACTGGTGTGCATCCGAGTTTACAGTGATTACCCGTACGGTGAATGCGGGACCTCCACCAGCACGACATGGGGAGTTCGGAAGCGCGGAATGGTCCCTGCACCCGAAGTTGAGACACAAATTATACACAGCCTGATGTATTTAAGGTTGTGCGTAGGACGTGGATTTTTTTTTGTTCGCACGAGTGCTTTCAGAGCGAAGCGTTAGTGTCCTTACTAACCGTTGTGCGCCAATACGCCCTTCAGGAAAGTCATTTTTTTCTGAGGATTATGATGATTGATCGTTGGTGAAGTTAAGGGAAAGGAACTTCCCGTTGCCGGAATCGAACCTGGGTCTCTTGCGTTGTGAAGGCGGCGTCTATACGGTTGCTCCATTTCGACATGTTCGAAGCTTATGCCAAGCAGTAGGTACCGATTTGCGCCGTACACCCCAAACCTAAACTATATGCCTACGGATTACTCTTCTAAGAGTTGCTGTGGGTATTCTAGAAAAGGCGTGCGTTCCTCCAGAGTAGCACATACTACCAAAGTGGAATGGGCAAACCAAAAAATCCATCACGGGTAAGCTTCGCTTTCAACCGTCGTCGTTGTTTGACGTCGAGGTGCAAACGTTTAACGTGATAGCGTTATAGGGCTCATTTCTTCGTTTTTTCCGTGCCTACTATCCGTCCGTGGATGCTAACAGGAATCTACAACTAAGGCAGCCAGACACGACGGCCCGCCCAAATAGGGAGTTCAGATCAGTGGCAACTAGAATATGGAAAGACGGACAGTGATACCACACTGAGACGAACGAAAGGATACTCTATTCAAGCAGGCGCCACGCCTACACATTGACCTTTGTTCTACGCGTCGGGGGTAGTCGCATGCTCGGCCACGGCCGGGCTGGAGGAGCGGCGGGCGCGCACTTTCATACGGCCTGCGCTTCGGGTATAGTTCCCACCTTTGACCGCCGCTAGTTCGTGTCGCTGCGGACCAACCCTCGCCGGTTGACCTACAGCACGCGCGGGGTAGGTAGAGCGGCGGCGCGCGCGCACTTGCCACTGCTCTAGCCCTGCCGTGGCTACACGCGATACCTGTCCGTGTAAATTTACATGTGCGTCATTAAAATAGGCGACTCCTCCCCCCTTCTGAATTTTCGGTCTAATTGGGTCAAACAGCCTAACATTATCACTCGGAAGCGCCTAATCAAAAAATTGAAAGAAACATTTTAACTCGGGGCACATGAAGAAAAATATGCGAGGCCTTCATATCTTATCAGCGACTGTATTATATGAAAATGGTGAGACAGGCAAATAAACACGGCACTTTCCGTGACTGAAATATCATTTCTTATTTTTTATTTTTCCTTTCGGATGATGTCTTGCTTTGCACACGCACAGGGTACGACCAGTCACGCGAATGATTTCCCGTCGAGGGAGATAGGGTTATCGCTTAGCTAAACGTGATTCTGCTATTCACGCTCCGGTCGGGCTGAGCGGCCCGCCGGCAGCGAAGCGCACTGTCAAAAACACACAGCTGCTCGGGCAGAGGCGATGCGTCGACTAACAGAAAGGCGGGTTGGAAGGGCAGAGGGTTGGTTCGAAGCGCCCCCACTGTAAAGAGTCTGCTGTATTGGTTCCTTCTTGGGTGCGCAGGCCGTATGAAAGTGCGCGCTCGCCGCTGCTCCAGTCCGGCCGTGGCTCGGCAAACAGAGTAACCTGCTGTGTTCGCCTTCGTAGAGGCCGACGCAGAGACGAGTCATGCAAGCTCCCAAGTTGAGTGAGGAGCGCCTCGCAGTTGCGCGAATCCAAGGGCGCGGAGGGCGATCCGTCACTGGGTACGCTTACGTTAGTTGCGGCTCTAGGCGGGGCTGGATGCCCTATGCGACTTACCACGGAACCGACAACGACATCCAACAAGCGACAACAATGGACGCTAAGCATGTTGTTGTGGGTAACCAAAACCGAAACTGGTTTGAACAACTATCCAAAAATAGCAACAACTACATTCCGATAACTGTGTTTTTTGCCAAAAGTACTAAAATTACTTCTAAAAAATTGCATTGACAGCGAATCGATTCTACATGAAGTTTAAAATCTTGGGGATTGTCCAATCAAATCGCAATACGTATCGTCGTCAGTGTAGTAGTGGTTACCAGAGTTACTGGTTACGGCCGCCAATATTGCCGCATAATTGTTTTTTCTTCTTTTGGGTCTTATAAATAAAATGCTGTTTCAGCTACTGTGTGAACCATGAGTCTATGCAATATAAATGCAAGCATAAGTTCGAATATTGCGCATGAGGGCCCTTTTTAAACACTTAAGTGATTTGAAAACATTGTGAGAATATTTGTAGGCCAGGCTTTGACTACTCTGAGCGCGTTCACGTGAGCTTATTGAGTGTAAAACTGAATTCCAGAGATGTTATTTCTGTACGTTCCTCACAATTTCCTGTAACGTTTCCTGTAGACAAACGTGTCTTGCAATACTATTCGACGATTTTTAATGTTCTAAATGTTATGCATACGATATTGCGTTTTTGTCAATTTGCCTTCTTTTTCTTTAAAAAAAAACGCTAGTTCTGTAACCGTCAAGTGAAATTGTGAAAATGTATCCCTGTGGTTTATTTTCAGCTAGTTCCGGTTTCGGTTCCACCGCACAATGCGTCTGTCGTTTCAGACGTTTGCTGTGTCGCGCATTTGTTAGAATTCATAAATCATCATGGCCCGCTATTTATATGTTGTTTGCTGCAAAAGTGGGCCGGTTAAACCTCCTTGCACCGCTTCAAGCTAAGATGTATCGTTTTATGCAGTAAGGAAAGCCGAGCCGAGGTGGTCACAGAGGCTGAACTCCAGTGCTCCTGTTCATCGCAGATGGTTCACCGCGGGACGCCTGTTCCGCACTTTTGGATGTTACTAACATGTAGTTTTTTGGTATCATGCGCCGCGACATAGGCTAATCGGCCAAATAAACACAGTCGGCCAATAAAAAGATGGGCCTCTACCCGTAGATTTGAACCGACACAGTAGAAGACACTCGCTTTGTGCTTCATCGAATTAGTCCACGGGAACATGCAACGAAGCTCACAAACAAGAAGTATGTATGTCGATGCTCACCCCCGTCATATCGAATATTGCTATTTACTTGTTGGATTGCAGTACTTTGAGCTGCTAGCTGAGCATTGCTTGAGTAACGTTTGAGCAGTAAGCTTTACCCTAGCCCCTACAAACCTCTGACAAGCAGCTACTACGTTTCTTCGGGCAGTGTTATCGAACCGGAATGTGTGATTGTGCTGAAGACAGGTCTTCTATTTCACCCTGTGCGAAGGTTTTATGGTTTGGAAAAGAAAATTCAGTTTGTTTCATTTTATTATTACGTGCAGTAATTGAATTTAAAGAAAAGCTTTCTAGCTGTACCAGCCAATGGTTCTTTCATGACGTGCGGGACAACAAACTGCCAACGAGCGGAGGCGGCGCCGGAGGGGAAGATGGTGGGAGGGACGATGGAGGGCTTTACTCACGGAGCATGCTTTGGATACTTGGCGAATTTACCCACCGTTCCCCGCGTGGAAGTGCCTGATCACTGGCGGCGGTGTCGGCGGTACGGCTTTGTCGTCTGCTTGAGCGACGGCTGTTTTGGGCCTGTTTCGGTGCAGCTTCGCGTGCATTTCCCGCTGCCTTATCACGGCTTAAATAACTTGTTCGACAGCATCTTCAGGCTAACCCGCACCCGACGGAATTATGTGGTCGTACGGCAAACATACCAGGACTGGTTTGTAGGGCGGGAAAACAAAATATACAAACCACACACAGACATCTGCCCGCTAGAGAAACGCTACCTTTGGCGCACTGCTTGCCGCGAATGGGACGTCGTTTTCTTTGTCAAGAGTTCGAAGGAATGCCGTCTGGTCAGGTAAAGGCATTTGCATAAAAAAGCAGGACGCTGACCAATGTTGTAACAAATTGCAAATTTTGTGATCCGTACGGATCCCTTGTTCACAATGGATTGATGGCTTAGCATCAGGCTCCTAAGTAGAGTTCAGCGCATGACGTAATGTTCGGGAGTACAGGTGGTTTAAAGTGCCAGATGATCTGTTGATTGTGTTGCTTGTTGTCTGAATTATTAGTGATTCGGTATTGAGCCTCGTTGCGGATTTGTTTTCCGTGGCTGTGATGCACGCGTGGTCCCTGTTTATCTTGCCGTCCATCTTCACGGTATGCTGTGCAAGTGCATTCGTCACGGTGTGGCCCTTGGTGACGTCGTTCTTTTTCTGCTTAAGACGCCTGCAGAAATTCCGCTTTCACCAATGTATACCGGTTCGCCGTCAGCGCATGGGATTTTGTAGACCACATCAGGTGAGCGCGCCTGCAAAAGACGGCCTCTGGTACTTTCGAGGCGCTCCTTGCATCAGCAAAAAGGATATACTTCCAACTGCTCTGCAGCAATAGTTCTACTCCAGCGATCTACGGCTTACTGAAGATCCACAAAACTGGGACGCCTCAAGGCCCAGAGCAGATATCACAAGGTGATGCCTATACAGCCTCTTAAGGTACCTTCAAGGCATTCTGGTTCCCCTGGCAGGAAAGAAGATTGATTGATTGATTGATTGATTGATTGATTGATTGATTGATTGATTGATTGATTGATTGATTGATTGATTGATTGATTGATTGTAGGATTTAACGTGCGCCGACGCAACGCAGGCGATGAGGGGCGCCGTAGTGAAGAGCTCCGGATTAATCTTGACCGCCTGGAGATCTTTGACGTGCGCCGAACTGTCGTACACACGGGCGTTTTTGCTTTTCGCCTCCATCATTAGAAACGGCCGCCGCGGCCAGGAATCGAACCCGTGGCATCGTGCTCAGCAGCACAACGCCTTACTGAGGCATCGCGGCGGGTCCTGGCAGGCAAGACAAACTCACCACCGGAGCACGAATGATTTCCTAGACAAGATGCGGAGTATCACTGTAGACACAGACAAAATAGTGGTTACTTTTGACGTCTGCTGCCTTTTGACAAGTGTTCCCTTCGATATTGCGGTAGAAACTTTCAGGCAGTTGCTCCACAAGGAAATGACTTTGTTGGATCTTATGCTGTGCGATGTCACTGAGCTCTTCACCTTGCTACGGTTTTGCCTGTCGAACACTTCTCGTAGAAGCTCGAATTCTACAGGCAAGTTTTCGGTACCGATATGGGAGCATCTGTTTTAGTAGCGACTGCAAATATTACAATGGAAGCGATTGAAAACAATGCATTGTAATTATTTCAGCCGAAATCCGAGGTGTTCTTGAGATACCTCGACGACTGCTTCTGCTTTATCAACAAGGAAAAAGTGCAACCTTTCCTTCACTGTCTCAACGGGGTTGAGCCTTTCAACAGGTTCACTTTGGAAGAAGAGAAAGACGGTTGCCTTTCTTTCTTGGACGCAGTTGTGAAGCTTGCTCCCACAGGCCTCGTTTTCAGCGTGTATCGTAAACCAACCCACTCCGGTAGATTCCTTGACTACGAGCCCGCTCATCCGGTAGCTCACAAGCGCTCAGTGGTTCATTCTTGTTCAACGAGCCATTCGTACCTGTTACAATGTAAGCAGTCTGAAGGAGGAGCTCCAGACCATTGAAGAAGACGTCATCAGGAATGGGTACCACAAGCTTTTGATTAGGACGACAAATATATTAAACCATGAATAACCAGCCGTCAAACAGTCACGACATGGATAAAGTGTCAACATGCAAGCGCGCTGCGTTTCCGCACATTCGAGGTGTAAGTGAAGCCCTCGCTCGTGTCTTTAGAAAACGTGGTGTGCAGATCGCGCATGTGCCAGCAAGCAAGCAGGGTGACTTGCCTAATGTGGTGGATCCTCTCTTTCGGCACAGTTTCCTTGGTGAGGTCTACAACATATCATGTCGTGACTGCGAATGAATGTACATTGGTGAAAGCGGAAATTTCTGCAGGCGTCTTCAACAGCACACGGATGACGTCACCAAGGGCGACACCATAAAGAAAGAACTTCACAGCATGCCGAGGAGATGGACAGCAAGCTAAACTGGGACCACGCGTGCATCATAGCCACGGGAAAGAATTTCGAAACGAGGCTTAATCTGGAATCACTAATATTTCCGGCAACAAGCAACACAATCAACAGATCATCTGGCACTCTAACCCACCTGTACTCTCGAACATACGTCATGCGCTCAACGCTACTTAGGAGCCGGCTGCTAAGCCATTATTTCAATGTCAACAAGGAATCCGTACGGATCCCAAAACGTCAATTTTGTTGCAACTTTGGTCAGTGTCCTTCCTTTTTTTATACACACTCCGTGTTCTAAATTAGTGTGTACCAAATCGGTTGTGTTGTAAGAGGTATAACAATAGGCGAAAGTAGCAACTAGTTCTGATAAATAGCTGTTATAGAAGTTCCCTCAGCTTTCTCGAAAATATAAAACTTACTGAATTAAGTAGTTTAAATTGCTATGCCCAATTGTTTCCGTGTCCGCGCCTGTGTCACGCGGTGGTTAAGCCCCAAGCTTGCACATCAGGATGGCTAGGTTGTTGTGGGTTTACTTTCCAACCACTTTCACAGCGTGGATTGGAGGCAATTTTTATAATGGTCTTTAGATTTCCTACAAGCGTACCCGTCGCTGAGGCATTTGTAGCTTACCACGAAGCGTCTTAAATGAAGTATATGAAAGGATACCTGCTCGCTACAAGCGGCGACCGAAGGTTTAGCAGGCCCGTCTCTGAAGTCAAAAACAAGTGACCAGGGGGTCATGGTAACTCCTGAAGTATGGCTAATTATCCATCACGGATATCGGTGGGTGCCATAGGATGTTGCATTGCGAAACCGAAACCGAAAATATTTCTAATTACCCGAAAATAAACTACAATAAGCATATTCCGGCACATACTTGATGCGAGGTGCACAAAGTATTTCCTAAAAAGCATCGTTTACACAAACACAGGTGCGTATGCATGAACTGTAAAATCAGGGTCGTCATCCATTACATCGCAAGATGAACTTGCCTCATTTCGCGTCACCGCTGCAGTTGTTGCAGCCATCGCAGGTTTCGCAGGGTAATTTTTCTTCTCGGTTGCTTCCAAACCTAAATATGGCGTTGGCGACTGCATAAACGATAAAAACTATGTTTATTTGCGCCCGCATATGCAACGCAAATATAGACAGAAGGTAAACAAATAGAAAGGTAAACATAGTGGTAGGTTTATTACTTAGGAACCAATATTATTTAGTATTCTTAAAAGGACCAGGAAAACCTGATTCAGTCGGCCACACGAGCAGCGACAGCACGCGGCTACCTGGACTAAGGCTGCCGCCCATCTGCTCTAAATATCTAAAATAAACGTTTGGTCCTGCTCCTGCTCCTTAAAATTCCAACTTGCTTTTTTTCTTGCCGTGTGGAATGTTCATGGGACACTTCATGGAATCTACTTTTCGCTAAAAGTTCAATGATTGTCTGAAAATGACAGAATAGTGTAATGGTATGGCTGCCTTTCCAAACATTGATATCAGAAACGCAATTATATAACAATCACCCGCCCCGGTGGCTCTGTGGCTAAGGCGTTCTGCAGTTGTGCCCAAAGACGCGGGTTTGATTCTAGCTCTCTGTGGACGCTTTTCCGATGTAGGCGAAAATGATCCCCATGTGGTCGAAATCATCCGGAGCCCTCCACTACAGCGCGCCTCACTACAGCGCGCCTCACAACAATTTACACAACAATCTGATTTGAAACAATTTTATCTCTAGAATATGGCAGCTCGGTGCATGTGTAAGGTACTGCGCTGGTGAACACAAAGTTTCGTCCTGATCCCTGGCAACGACACTCGCCTTTTTTATCACTTAAAAACAAGGCCGCAGAACGATAAAGTCGCATAAGCAAAAACGTCTATGTTCCTCGAGTGCTGCGCACGTTCAAATCAATTAGGCGTCATAAATTGTTCCGTCTCCTTCTCCTAGCAGGGCCGTCCGCAAAGCTTAACCAATTTTTTTACTCGGACATTTCCAGTGTCAACCGAATTTTAACATTTCGAAAATTATTGTCATCCTGGGATCACTTTTCACCTTCCGCACATGCATTACACTACAACTTCACAATAGTGAACAGCTTTATTTGAAACGATGCAGCGAAATAGATAGTGACAGTGCTGGTCGCCGATGGTGCTCAGATTCAATTATGTATTTCGTGATCTTCGAGCTGCTTTTATCTGCGTGGTTATTATCGTCAAGCTTAAGTTAAATCACGTTTTTGCAGTGCACCGGACAACTCAATTGGATGGATAATGGGTTGAGTTTAAATAAAATGATAAGTGCAGGAAGTCTGTTTTTGTAGCAAGTGGGTAATTATCGAAATCTCATTTTCTAACGCCAATCATCACGTAATTAGTGACGAGACCACACTGTGTGTGAGGAAGCAAACCATCAAGCCCTGACAGATTGCAGTACTGAAAACGAAACTTTATTTATTTCAGAGACAAACAGTATCGCTGAAATTGACCTGAACATCGCGGGACACTACGCGAAAATGCAACAGGTTCTAAAGACGCAACGCTGAGTCCGGCATGCATAAGACTAACAAAATTGTCAAAACGGCCAGTTACGTCTGATGAGGCAAAATATTACAAAACCGGTTCAAACCCATCGCTATCCGCTTTGTCCGAATGAGCACATTAAACTTGTCTTAGCACACAAATCTATTGTTGTACCTTTCGTCTCTGTGGTTTTTTCTTCTCGATGGACATTCAGCTTCGATTGGACCATCCATTGCGGTGGATTTTTCGTCTAGGTCGACATTCAGGCTCGATTGGACCAAATGTCTCTGTGTATCTTTTGTCTCGCTCATCACGTGACCGATTGGACCTTCTGTTTCGGTGGGTCTTTTGTCTTGGGGGACATTGAGGCTCGATTCGACCTTGCGTCTCGGTGTATCTTTCGTGTCGCTGATACGCGACTGATTGGACCTTCCGTCTTGGTGGTTCTTTCGTTGTCTCGTTAGACATTCAGGCTAAACGTGCCCCGCCTCCGCCTCCACCGCGTTCGGACTTTATTGCCCCGCACACCGAGAAAGAACCGGTGGCTCGTATAGGTGGACAGCTTTGCTTTAACAAAGAAGGAAACAGCAGAGCTACGGGTCTTCGGTGATATCCAGTAGCTTCACTGTTTCTTCACTCTTCGCATCTTAGCTGCGAAGGTAGCTGAATTTTTCTTGACGCAACGGTGACAAGAAAACAAAGGTAAGCACGCTACTTTCTTAAAAGTGCTTAAGCCAGTCGTGGGGTAGCCCAAAGAAATCCATTTTCAGGTCTGTCAATGCGGCGCTTATTGTGGGACCACGCGTGGTTCCACATTAACATTAAAGTTCTAATTGTCAATACTGTGTGCGTAATATAAACCATTCCGGAATCGAATGCAGTCTTTCTTTGGCAACGCCTATTTTTGGCTCCTGGCAGTTAAAAGTTTCTCCGTAGCTACATCATTCCAAGGGATGTTTTAGAGCACATAAGATTAAGGTACGTTGGAATCGCAAAATAACAACAGCATCTAGCGGTGCTTACCTCATTGAAGGCTTGGTTCTTGCCGCAAAGGCGTTCTTCGAGTCTATCGTTCAGTCCCGTCAAAGACGTGTTGAGGGCACAGATCTTGGACCTGCGGAGAGGGTTCATGTTGCAAATAGTGACGTCAGGCAGATCGAGCGAGTCGTTCGCGTTGTACTCGAAGGCGACCGTGACGCTGTAGGTGAAGTACTCGCGCAGGATGGCTCCCGTCTCCGAGGCGCTGTAGTACCCTAGGGTCAGCAGCACACTGGTCCATAGTAGCTGGCGCACCCGGCTTTTCCCGGCTAGTGCATCGACACCGGGCAGGCAAGACTCCCGTGCCAGTCGACCATATACGTGAGCACAGGCTCCTACAAAGCCTCGAGGAGCAGGGTCCGCCATTGCGGCTTGACGAACCTGTGCGAAACATATTAGCTGATATATGGACATGTTTGGTATTCAGTTCAGCATTTGGGGCAATGCCGCCTTGTTGAAGAACAAAGATTTAACCCGGGAGGGTTGAAAGAAGAAATATAAAAATTCCATTAAAGGAGCATACGTTCTAAGGAAAGCACGCAGTGTGCTACGAAAAAATGATAGAGAACGAACACAGTCATCCATCTAAAAGCCTTAAACCCCTATAGCGTGAGTGTTGTCAAGGTTGTATGCAGTATAGGACAAAAATCTGGAGCCTTAAAACCCTAGAATTTCAAAGTTGCCGTGGAAAACGTATCTGAGTTAGCACACAAGGTTCGCTTTTGGCTTTATTGTGCTTTATTGGTGAGTACATACCAGTAGTATGTACTCAGCATGAGGTCGTGGGTTCGATTCGCGGCCTCGGCGGCCGCTTTTCTGATGGAGGCGAAAAGCAAAAACGCCCGTGTGTACGAGATTTCGGCGCACGATAAGGATCCCCAGGTGGTCAAAATTATTCCGGAGCCCTCCACTACGGCGCGCCTCATCGCCTGCGTTGCGTCGGCGCGTTAAACCCCACAATCAATCAAATCAGTAGTATGTACTCACCAATCAGGCAACAAAACATTGCTATTTTATAGTCGACTTGGCTGCTTGGCTTTTTTACGTACGACGAACAGCAGAATAGCTTCGAGTCATTTAATAGTGGCACAAGACATCTTGAAAATAAATACGGATATAAGCTAGCTTAATATTGAAGCAAGCGGGCTCTGTTGCCTACGGGTCTCTTCTTGGGTGGTGGCGGTGGCCGATGACGTCAAGATTGCCTTTACACGTGATAAAATTCGCGTAAGTTGCCAACTTTTCGTTCTTCTCTCGTGCCAAATATTCCTTGTGACCCTATCGACCAATCATAATTTCTGAGCATGACACAAACACTTTGCAGAATTGTCTTTCTGCTGGAATAGGCATTGTTTATACAGGCCAAATATTCTTATTTTTGAAGAACTCGGGCATAGCAAGATAGTGCTCCTTGAAGTAACGGCAACACGTATCACTTTAGAGACCGAATGATTTCTTGCGTTGAAGATGGGCTATGACTGAAAAGCAATCCTCTGTGCCAGTACTTCGTAAGTTATATTTACGAATGCGTCGCTGATTGGCTGTTTAACATTACTTCAAATTTTGTAAGTATTTATTCCGGACACCACATTTGAACATTTGGACCATTCTTTTTGAAGCGTAATTTGGTGTTCTTTCAATAACTGATTGAACATAGTGATGCGGGAAAATCTCAAGAGGCTCGAAATTTATTATTTACTAGCATGTTAGATTATTCCATAAACTCCTAAATACCGTGTATCAAGAAGCTCTAAATATTTTCAGAGAGATGTGGTCGTCTTACGACGCGCCTTCTCCTAAACCCCTTACGCTTCTTAGAAAGGATGAGTGTGGGCACATATTCTTCGAAAGCCCTTTTTCATCTCCTCGAACAACGTGCCTTACAATGCTTTTATCAATTCACTGATTTTTGCTGACCCAGATAAGATTTACACCATGTAATTGTAATCCGGGAAACTTTGTTATTTTCTCCGTTTATGTCATTATTGTAGTCGCCCTTCATCATAATCATGGAGACAAAAGTTTATTGCAGACTGTCAAGCTCTATGCGCTCAGGGCCTAGGTTGAAAGTGCACAAATGACGCACTCATAAGGCAATGAAGCACATATTCTGCCGTAGCGAGATGGTTCATTTGTCACTCAAATATGCTCTTTGCGCGAATAGAGGCTCGCGTATTTGCAATAATGAACTGGTTTTTTATTCTCAGTCACGTGCTACAAAAATGTAAGGACCTCACTATAACATTTAATTTTTGAGACACCCTGAACACTTTAAGAAGGTTATTGCCCCTCGTTCAAAAGTACAATTAAAATACACATTACATATCTCGAAAGTAATTCGAAATAATATAACAGTTCTAAAAAGAAATATGTTTTTAAATACAGCTTGTTTCATATAGTTTCCAAATGTAAGTGAAACTTGTTGCTTCTTCATAAAAAAATAAAATCATACCATCGCAAAAATCATCCAAATTTTGACATATAAATTGTGCCCTGGGAGAATGGCTGCTGGAACAAGTTTTTTTATAGTAATTGTCCTTTTCTCGTTCCGAAGGCGCACAATCGGTCAGAGAACGTAACAGGTTTTTGCGCTCGCGTCAAAAGCGCGCATGAGCTGGGAAAACGTCCATGCAAAGCACTAAAGAAAGACGTTTTGAGGACTGGCCTTTCGGTTTCAGAGAAATGAAAAATTTCCCCAACACTTGTGCAGCTCGACGAGAAGTTCAGATGACTCCGCACAGCTCGTTGGATCTTTAACTTCTAGGCTCCTAGTCACCACCACTGTGAAATTCAACTGCCCGGCACAGTAAATGGAAACGTAGCGTGGCAACGGAGTCCCAATTCTTTTCCTTCTTGCCACTTCCGGCTACCGTTTTTTCCTCCCCCCTACTTAGTATTTTCTCATTGGCTGCAAAGAAACGTTGAATAGTTCATTAGGTGGTAGCTTAGCTTTTGAAAGCCTGCTTTCATGCTACTTGTCAGTTCATACTTGTGTGGCGCGATGACAAAGAGTGCGCCATTGATCACGAATTATTTTGCTGGTACAAGCTCGCCGTTACCGCAACTGAAGCGGAAGTGCCGTATCAAAGGTGCTAAGTGCATGCAGCTGCCCGGATGTGAAGATTGAAAGTAGAAGTTTCTCCTTGCTGCGGCAACCAAATAGCCGCGCTAAACGCAGAATAAATTTACGTTTATCCTGCAGGCCGCAGCTCGCACTACTTAGCATTTACAGTATTCTGAACCCCTCTTTATAAGCAATCGATGCCCCGGGCCGACCGGAAGCGAAACAGCGAGATTGATTAGGATGTTTCTTTCGTGAGCACATTTTCCGCTCGAAGAATGGTTGGACTCGCAGGAAAGATTTCGTGATTGATAGGGGCGCAAAGAAATTTACGCTCGATAGTGGAACTCACTTTCTGTATGGTGTTCTAGTCGTGTGTGTTTGGTCTGTACCTTGGGGCATTGGGGGTTGATTACTACGGGTTTCGGGTGAGCCGCTTGTTGTATTGCTTTATATTTTATGTAGGTGTGTCTCCGGGAGTCAGCGGCTGCCCTTAAGCGCAATTTTGTCGATATGTTTTTGCGTACCGCACGCATACTTTATTTACTATTTATTTTGACCTTTCTATGTCATTTGCAACGAAGCAAGTGCAACCGCACCAGTGGTCAGTTCGCTATTCAGTTGCCATAATCGGTTGCGGAAGCGGGGAAAAGTGTTAGAAAAAGACAAATGAACTAATGGCAGTTTGGCGCAGTCATTTATAGATCCAGAAATAAATGTCTGAAGGCTAGCAAGAATGAAGGCAAGGCAGCCCTACCCACTGTCGGAGTAAATATTTGTGTATATGGCGTTTTTTGAATCGCAGACTGGGCGCACGAAGTTGGTTGCCAGGTTCAACAGAAAAAGATTCAGCCAAGTGTTTCTGCGCGCTTTTGACTTGAAAGAAGCATGTCGGGAACGGTGAAAAAAACTCAATACGTGCAGTGATCGAAACAACCGTTGCCACTAGAAATTAGCTCATCACAGAGACGTTACGACGAGCATCCCTGTTTCGGTGGACTCATCTGTATTTATCGTAAGGTCATATTCTTGTAAGCGAAGGGCCCATCCCAAAAAGCTTTCCGACCAGATCCACCGACCAGCATATATGAAATCATGGTCCGGAAGATATCGCAAAATGGTGCACAGCGACGACAGTTGCAAGACATTCACTTTTCGCGACTTTATCGCCGGTGTCCGCCTATGTCAAAGGACGGTTAGCGTTTACAATAGCGAGTTTTTTACCCGAGAACGAATTTTTTTTACCCGAGAAATTTTTAACGAGTTTTTTACCCGAGAAATTTACCCGAGAACGAAATCAATACCGAGCAGGAACGTTTACCCATAAAAAGAGGAAAATTCGCGCCAATTTCACCGCGCAGATGTAAGGGATATGACACCACATTCCTGGCAAATTACGTTTATTTGGCATACACAAGTATGGCAGCAAAAATGTCTTGCTTCACAAACTTGGTTACTAGGCACTGCTGGCATCCAAACTGGAGTTGGGGGCATTGAACGCGTGTTTGCTATTTCGAGCGCCTTGACCTTCATAATTTTAGACGTGAGGGGCCGTTGCTTCATTCGCTGCCTTTTTTATGAACTCCACCACAGAGACTTGAAGCTCCGGGAATAATGTGCGAAACCTCCGAATCGTCTTTGTGTGCTTCAATTCTTGTAAACATCCGTGCTCAGGGCCACTGAACCCATGCATAAAGATTGGGTTCGGGTGTGTTTTTGAAGACCACTTCTAGTGAAAATAGGTGCGCGCTATGATTGCGCAAGTAAGGTATTAGGTGCCACCGGTCCCAGTGGCACAGTAGCTCTGTTCCGAAACAGCCAGTGGCCGTAGGACTCCCAGTCGCTGCCCCTACAGTAGCACTTGCTCTAAATACCTCCAATCAATCAATCAATCAATCAATCAATCAATCAATCAATCAATCAATCAATCAATCAATCAATCAATCAATCAATCAATCAATCAATCAATCATTCGATCGACCGATCAATCAACCAATCGTTCAATTATTGAATGAATCAATCAAATAACCACTCAAACAATCAATCAATCAATCGATCGATAAATTAATCAACAAATCAATCAATTATTCAATCAATCAATCAATCAATCAATCATCCGCGCGCAGAACGTGGACGAGAACAAAACGAGGACGCAAACGCAAAGCGGTTTTTGTGTTCGCGCCGCGTGATTGACTCGCAGTCTTTTACCTTATTTTCTTTTTAATTTCATTTTGTTCTCATTTATTATCTCTGCACCTTCGACCCTAGTCACGTGTGGTTAAGAGGCGTTCCGCTGTTACAGAAAGTGGACCTGAGCTTTCCCTCTTAATTAATACTTGCTCCCACAATAATACTCTATATTTTAAATGTGCGATTACTTTGTACTTCCCTGCTGCTGTTAAATCTGGATGTAAGCAACCTGTATTTACGAAATTGATGGATTTAACGAAGTTTTTTAATTCCCCTTGCACCGCCACAGAAGCGCATGTGTTTGCGACCTCTATGTAACGAAGTTACTGCGGCGGTTAACCTTGATATAACTTACTAAGCTATCATTGTTTTATGCACTTCCGCTGAAAAATCACCAGGAGAAATGCACTAATTTACCGAATACTAGCACTACTTTCAGAAGCCAGCAGCGAGGAAAACGCCTAGAAACGCCAAAAACAAAACTCGTCATGAGTATGATGATAATGATGATGATAATGACAATTATTGGCCTCCGCTTTGAGTCGGGATGACGGCATGCGCCATCTCGCCTACGTCAGTCAAGAACATGAAGAAATTAGCGGCTAGGGCCATCTCATGGCTAACGCAGCACCACACTAGCACCAACTATAGGTTTTGCGCAACCTCAGTGATCAGCTCGTGATCACTGAGTAGCTGATGAGTTACAGATCACTGAGGCCCTAGATTTTCCTTTTATAGCACCACACTGGGTGGAAAGAGTATCTGCACTTCGCTTTGTTTTTCGTCCGTACCGCAAACTACCGTGCATTTTCACGTGTGAACGTAAAGTCGGCCAAACATTTACGTTTTGAAGGGCTAGGCGTCCCTGTCGGTGAGTAGTAGCTCATCTTCACTGCTATCTGGGCTGTCGGTTCACAGTCGGTTCATCCAACACAATTCAATTTAATCCAATCCAAACCAAATCCAGTCGAATCCAATCCAATCTAATCCAATTCAGTTCAATCCAATGCACCTCGCGCTTGAGCAGCACGGCCCTTCAGGGTGCACGCGAAACTGCTCAACCTCGGCCACTTTAGCTTACGCTACAAAAATTGCGAACCCTTGTCAACTTCGTTATATCCAGGGTTAACTGTACCGCCTCCGGATGACAAAGCATGTAAGTCCTATTTAGCGAAGAGGCTGGCATCATACGTCTGTTGTAGAAAACGGCTCTTAAACATCTCATTGGCGGCAACGCGTAGCACAAATCCCGGAGGTTTATCGGCCATCGCTTAACTTCCGATATTTTTTAGGGGCGAAGCCCGTTAGGGGCTCGGGCTGTCGGCGTCTCATGCGGTCCTTGTCTCATGTCGTCGTAGTGTCATGTAGTCACGGTATTAAAACATCAGGGCACTTGCTTTTTAACGCCTAGCGGTAGAATGTTTTATCTTCATGGAAAAAACGCGTACTAAAGGGACACACCGGTACACTCCTTTTCCAAAGCCTAGCTCCTGGAACGCTTCGTCCTTCAAAGACACGAGACGTACAGCGAAGCTGTATATCTCTAACTCCCAACGGTTTCATATGCGTGGGCGAAAACGTCAAGGCATGAAGAATTCGATTCTACACTCCATGCTTCGCTGCTCCCCAGGTTTCACGTAAGTGAAATGGCGCGGTATTTTTTTGTTTGATGCGAGGACAAATACTCGAAAAGTGTTGTATATCCATATAGCAGGAGACGCACGAACACGTGCATTGGCGAGTAGTTACCATACGTAATAAAGGGAGTTCAGCGTTACATTGCACCCTCAGCAGCGTGGGAACGCACCACGCGAATTTTCGCACTACTTAAACTGTAACCCCCGCGGTGTAGCATTTACCGAGACTTGAGCGGGCTTTGCGAGGCGCACAGTGGCACCGTAATAGGTGGTATATGCGTGCGGCAATCGCAAAATATTGTTTTTTGCATTTACAGGTTGCAATAATTTCCTGGGTGTTTTTTCTTGCAATTATTTTCACATTATACCGTACATTCTTGCCAATAACCTTTCGCTTTAATTACCCGGGGTATGCAGTTGAGGACTGTCCCCCCAAACAAACGTCATCCACCTCCCGAAGTATGGGAAACCAGTGGATTATGCGAGGGAAATAAAATGGCAGCATCTCCACTCAGTGGATGATGGCGAGGGTGCTGAGTACGGGGACCCGAAATGACATTCAAGTTGCGCCCCGAGTGACATCCGATTTGCGCCCCGACCGTCATTCGATTTGAGCTGTGGGCTGCGCCTTGATTATTCCCGAAATGAAACTGAAACTCACCGCTCAAATCTAATTTCGCTTGGTTTTCGCTTGATGGTGGCGTGTGCATAGACGGACGCGGGTGGAGATTGGGAAGTCCTAAGGTACTTTTCACCGTTATAGGTGAATGAGTAAGCCGTTCGACTCTCGGATACTAACTCACTGTCGTAGCCCAACGGGTAAGACGACTAACACTAACTCTGTCTGGTCTACCAGACACAAGCTCGAATCCTGCCGGTACCTGTGTGGTTTTTTGCGATTGTAAGTGCTATGTGCACGGACGCGGAGAAACATTGTGCGGTACTTAGGTACGTACTCCGCACCTAAAAACAATCATTTATCCTTGGCAAGGATACGAAGCGCTCAGCTGTGAGCCCATTACCATAATACCTTTGAAGTCTTCCTCTGCCTTAGCCTCAGTGAGAAGGCCGGCATGGAGTGTTCGCTTAGCGGGATATGGCAGTAATATATAGAATTGCTTGTGTGTTTACGTTCATAAAATGATATTATTGTATATAGACGTCTTGAGCTGCAGCGCAGTAGACACAGACACGGTGGAATCGAGACAAGGGGACAGCGCCGTCCTGTCGTCTTCTTTTCTTAGGGACTGTGTATATTACGCTGCAGTTCAGAACACAGCTAGGTCAGCAGGTATACGTCCCAGGTAAGCGAGAATTGCGTCACTAGCGTCAATATTTCCCCTGGTGCTTGGTAGGCGAAACTGTCAAACCAAAAACAACAAGAAATTACTGATGTTGCTATGGCGAGGCTTTTGTTGGTGAGCGAGGCGGAAACGCCGTGCGGCTTATCGTCTGCTATGGGCTCAACAGGTGCGAATGTCTTTGTGTGCCGCAAACGTGTACCAACACCGCTTGCATTATTATTTTCAGATTTTGTGCTGCTGCACATCTTGTTTTCGACAGCTTTCAGCTGCTAATTTGCTTTGACTGTGAGCACTTGCGAAAAACATTTGTTTGGAAATGTTTCTCAGTTAAATACGCGCCAGCAAGCACGCCTTGAAGCGTGACAATTTTGTTTGGACAAAAAAAAAAGGAGCAGGCGAGAAATGTGGTTTATTCACCGATTTCATTACCAGCGTTTCGCAAACGAAGGAATTCAGTACAAACCACGATAGCATAGAGCTCTGCATCTCGTATAGCAAGCGCAAATGTTCGCATTTTGTATTGGTCTCACAAGGTAAAGAGACATCTTTGTGCACTTCATCGTATACAAAACTTGCCGCAGAGGTCACCACGCTCATTTGCTTCACACAATACAATTCTACAGAAGCGATGTTTTATATTACCATACGTTTGTGAATAATAAAATGATTAGGAAGTGCAGATAACCAGCAGACTTCGCACAACATTATTAACTGCCTCTTTTTCTTATCTTGTAAAGCTGCTAGCCCAAAAAACATTCTATAGCTAGTGACTGCGTAATTCTAACATACGTCACAACTAGAAAAGGAAAGAAATACTATTATGGACAACAGTAAACAACAAGTAAAAGCGAAACAAATAATTAGAGTAGAAAGAAGGTACAAAATATGTGTCCTGTAGCACAGGTCGAAAAGCGAAGCGCAGCTTGGACCTCGCGCAGATAACTCGAACTTCTGGTAACACGAAATGCAAGCAGTTAGACGCTACGTAATGATTTTGGGGGCGTCTTTCGTGTTAATAAACATTCAAAGGTTGTAATGCCACTATAAGAAACTGGTCGTCGGAACGCTCTAAAAAAATCCAGTTCGTGGATGAAGCATTTAAGCACATTCGGGAAACAACATTTGCAAGCTTTACTCTCGTGCAAAAAAAATTAAGACCAACTGTTGACCAAACGGATACCAAAGCGAAATTTCCCTCTGCGTGTCCGCTGGCATCAATCGGCTCATAAGAAACAGTGGACATGTAGCTTCACATGCATACAACATTACTGGCAAATGCGTTGTACCAAACAAAAAGAAATTCACTGTAAAGCAACAGAACAAGATTTTTCATCTTGGGGAGCAGCGCGGACTAACAGGAACACAAAAAGAAAGAAGTGGACAGGACTAGCGCTGTCCACTTTTCTCGGTTCGCCCTGCAGCTTTTTTTTATAAAGATAGCCCTTGCTTCTTCATAACTTTCACTGAATAAAAAGTGCGCGGACCTGCCGTCCCCAGGGAAGCGGAAACTTTTTTCTGTGCTATTCGTCCCCGAGTTGTCGCACCAAACAGCAGCGCAGCACGCGTTGTGTCCTTTTCTCAGTATCTTCGATATTTTGAGCCCGTTCGCACTCACAGAGCTCGCAGACCTTACCAGGCACAAATAATTACACCCCAAGGGTTTTTTGCATGGGTGGAAAACCCATATAGGTATATCCTAAAGGTATATCCCTGCCCTGGGTGCCAGAAGAAATGGTTGAGGAGAAAAATATTTTTCGGTTCGCCCTGCAGCTTTGTTTGATAAAGATATCCCTTGCTTCTTCATACCTTTCACTGAATAAAAAGTGTGCGGAACTGCCGTCCCCTGGAGAGCGGTAAAATTTCGCTGTTATATTCGTGCCCGAGATGTCGCACCACGCAGTAGCGCAGCGCCTTGTGTCCTTTTCTCAGTTTCTCTGACACTTTGAGCCCGTTCGCACTCACACAGCGCGCAGACCTTACCATGCACCCCAACAGTTTTTTGCGTGGGTCGAAAACAACACTAAAGGTATATCCCTGCCCTGGGTGCCACGAGAAATGCTTGAGCACAAAAAAAACTCTCAAGAATGTTTGACTTGACAACATGTTTAAAGGTTCGCGCACCTTCTACCACTTGGTGCCGTAACCGCTAACAACTGTCGATGGTGGGCTTATGTGTTACTCCGACATTGAGGCTTTCCAGGTGGGGAAAGAGCCCACTTCGGCGACCACGATGGAAAGTGCGGACTCTTAAATGCATCAAGACAGGACCAGCATCCCATCTCCTGCTACATCTGTATGACTTCCATTAACGCAGCGCTGCGGAATTTATTGAAGGGCCCCAACAACTAATTATCTGCCGATGACGCCCTTCCGAAATCCAGCACCATCCAGCCTCCCTCCTTTAGAGCAGCTAGCCACGTGAAAACTCAAAACGCGCCGGACCTGCCCTGACGTCCCACCTCTACATTGCCGCGCAGGAATCCTCCTTGCAGTGAAAGGGACTTATGGCTCGCCGTCTGGGGCCGTGGGGTGTGCTCAATATAAAAATAATTTCTCGCTTAAAACAAAAACCACTCCGCTTAACCTTTCTGAAATAAACATGCTTTGTACGCCCCGTCAAATGAGCCTAAGCCTGTATTTTACATGGACCGCCACACAGCGCGATGGACGTCTGAATATGGACAATTTCGCAAATGGTTCAAGGTTTACGTCTTTATCACGCTGAAACCACCCCATTCTCGGCTCCTATATATTTCTTCCAGAATTATCGTCACCAATATAAACAAAGTATGATTGTCTCTACAAAAGTTTCAATGGCTGTGAAAAGTGTGTAGAAATTCCTCAGAAAAGTCAGTTTGCTTCCCTGCATAGCCCATTTTAAAACGCACTACAAACTGTACATACATTGTAGCAAGCAAGCGCGTTTCTTTTTCTATCATCTGGAATTATTTTACTGCTCTCAGTATATTATTTTATTTTTCTGAATGTTTTTTTAGCAACGTAAGTTTTCGTCACCGCTGCGGCTTTCAAATGGCTGTAAAACACAGAAAAAATTTTTCCAGCCAGAAATCGGCTAGGAGAATTAATACTGTGAGGAAGTGATGAACCATGAATTTCTATAGTGTAATCGGACATGGTCGAGCGAACTCTCTGCGACGTTTGCGTGGAATGTCTCTAGGCTGTAAAAAAGGAAAATAATCAGAACACATTTTATTTATACAGGTAATAGCATTAGTTTACGTTAATGCTGCGTATGTTGGAAAGACAAAGCCACATATTCAAACGTTGAGGAATTTTCGATTGGCTACCAGCGTAATGGCGACACTTTATTACCAATACCAAAACTAGCCGAAATATCCGGCCCCTGTTCAAGACGCTAAACGCATACGAGCTTGCCAAAATGTAGATCCTTTTGCGTACATCATATATCGTTTTAAGTGTCAAATACAGTTGTACACGAATAGTTATGAATCGAGAGACAGAGACAGAATTGCACACATACAGATAGGCAGACCACATTTTTCCGGTATTAGATACCTAAGACTATCGGGTTTATCAGATCTGATGCTGACGTTATTATTAAAGCTGCCATTTTCTTGTTTTGACTCAACTGCTGTACACTAATCACTCAGTTTTCGTGAGTGACTATTGAGCATTGAAGGGGACAATGCCTTGTCTCATAACGTGGGGATCACTGTTCTACGCCTGATTCCATCAGTATGGGTTCCAACTCAGAGTTTGGCTTGTTCATACTATTAGCGCTACCTTTGCCATCGCATGTCCTCCATACTCCCCAGGCTAGCAAACCAAAGAATCCAGAGTTTAGCAGACCGACAAGCATATGCCAGGCGAACACACTTGCGGCCAGCATCAAATTGTCAGGGTTGTTCTCCTCCCAAGCTGGGTGGTAAGGGTACCGACCGAACAGCATGAACGCCAACTGCCACAGCCAGGTTCCCTGAAGTATCCCGAAGTAGGCCCGACCGAGAGCCGCCAGTACGCTGTGTGGCTTTGTCAGCTCAATGAGGATGCAAGCAGCCTCAGCCGCAGTTACGTATACTAGCACCGTATGAGTCAGTACGTTCAATGGCGGTCTCCCGTGCAGGTGGAAGTGGAACAGCAGTCCTTCGACAGATATGGCGAGGAAAAGTGCAACGTAGTCTGTCCCAGGCGGGAGGGGGAAGCGATTGTTGGTCAGCACGTCCACGATCCCGCTAAACATGTAGAAAAGATACATAGATATGTGTTGCGAGTTCTCAAACACAACAAATTTGCCATCTCGCAGAGCTGTGATGATTTCTCCTCGTAGACCGTTAGCGGAGCAGACAATTTTGATGATGCCTTCGAAGCAGTATGGCCGGAATTTCCAGGGGAGTGGGTAGGTGCAGCGGCCCTGGTAAGGGCGCTTCTGAGCTTTGCAGCGGAAATATTCGAGCCAAACGCAAAAGGTCCACCAGCAGCCCACAATGATGAACAGTGTTCCAGGAATTGTATGTCCGGGAAAATTCCCCATTGCCTAACGGTAGTCTTTGGTGGTGAAGTGGTGGCTGTGGCTTTCCTGCCAATTAAAAAAAAAGAGAAAGAACAATTGTATTACTGAAAGGCTGAAGCAAAAAATGTAGTATTTTGTGTAATTCATAACTCAGCACATATTTCATAACACGACGGCTATGTTTGACGATGACCCACGAGTGTGACCACAAGTATTTGGAACACCCCTACAATTTACCGCAGACTTCAGACACGCGGAAAAGGAAGCACGTGGCAGGCGACTATAAAAGGGCTAGCTTGGCAGTGGGCACGTAGACGTTAACGAAGGAGTAAACGGAGCACGGGACTGGTGACCGAACTTGATCAGGGATGCCTGCACACTGCCCCCACCACCCTGTCTGATATCTTTAATCACCGCTATGATCGCACGTCGGACGTGGCGTCACGAATTTCAATTGGAAGTGTTAGGCTACACTACAGCGCTGTTAGATTGCTGTTCGCAGACACCAGCGGTGCCGAATCCGCCTTTGTTGTGCCCAGGAAAACTCCCGGCTTCCCAACCAAGATGTCGTGTTGCGGGCTATACAGAGAAACCATCGATGTCCTGCTCCCGGGCGGCATATTACTGCCTGCTTATCTGGTCCCCAAGCGCGTGCCTTTATGATACAATATAAATAAATTGGCTCGTAAATATCCCCGCTGAATACAGCCAGCACATTCGGAAAGAAACTGTCCAAGAAATGTAGAGATTTCAAAAAAATGTCATTTCTGAGATTTTTGTTATTTTTAGCTACCCTGTTTGCCCTAAAAGGCTGCCACTTCGACCAGGACTGCTCTGACTAATAGGAAATAAATTGGAAATAATGGGAAATAATGAGAAATAATGGGAAATAATGGGAAATATGGGAAATGGGAAATATTAAAATAATGGGAAATAATGGGAACGAATAGCGTTCCTGATAAAATCTTGCAGGATGGGCAGGAAATGATGTGTCGCCAGTGAAACGACATCTTGGTTGCGCTGAATAGCGCAGACAAAGAACCGGCCTTGCAAGAACGGAGAACGTATACCGGTTTAAAGTTAGGCCATCTAGACTGGGCAATGCGAAGTCCCCTTTCAGCCTATGATGCAATCTCTCCCGAGAGAATTGAAAGGACGCCCCTTTTGTGTACTATCTATCTCTATGACGTAATTGATTTTAAAGGAGAGCTTTACTAATGTGGTCGAGCGGTTACTGTGCCGCGGTAAATTTGACCTCAAGTAAGGCTTGAATTCGGGCTAGGTGGTTCGTCATTATACGGTGAAAACGGCGCATAAACGAGGACGGGTAAATAGGTACATTGACATGAGCAGCGTTCGTTTTTGTGTACTTCTTTCCCTTTCCTTGTTTGACCGCTGTTTTCACAGTATAAATTTGACCCTCATTTGACCGCAGCGGCGCCGTATCTTTAACAACGAATCACGTGACTAGTTATGCCCAGCTCCGCCGACCGAGCTCCTCGGACGGCCCACAATAATAAAAAAAAATTCACGTATCTCCACGAAGTGAATCATGACGAGTGGTCGAAGCACTGGGGATCGTTTTTACCGTAATCACCCGTGAGAGTGCTTACTAATGCTAAAAACATTTCCAATCCAATCCAATCCAATGCAATACAATTCAATTTAATCCAATCCAATACAATCCAATACACTGATCCCCACAGACGCCCACCACGGCTCTTCAGGAGCACTCTCTCTCTCTAACCTTTTGTGAACCTTTTATTTTGTTCTTGTTAACCTTTTGTGAACCTTTTGCTCACAGATGTTACGATTTACACGGTGCTGTACCCCTCTTCCCTCTCCCTCTCTCTCTCTTGCTCTCTCTCTCTAAACTTGTGTGAATCTTTTATCTTGTTCTTGTTAACCTTTTGTTCCCACGTGTTTCGATTTACACGGTGCTGTGAGTCTCTCTCTCCCTCTCTCCCTCCCTCTTTCTCTACCTCTCTGTCTAACCTTTTGTAAACCTTTTATTTTGTTCTTGTTAGCCTTAAGGGATCTATTTATTCACAGCTGTTTTGATTTACATGGTGCTGTGCCGTGAGCATGGACGCCGGACGCCGGACGGACAAGCCTCGGCCTTAACGATCTTCGCTCCTAAAAAAACGGCCGCGTTCGCCGCCGCCGCCACCGCCACCGCCGCTGCCACTGCCGGCTTGGCGCACGCGCTCTCCGGAACTGGTTCGCGCATGACCACATGACTTGCCTCCTTCATGTCAGCTTGGCCATGAATGAGAGCGAGTACGGTCCGCCTTCTCGGAGCGGGGTGCGGGAGTTGGAGGCTTCGATCCGTCGTCGTCAAGCGGCGTCGGACCACCCCGCGGATATCGTTAGGGGACCACAACAGTAGACAAAGGCAGACTTTGGACAAATAGTAGAATACTTACCGCTAAATTAAAGGTTAAAGAAGTGCAAGGAAGGCTTAACAAGGTGAAGCCAAGCTTTCGCTTTGCAAATAAAGTGTTAGCTGATCTGAGCCGCCGCCATTTTTTTCAGAAATTCTTGCCCTTTTCGGTGAAAGGAATCTGCGACTCAACCAGTTGTCGTTACGTGAAGCGCGACCTAAACGTCTTGGGCTAGTTCTCAGACGTGAAGGGATTAAAGCCTGGCTCCGATATGAAAAAAGCGGTCGAATTCGTTTTGCGAACATTTATCAAAAGTTTCGCTGAGATCGCTCTCCGTTTCACCAATATCCCCAAAATACGTCAGATTTTTTTTGCGCAGTAAGCAGGCTGAAGCCATCACCACGGTGCTATTTGTACTCTCCACTTCATCTATACTAGCCTGCTCTTGTGCGGTGACTCTTACAGAAGTCTATACTGACACTGGTAATCATTGGCACTGGAACTGCTTTAGTTAATAAAAATCCACTTCCGAATGCTATTGTGCACGCCAGCCGTACCTCGCTCTAACTGAACAAAGTTTATTTATAACCGAACGGGACTGCATCGCTCTTCTTCAGGCTTTGGTAATTTTTGTGGATGCGTCAATGGCCGAGCGTGTTCAGTCGTGACAGACGATCAGATGCTACGGTGGATGGCATGCTTGAAAGACCCTACAAAGCATCTCAGGCGTGGGCTCACCTCCTGCTGGAGTATTCATTGTCTACACTCCCTTAAGGGCGCTTGCGGAAAGATGCTGAATGTCTCTCACGTGACCCCGACTCAACAAATGCTGATGGAGGGGCATCGCTATTTTTTCGTCAGTTTTTCTGCCCTTACCCTTGCTTGAGCGAAGCGCTAAGGCTACCAATAGAAATATCGTTGCTTCTTTGACATGATTATTTTTTGAATGATTTTTACACCACTCTACGTTGGTAGCATAAATGTCACTAACCTGCATCGGCCAATGATCTCTGACAACCCTGTGATATAAATACGCTTTTTCATGCTTGACAACAAGCACCTTCGGCATTTTTCAATGTAACCTTATCGTTGTGAGTGTGGGTACCAGGCTAACTTTTGCTTTCGTCCTAATCTAAAGACACTAAGTAAATCTACGGAGTCATCTTCGTCAGTTAAAACGATGACACTTGTTCTCAAGCGTTCAACTTATGCGATATTATCGTTTGCTGATCACCACTTTGATAGCAGTATTTTACCATTTTCGCCGTGTCTCTTATTAAGCGCGATTGAATTATCCCCCTGACGACCATGTAATCACCAACTACAATCTTACATTTTACTGAGAGTGCCTGCGAAAGAACTAAGTGACACTTCGAACAGAGTCGACTTCATGCTGTGGGCACTAACGTTTGGGAATTAAATGTCATTTTCATTTTCCGCATACAAATTACGAACAGATTTTCCATTACTAAAGTGTTTCAACAAGTCGGATCGAACAAATTAACCATTCTCCTCCATTAGAATTAGTTCCAAATTTTAGGTTTCGGTACAAAAAGTCACTTTCCTGAGAAAAAGGTACGTTGTTTTTTATGTTTCTGTATTGTCTAATTCTTTCGTTGTCAATTGCGAGAAAAAAGAACAGGAAAATATGCACAGGTATTCAGGGTCACTCCACTGTGGTTGCCGTTGTGCAAAGAAGCGCTTTGTCACTCTTTCTAGCGCAGTGGAATTAATGCAGCAAATGGTCATGAACCAGCGCGGAGTAGCGTTGCTTTTCGCATCGCGCCAAATGAAACCTCCCGTTTTTCTTGAAGGTCTTTCACAAGAAATACTTCCATGAAAAGCCGCAAAGTATTTTGGCTAATTGGTTTCCCACAGAAGCGTTTGAACTTTCCGATATTCAGTAGCATTCTTTTCTTGCTGTTTCTTTTGTTGGCGTTTGACGCAGGGGGAATTTTAAAAATGTTACCCTTGTAAATGCAGTTAGAGTTTATATAAAAGAGAAAAAAATTAAGAAAAAAACGTAGATTTTCAAAAGAAACCAAAACCTTCTTGACGCATTTGCATCAAAATATTCCGGAGAACCTTACATCGCGTGCATTGTGGATAGGCATGAGCGAGCTTCAATGTGTTGGTGTGCCGCGCGCAGAAATATTTACCAGGTTAACAGAAGAGGCTTACTTAAACTAAATTCACTTACGGAACAAGAAGACAATTTGGTTTAATTATCTAACTACCCCATGTTCCTCCCAGTTTCATATTTGGTGTCTGCTTGGTTTTTTATGATTAGACCGGACCTAATTCTGCAACTAATCGTTCTCTGAGCCCTATTCCATTGCTATGACATCAACGTCAAAATATTACACGAATTTTCGTTTAAATAAAGTTGAGTTTATTTTTTTCTTTTTTGTTTGCGCTAGTTTATATGGATATAAAATACTGTTCAATTTAATGTATACACTATGCTCAGGTGTTACAAATCTGAAAATTCCTTGATTAGACGCTCTTGGTTATTATGATATATGTTTCGCAGCAGGTGATAACACATCTGGTTGTGCTCTTATCAATTATGGGGGTTAATTGCCCCTTCCACATTACCGTGGACACTATGACGAGTCTCATCTTTGTAGTTAAACGTTGATGAATATGCTTTCATAGCCTGTACACTCGTTTGAGCTTCATCACTACAGCCGCAATCTTTTTGCTAATGCTGTAGAATTTTTCCACATGGCGTGAAATGTGTTTGTGAAACAAATATTCTACCACAAGTGCTGTACTTGTTTGATGCCCTCTTTAGCGCATAATATTCCCGCAACTCCACAGCTTTACCCCTTTCTTGTTCTTGCTAGGTGGATTATTTTTGGGCTATCTATTTTGTGCCTGAAAGCTTCTTCTATTTCACGGCGCTGCAGCAGTCGTCCATAAACCGATTCTTCGCGTAAATTTTGCCACGTTATGTGGCAGTGAAGGTTTGTCTGGAATCCACGTCTGCTGAGCCGCATAGCTTGCATGGCGCCAGCCAAAACTGATGCTCTACAGTTACTCAGGTATGAGGGACGTGAATTCGTTCTCTAATACAAATGGAGGCCGTGGTTCCATAACGCACCAGAGTGGCCACATTTTGTTTTGGAGAAGGAGTGTTTTTAAAGATGATAGTCTTTCTTGGGCAACTTAATTAAATGGAGAATTGTGCTCTGTCCGTATTTCTGTTGGTTTGTCTGTCTGCGTAACCCTATTCAGCCAGTCGTCCAAAGAGAAATAGGATTATATACCCACTGGCAAATCTATGCGTCTACGTCCGGTGGCAGTGTTCATACTTGCCTACATTGGTGAACAACAACAAAACATTACGCAAATGTGAGGCAGCAAATATATACATAAGTGGTATTTGAAGTGTTCCTTCATAAAAGTCATGGATGCTTGATTTTTGCGATACCAAATGAAGTACTACACCTACTGCAAAAAAAAATCGCTCTGTAGCCTGCTTTCGCGCGCGCCACTATAGATTATGGTGGCATTTTAAGTAATCAAACGGCAACAATTATGAAAGGCTTTACTAGATTTCTTCTATGGTAACCAAGGGAGCTGGTTTCCTGTGACTTAGTGTTATTCTAGTCATTATTCATTCTATGGCCATTTGGGCCAACCCAAATTTGCTTTCGAGTTGTTTAGTAAGGCACCTAGTTTCCGCTGCATATATCATCACGTCATATTTATATAGAAACTTGCCGGTCTCCATGACTGGCAGGCCCGGATCATTTCCTTCGCAAGATTTGGCTCCTCTCCCAAAGTGGATGGCGTTAGAACCCGCGGCCAAGACCGAAGCCAACACCCGCGCTGCAAACACAGAGGAAATGCTAAGCGCCCAGAATGCGGTGATAGCTAAATCGGATGGAGGCATATTTCATAACAGTAGGGACCGAGGTTACATTCCGACGACGTGAAGCGTTTTTTTTTTGTCTCGATTAGCTGCTAATTGTTCCCCACCGCTGCTAATCCGGACACCTCTGAACTTAGGGGTGGCCCAGTCATTCTGCTTGCGGCTGCGCTTGCGTACGGACGCAGAATGTCGAGCTCCGCCCAAGGAGCGGCTTCGGCGGGCCTTTCGGCCCGCGGTAACATGCTCAGGATTCCGAAGACTATCAAGTTGTTCTGCCCGAGTTTCCAACAGGCCAATCGGTGTTAAACACAGTTTTTTCCATGCCGACATGCCTGCATGCCCGTACCGAGTGGAGGATTTTCGAGATACCCTGACTCGTCTGGCACTGCTCCCCGATGTTTTGGCATTGGGGCGAGATACCCTGACTCGTGTAGCACTGCTTCCCGACGTTTTGGCATTGGGGGCGTATCAGATGAATCGCGTCTGGGCCGTGACTTTGAAATCAGCTGACGGCGTCAAGAAAATCCTGGCCATGAACGATGTCAAAGTGAAGGACCGGCGCTGCATCGTCATCGACCCTTCGAACCAGGAAGTGCGGCTAAAGCTGCACTGGCTGCTCTACAACGTGCCGGACGACGCCGTTTGCGCTGCGCTGGCACCCTACGGGCGTGTTGGCGAGGGGCGTAAGGAGCGGTGGCGCGTGGACGGCATCCAGGACAAAGGCTCGACGCTGCGTTCGGTGACCCTCAAACTGAAGGCTGCCGTGACCATTGATGACCTGCCGCACGAACTTCGTGTGGCGGGTGACAAGGCCCTCGTCGTCGTCGCACGAAGGGCCCCGCAGTGTTAACGCTGCAAGCTCAAGGGGCACGTCAGGCATGATTGTAAGGTCCCGAAGTGTTCCTCGTGTCGTCGCTTCGGGCATGACGCGAGCACATGCGTCAAGTCGTACGCTAGCGTCACCGGTCCAACAAAGGATGATGACCTCCGCGAACACCTCATGGACGAGGCAGGCGCGGAGGAGACGGCAGCAGGAGTTATCGACGAGGCGGCGAAGGAGCTGACGACGGCGGGACGGGTTGAGGTCGAGGCTGGCCAGCGAGCTTCTGAAAAGAAGCCGGTCGAGCCGAATACGCCCCCCCCCCCCTACTTGCGGCATCTAACGAGGTCAGCGGTACCTGAACGGCAGGCCAAGGAAAGACCGTGGCGTCTTCTCCCGTAGTGGACGTCGTAGACATGGACCTCAGTGTTGCCGCTATAAAGCGGCAGCGCGAAAGCAACGACACCGGGCAGGGCGACGAACTTCCCAGCGGCGACGAGCCGCCTACCAAGGCGGTTACAGTTAGACGTCCGGGCTCTAAACCGAAGACCAGCGCTCCCCCCGACCGAACGAAGCCACCGGCTACGCCCAATTAGCACGTCGCTTGAAAAGGTAGTCGGCATCCTTTGGCTCCTTTTTGGGGGTTTTGCTGTTTCTTCGAAGGGCCAACGGAATAAATGCAACTGGGAAGTTGTGTCGCGGGGGTTTTTTTGTCGTTCCCTTGATGTTTCTCGAATCCATAGTGTTGTACGGGTAGGGGGGGGGGGGAGGGCAGGGGTTAGCGTTTATTGCAGTGGCTTTGAAGCCCTTAGATGCTATAGTGTTTTTTTTTTGGGGGGGGGGTTTGGGGGTGTGTATGGAATGTTCAGAGTGTGCAAAATGTATTTTTTTTGTGGGTTGAATGTAATTGTTGCGCGAAAAGACTGATTGATCCCTCATATAACATGGTTTATCAAGGCAAGCCTATGCGCATAGCCACGCTTAATGTCAGAGGGCTTGCTGATAGCAGGCGTCAAAACCAGTTATACCGTCTCGTGACAGATGAGGATCTAGACATAGTTGCTTTGCAAGAGACGAAGGTTGAGAGGGAGGATCAGACGAACCGTATGGTGCGGCCATTTATGTCGCGCTACGACGTCTGTGTCTCGCACGCGGTGGGTTTATCTGGGGGTTGTGCGCTCCTAATACGGCGAAGTGTAGGGGCGACACCAAAGACCGTCACCGCGTCGGAGTCAGGACGGTTTTTTGTATGTGACTTCGAGTTTAGTTCAAATGAATGGCGCATTATTTGTGTATACGCCCCCACCAAAGTCGCCGAAATGAAATTGTTTTTTGAGGAAATCTTTAAGTGGTGTAATACAAAAAGGCTAGTTATTTTAATGGGTGACTTTTACTGCGTGTGTTCCACCCGCGACAAAAGTAGCTCGTCCACTTTTAGGGACGGAAGTACGGTGGTACTAAGCGATATAGTCGCCGACTTTGCACTGGAAGATGTAGGTGATAGCATGAGTAATGCTGGTTCCGTTTGCTATACATACTTCCAAGGTAATAGCCACGCGCGACTGATAGGGTGTATTTATTTCTTGATATTCTGCCGCAGTGTAAAAATTATAAAGTAACTTCTGTCTGGTTTAGTGATCACTGCCTGGTATCGTTAACGTTAGGCAGGACCACAAAGCGGCGAAAGGCCTTTTGTTGGGGCTTGTGGAAAATAAATAATAAGTTACTGGAAGACGAAGTATTCGCGGAGGCAGTTACCACATGCGGACAAAATATTTTTAGCGGCGAAAGCGACACGAACATTATCTTTAAATGGGAGCTTTTTAAACAAGAGGTAAAAATGAAAGCCCTGGAAAGATCGGGCGCACTTAACAAGGAGGGCAAACGTAAAGAAGCTCTGCTACGAAGAACCCTTGATGTTTGTGTCAAGGAAGAATGCAAGTCGCCCGGGACGTTCAAGGATGATATTCAAACACTGAAGCAGCTCGAGGAATTAGATAAGCAGAAGTATTATGGTAGGCTTGTAGGTGCGAGAGCTGAACGGTTCCTGCTTGGTGAAGCGCCGACTGAAAGGGCGCTCAGCTCTGAGAAAAGATATGCACATAAAAACATGATAGTGAATATCGAGCATGATGGCGCACTGTGTAACGACCAGGCAAGCATCGAACGTAGCTTCTGTGACTACTATGAGAAGTTGTTTGCTCGTCAGTCTATTGATTTAGTGCAGTTTGAAAAAGAGTCTATGTGTTTGTTGCCACGCCTGAGCGAAGAAAAAAACAGCAAGCATAGAAAGTGATATTACAGTCGTTGAAGTAAGGAGGGCTATTGACGAGCTGAGCCCAGGGAAGACGGCGGGTCCTGATGGACTGACCGCAGCTTTTTATAAAAAGTTCAAGGATGACATTAGCCCTGTTCTACGGAACGTCTACGCCGAGTCGTACAAAAACAGGAGTGCTACCACCTTCCTTTCCTGTGTCACATACAGTGTTTATACCCAAATCAGAGGACGAAAGCAAACTGAGGTATATCTCCGCGTACCGCCCAATCAGTTTGACAAACGCCTATTAAAAGGTGTTAATGAAAATATGAGCTAGTCGTTTGAAGACTGTAATAAAACATATTGTGGGACCGCACCAAACGTGCGGAATAAAGGGGCGGTCAATAGTGACAAATACTCCCACTGCCAGAAGTGTTCTCGAATGCTGTGACAGTATGCAGGGTGCTTTGGCCATGCTACAGATAGACCTGGCAAAAGCATTTGACCAGGTATCCCATGAGGTTATTTTAGATATGCTACAGCATGTGAACGTAGGTTCAGTTGTTCGCGAGGGAGTGCGCATGGCGTACAATCGGTGTTGTACTCACCTTGTTCTAAACAAAACGGTAAGCAAATCCATTAAAGTTTAACGAGCTGTGCGTCAGGGTTGTCCATTGTCACCGTTGCTTTTTTGTTTGTACATTGAAGCCCTTTGTTTAAGTATCTTAAGAAGTGAGAGAATCAACGGTTTTCAACATCAAATCTTGGGTGTGGACTCCGTTGGCCTAATTCTTTGGGTTTATGGTGTACCCCGCGAATCGGCACCTTCTTCGTAGATGTCAAAATAGAGCTATTGGATAGACGCCCGCTTCATAACGCGAAGAACCCAGGTTCCATTCCGGCTACGAAAAGCGCGTTTTTTTAGATACGAAGCATCTCTTGCTCTCGGCTTCGTCGTCCGTCGTCCGTCCATTCGCACCTCTCCCACTACACTATAAAAAAATAAATAGTTAGCGGCGCCCGGTTTCGATCCCACGACTCTCTGGCCGCAATGGGAGGTACGTGGCGCTCTTCCCACTGCGTTCCAAAACCGAGACAGGAGCAAGTGCTACGAACGCGCCTTATCTCCTTGACTCATTCAAACTACGTCAAGAAGCTACTGATGCCACGAAGGCACGCGAAGCTGAACGTCAACAGAAACGACGAACTGAAAACTTTAGAGGAGGATGTTGAATTTTGCGTGGGAAAGCTGTGGCGAGAAGCGCCACGCGCCTTGCAGCTCAACCAGAGAAGAGGACGAAGAGGGCGGGCAGCGGGGTAGGAGCGTGAGCACGCAATAAAGAAAGGCAAGAACTAGGAGGTGTTCGATCAGGTAACACGGGTGTCGGTCTCTTCGCTGTGTCTACATTTCTCTGCATTTCTATACATTTCTCTGTCTCTACATGGGGGTTCACACTACGTTCCCATTCGTGCTCCCACAAATGAAACAACATAACGGCAACACAATGGAACCTACACAGAACCCCCATTATGCTTCGCATCCTCCTCATGATTCCGCATGGTAAGATGGTGTAATTGTTTTCTTTGTCAGGCATAAAAGTCATTTTTGAAGCTTTTCACTTTGGCTCACCGTTTCGGCAGCAGCCGCTTCATTTTCAAGGACAGGACGCTTACTAGACGACGTTATCTCCATTGCAAGTCATGCCAGCTTGTAGGCCCGACAACGTGTTGTCTCATGTGAGATTTCCCACGCTACTTGTGTGCGTGTCGTGAAGAAGCTATTGTAAAAAATGTAATATACCTACTTAGTATTGAAAAATAGAACACCGATCTTGTTTCTAGGGAGGGGCGAGAAGACCACGTGGAGAGCTTTGTTGTAGCGGTGAATGTGCACCTGTGAAAACCCGCAATTTTTAATGAAGCGTTGCATCCACCAAACTCTCGTAAGCTCGTTAGGTTGCTCTTCCCATCACAGTGAGGGGTTAGTTGCTGAACGGATGGAATGTAAGGAGTTCAACACATGCGGCGTTGTTCGGACAGGCCGGTACCCTCCTGAAAAAGGTATCATAGAGGGGATTACGTAGGGGAGATGGGCGATAGCGCCTATTTTAGCGTAAACCAGGGGATAAGGCACATGGGTGGGCATATATCCTACAGTTACCACTGCACAGTGGCTGGTCACATAGAGCAGATATTCGTGACTTCGCGGATGTCCACAGAGACGAGTGGGGTTAATATTCGAAGTATCGGTTTTCGGGTACGGCCTTAAATGGCGGTGCATGCGAATGCCAGTTAGGAAAGCGGGCGAGCTTCGAATGAGAGTCGTAAGTGGTGTAAAATTACACAGATGCTTTGTGATCAGCCTTCTTATTTTGTTCGTTTTAGCGTAGCGGTAGGTTTATGCTGTGTGAACTTGTATTTGATATATCTTTCGGAGGCCGTTAATTGTTCCTATAATATCGGGAGACTGCGTGTAATCTCAAGGGTCGGGAGAGTGCCGAGCTTTCATCAGCTCTGGGTTGATGTTCTACTTGATGTGATGACTTATGAAGGATCCTGTTTTGCTTGCTTAAAGGAAAACCTCTATTCAGCCGGCCAATTGCCAGCAGAATGGCCCTGATTACTGGTGAAAGCGGGGGAATTAATAATTCATTGGGGAAGACAGGTCGTGGTCTTCCTCCAGCCTGATATATCTATTGGCGTGGTGTGTGCTACACAAAAATACTAAGGCTGCATCCGGGTAGATAGCAGATATTACTGGCTTGAAACAGCGTTGGAAGGGTCTGCGTGGTCCTCTTACGCTTTTACCTTTTTTCTTTTTTAAATCGTTGTTTACGGTTGAGAAGGTTATGCAAATCGCCTAGGGGTGTCTTCGGTCAAAGAAGTTTATTTCTCATCGCAGGCGATGAGATAACAGTCCTGAGTGGCGCGTCAGCTTAGGCCAGTTGTTTTTATGCATAGCCTTTGTCAGAGGCTTTGTCGGTGGCTGCGAGATAAATGTATCACATTCTTGGCATGGTGTGTGGAGGCAGTCTGGTGATTACTCGTTGACGTTTATCATGCCTTGTTTGTACGTCTTTTGAATGTTTGGTAAGAGCAGTATAGGGCATTTGTTAGTCGCGGAGCGAGAATGATAGTGTTGACATTCTGCATGAAAATGGTGCTTGCTCCCCTACATTTTGGGCCGATGGTTGCCCTGTTTAGCCTGATTAAGCAATTCCGTGGCGCTGCCATTGGGCTGGTAGTGACGCCCCGTACGTGGATCAAACTTTTTGACAAGAGCGGGGTCGTCTGATTTCCCAAAAACTCTTTTTCCTGCTCTTTCACAGCTGAAATACGCATAGTGGGGATTTCAGGCACGTGGATACTTGGTGCCTAAGGTGCGTTTTCCAGAGTGAAAAAGGCCATTTAGGTCCCTGGGTTCGCTACGCCTGGCGCATATGATTCGTATCTGCTGTAACACACGCATCTCTGCTTGTGCCTGTTAACTGAAGGTTACCGATGACGAAACCGAAGAGAAGTGGCATAATAAGAAGCGTAGTGGTAAAGCTTGGTCGATTTACTTCATATTCTAGTTAGTTTACTCGTGAAGATCTCGAAAATTTGACGTTAGGAGCAAGCTGGAAACGTAGCTGTACTTCCACTTGCCTAGATGGGGTTGCAAATTTCTGTCAGTATAGATGTAGGAAACTCACGGCAGAAATCTCTTCGGAGATTAACCGCCACCGTATTGCGTGGCTGTACCGATAGGATGCTTGCTTTGGCTCAGTTGGTAATGTGTATGAGGAGGGAAAGACGGACACGAGTGGGCATTTTTGGGCCGAAGGCAATGCGAGCAGGGGTTGAAGGGGTGCGTTCTCTCTTCAGAATAATTGAGGAGGCGTTTGATGGCCCCCCTATGAAGGAGTTCTATAGGCGAACGTCGAGGGCCAGTGGTGGGAAGGGCTCATGTAGTTTTCAGTTCCCTTGTTTAGAGATAGGTTTTACCGCCAAGCCTGCTATTTGGAAACGGATGGTGCGAAAATGTTAATCATTGTGTAAGTGCCCGAGCGGGAGCCGCACGTTTCACATGTTTTCAGCAACGGAGGGTAGTACTTGCAATACAGCCTCTGCCAGTTCCCTGCGACTGGTGATTCATGGTGGGTGGCCCTTATTTCTGTCCCTCTGACCGGGGATTCAATCAAGTGTTTTCTTTACCCGCTAAGAGAGGATGAGGAGAGGAGGAGGACCATGCCCAGCTCACTTGTTTTCATTGGGCTTACAGTTCTTAAAGTATTTTCGGAAATACTTTAGGGACTCTTTCCTTGGCTTAGAAGGATCGGGACGTGTACACTGCTTTTTGTGCGCCCACGTTTACACGTACAGACTTGAGAGTTTTTTTTTAAAAGGTGTTTGTTTTGTTCAATAAAACTTCACTTAGTCGGCGCTCGTCCTGAGTTTTTTTTTTCTGTGCACATTCACAGTCGCCCAGTTTTTTTCGCCATAAGAGGCTGTGAAACTGGTTGAAAGGGTGGCAGTGAAGCTTTAAGGGGCAATACTCACCTCGTGAATCAAGTTTCGAGTCCGTGCCTGTTGCTGTGGCTCTACGGCAGTTAAATTGCGATTTGATTATGAAATGTTGTCCTATTCGCAGCTCGGCTAGTGGCACAATAATTAGCAGCTTTTTGAGTTTGGGGACGATAGACGTGATCAGAGACTCGATTTCTGCATGCAGTGCCGTGGTCATAAGATTTAGGTTGCGCTTGTTATAATATCTCAGTACATTTGATTTTATTGCGATCAGCGTGCCCTTGGTAGGTTTCTGTTTTGGTGTTAAGGATGTTTATTATTATCGAGCTTTGCGTAAAGCAGAACATATCTACATGCTTTGTTTTTGTGGGTTATGAAAATCGCCTTGTAAGGAGGAGTTGCTATTTTGTCGATCAAGGTGGCAGTGGATAGGACTGAAGAGACTGTCGGTGCGTTGTTCCGAATTTCTACGGCGGCATCCTGATAAAAATACGGTTGCCACTAAATGCGTTTGCCTAAAGATAACTTCAATGGTAAGTGAATTAACTCTCGAGTGCTTTTCCCAGGCGGTTAAGCTATTTTGCAATATCAATATCATTTTCGTCTGCTCATGGAGGCCTTTTCACGCAGATGCGGCGCCCCCGGTTCCGGTTGGAAAATTAGATAAAACCGTCTTTTAGTGGCATTTAGGAGCACGCGTGACTAGGGTGACCACTTTAGTACTAGAAACCGCGGTGTCCAATGCGGGGGGGGGGGGGGGGGTGGTTGGGGTCTGGAGTGTGGAAACGTCAACACAACACAATGAGAAATTAGTTGCAATGATTTATTTGGAAAATTTTGGAGAGATATTTTTGCAATGTGGTGGTGTGCAACGTATATATGCGTTCGCACGGGCAAACATCTCCCCTCTGACAATGCCGCCGACTATAAAGGTGAGTCCGTGACTACCCGCTCACTTCTTGGCAGCAGAATAATACCGATCTGCTGTAATGCAGCTAGTAGACCCAAGTTGCAGCACGCCACCCCCTGCATGTTCCCATAACCCATGTCACCTCGCAGGCAACAATACTGGGGTCATTATTTGACTGAGCTTCATCCTGGAAAGAGAGAGAGAGAAAACTTCGCATGTCTTTGTGTGTATTTGCGTGCCATGACAAATCGAACGCGTCGTTACCTATTACGGAAATGCACAATCCTCAAGGCATAACGTTGTCACCTCCCCGTTCAACCGCAAAACGTGGGATAGTACTTGCGGACCTTACGGCGGACGTATCTATCATGCAGGACATTTTTGAAGAGTTTCTTGCCTGTTTGGGAACACAGCACAATAGCCCTGAATGTGGGACAGTCCCGCGACTTGATGGATGGGTGGTCAGCACAGGTATAATGGGTTAGCTTGATCTGGCACAGCTTTGTCTTTCTTAGTAAGTACGAAGGTACTTACCACGGCAATCGTTAACAGAATTTCTGCCACCTCAGATTTCAGTCGACCTAATGAACAAGAAGTGTTTTGGTAAAGCCTATTCAACAATAGCCCATATTCACATGGTCGATCGCGTGAGAGAGGAGTGCGCGTAGTATACTCAACCCCTATATATAGCCTTCATAGAATAGGAAAAAAAAAAACATTGGGCATGGATGAAACTGAGCAGTTATTCAGGCATTGCGGATTCAGGATGAAGACGAGCATTACGTAACAATATTAGAGGATACCTCCAATGGGTCTCCAGCTACCATCGTCAAACATGAGGAGAGCAGTGAAATATCTATGAGGAGAGGGTGTCAAACAAGGATACAAAATCTCCCCAATGTTATTCACAGCATGTTTACAAGTGGTATTCAGAACATTGGATTGGGAACAGGTGGGCGTAAGGGCCAATGGAGAATAAGAAACTTCAGATTAGCGGATGACATTACATTGCTAAGTAACTGGGGGATGGATTGCAAAGCATGATTACCGCACTGAACAAGCAGGGTAGAATCGTGGTCCTGAAAAATTAATGTGGAGAAAAGTAATGATCAATAACCTCGCGACAGCACAGCGGTTTGAGGTGACGAGACAGTGGAAGTGGAAAGCGAATATACCTACTGAGGTCAAGTAGTGACATCGGATCCCAACCATGAGGCAGAGATAATGAGAAGGATAAGAATGGGGTGGAGTGCATACAGCAGGCATTCTCAGATAATGGTTGACAGCCTACGATTGTCCCTGATGAAGAAAGGGTAAGACAGCTGCATCTTACCGGTACTCACCTACGAGGCAGAAACTTGAGGCTCGCTAAGAGGGTTCAACTTAAACTGAGAACGACTCAGCGGGCAATGGAACGGAAGATGAAAGGTGTAACATTAAGCTACAAGAAGAGAGCGGAATGGGCCAGGGAACAAACGCGTGTTAAGGACATATTAGTAGAAATTAGGTAGAAGAAATGGACGTGGGCAGGGCACGTAATGCGACGGCAAGATAACCGTTGTTCATTAAGGGCAAGAGAGTGGATCCCTAGAGAAGGCAAGCAGGGCAGGGGCAGGAGAAACATGGGCAAATCAGATCGGGAAGTTTGCGGGAATAAATTGGTGGCAGTTACCACAGGACCGGGATAATTGGGGGTGTATCGGAAAGCTCATTGCCCTTCACTGGGCGTAGACAGGCTGATAATGATGATGATAGTGAGGAAGAATTCTTTCTTACTTAGAGATTGCGAGTGCAAAATTGAACGTCATTGCCCTGTTTCTGTGTTGGCTTCCTGGCCACGTGTTTGTAGTTTCTAGCTTTTTCAGGTTTGAGCAGCTATTACACGTGGCCAGGTGACCGTCTTTTGTCATAAAGGTTACTAGCAAGCGTTTTTGAGATCTCATCTGCTTCCACGATGGGTAAAGTACCACTTTATGGCTGTTCAGGATAATTCCCAGCGACGGGTCAGCGACTATTTATGGCATGATAAGCAGTCAGCAACTTGGATTTGCGTGGGGGGGTAGAAAACTTTTGTAGCTGTACATAAAGGAGCAGGGTGTTTCAACAAGTTACTGGAATCAATGCCTTATTGCTACATCTGGTCCTACTGGCTTCCAATATCTACACTAGCTCATTGTGAAGACTGGACAGCAGTTGGCCAATAGTTTCGTCATGTGCAATATTAGTTACTCTTTTACTTGTGGAGCTCCTATGCCTTTTGTAGGTCATTTGCTAGAAATCCAGCTCGGGGTAAATGCTTGCTCTCTACAAGAAAGCTGCTTTTGAGACTCAATATTGTGGAAAAAGTTTAGAATAGGGTGCACCAACAATAAACACTGCATAAAATGAGTGACTCAAGGTAGCTTTTGCCTTCACGGGAGTTTTTCAAAGTACAGATGTTGAGATGGAACTGAAAACTTTTCAGATCGGTTTATTTAAAGTTCAGTTGGTAGATGTTTATATATACGCAAGGGCTCAACACGTTGAATGTGTTAATTTATATACCGAAGAGCTTAGTTCGAAGTCGTGGACATAAATGAGTACCCTTGTGTCGGAGAGATGCAGAACGCTGTCAGATTTATTTATCCCCTAGAATAAAGTTCCGAATATACTATTCTGAGGCACTGCGGCATGAGAGCTAGCAATATAAAACTCAACATGCAGTGTATTGAATGGAAACAGAGAGCCCCATTTCTCGGCGGATCAAATATTAGCTGCTCACCTATAACGTGTAAGGAGGACATCTGCATAGCTAAGATAAGGATCATCCTCTTTAAACGTAAGTTTTTTTATATTGCTTTTCGTGTTGACTGGAGCTGCATTTGCATGTTTTAAGGTTCCAAATACTTTTGAGCTAATCAGGTACTCTTAAGGTACTTTTAAAGTGCAGCTAGGTAAATGCCTTCTGCATTCTTTAACCGATCGAATGTTACTCTGGGTGACCTTGCGTTTATTCTGGCGTATGTCCTAGCGTATACTTATTTTTACTTCGCCAGTGGCGTTCGTAGCGCCAGTATTGTATTCTGAGCCAGCACTGCGAGTGTACAATTATACGAAACACGCTTCCGCTCCTCTCAATGTAAATATATTTTTCAAGTATTTCCCGCCTTTTCTCAAACGCATGGCCTCAATATCTACCAATTAAAATATATCCTCGCTCAATCTTCTTCTCCATGTGATTTGGCGTAAATATTTGTTACGTTGATGGCCCAAATGTCGCGAAACTTGCTTTGGTTAGTGAACCCTGACAACCTCGCTGATTATAATTACCGTCTAACACTTGAAATTGATATTTTAGCGTGTCTCAATTGTAACCTTCTTGTTGTCAAAGTTTACCATCCTTCTTTTTCGGGACGTTCTTTATTTTGTAGACGCTGCTTATTCTGGGGTTGAGGAAAGCGTCAGGTTTGTTCTACAGTGTGGATATCGGGGAACTAAACTGTCAATGATTGCAAGTTTGATTTACGTACTTCAATGTTGTGGTCATTTTCCGTATAAAGAAACAAAAGATTCTGACAATAAACATAGTATACTCACGTTAAATGAAACCCAAGTGCCACCATTTCGGCGTTCACATGTTCGGTACCGTGTTGGTGGTTGCAGGCGTATACCAAACTTTAGACAGTAGCAGGAGCCTTTGCCCAAATTCGAATAGACCTAATCGCCCCTTTTTACTGTTAGGGTCCATTACAATGTTGCCAGACCGCATCCAAGAGTACCTTCTTCTGACAAAAAATTATCCTGGTTTGAAGGCCATTTTTTCTTGCAGGTTGCGAGAGAAAATAAAACAAGGAACATACCTATGCACACGTGTCGAGTGTAATCCACGATCGTTACAATGACGTTCAATGGGCTTCCTCAATTGCTTTGCGCCTAGAGTAGGTTGAACGTAGCAAGTGGTCGTGTAGCGACAGCCCGCAGCGTTCCGTAGCAAATACAATATCCGAGTGACTCACTTTCTTCAAAGCGTTCTCACAGAGAACAATGATCTTTGCAGCCTCAAGGTATTTTTGTTATTTGTTTTCGAAAGTGCGAGCATGCAAGAAGTGACATTTCCGCGCATTTACATTTTTGTTTTTCTGGTAACGTTTGGAACCCGGAAAATACGGAATAATGCGACCCCTTCACACGCTGTTTTAGTTGATATCAAAGAAAGCTTCAAACTTGAAATTAACAAGAAACCTTTTTGGCGTGTTGATGTATAAATAATTTGGAGAAAAGTTTATGGCATACATTATTGTAGATTGAAATAAATTTTTTGTAGATGTTTTTTTTAAAGACGAAATGAAGGAACAGAATTGAAATTAGTTTTCCTTTCGCGGGCACTCCACGCGTTTTAAAAGATCGTAGGTGAAGTGCATGACAGGGTGACACAAACATGCGATCAAGTGGTCAGAAGGTGAATTTTTATGGATCCGAAATGAAAAAGCATGAAGCTGCTACAAATAGGACGAGCTTTCGTAGCGCTCTTAAGAGAAAATAGTGGAAGTATTTAAAGTGCTGCTTGACAAGACGTTTTTAGTTTCATCGGTAAGTGCGACAGGGTAACGAGAGCAACGATGATTTCAAAAAAATTGCAGGGGACATCTATGCTTAGGACTTAAGATGGAAGACGCGATAGCGTTACCTGGTCGTCAAGGGAGAGCTTCGGAGCTGCGGCATTCGCCATTCATGCTGTCCAAGCACTGATATTTAACTTAACGATACTAGGAACATCAGCTTTATGTAGTAGAAGGAGCTTCACTGCGCTGAGGCGGCAATTTATAAAACCACGTATCCTTTCTGTCTTCTGCGGCGGAGTATCATTGTCGGCAAGCCTGCCGGCTCGCCTTCTCCTTTCCGCATTCGGTTTTAAGCAACTACGCCCGATTAGAGCTTCAGGCAAGAGCTCTCTTTTGGGAGCGCAGACATATTCCTGGCGGACGGGGACACTGTCTTCCGTGGTCGCTTCATGAACACGGCTGATAGCGGTCAGTTAGCCTTTACGGAAAGTCGCCAAATGAGCCCAGTAACGGCATCGCGTCAACAGTTGCTCATTGGCGCATGCACGAACGGTGGCAGAACAAACTCACTGCGCAGACGCAACGCTTGATGAATCACCACGTACCACTTCTGTGTAATAACATCTGCCGTAGCATTACTGCCCTCATTCCCTCCCACCAGTCAACCTTTGCATCTGGCTGCCTCAGTCGTAGTTTCCGGTTGGCATTCGTAACGTATTTCCGTGGACACTTGATGAGGACAACTGATAGCGGACGACTAGCGGGCACGCAAAATCGAGAAGTGAGCCTCATGACGCTCGCACGTTAAAAACATCGTATTTACACAAACGCTCAAAGGCAGCTTCAAAACGAATCTAAACTATCTATAAAAACTAGAACGCTACTAGTAAACGCGAAAGTATGGCTGTAATGTACTGGAGGTTTACGTAGAATTGACAGAGTTTCGATATTAACTGACAAAAAACAAAACGGCGGAAATCAATGCGTACAACATGAAATGTTTGGCGAAACGTTAAAACATGGTGGACAATTAAAACTACCAGAGGGAAACCTACTATCGGGAGAAATAAAGTTTGAGCCGTCATGGACGCATATGGCAATATTTCAAACAACATGCATAAAATAATAAAACACCGGAGGCATTTTGTGCAAATTGGTATGCTTGCGACTCGGTAGTTTAGCAAACGTAATTCATAATAAAGTATTACAGGCCAAACAGACGAAGAACAAAGGAAGAAAGCACAACGCAGGCGTTCACTCGATACTGGTATTTTATTGAAAAAGAACACAAATACCTAAACTACACTTACAATCTGGCGATGTGGAAACACATGGTGAAACCAGAATGGAGACATTAGAACCCCTGACATGGCCACAACGTATCTAGAAACGCCTTGTCCTCCTCGTACTTGGCTTACACACGTGTCAAGACTCTCGCTTATATGATGGGATTCAACAACTTCGCGTGTCAGCTGGTCCTTGTGGGTGAACAAAATATTGTTATCATCAATACACGCCGAACAACCACGTGCTCAGCAATGCGCTCACCGGTAAGAAGACGTGTATAACATTAAATTACTCTGATATTCACGTGTGTGTGTCTGTACGCACACATACACGCACACCCGAGCAAACACAGAACACATACACAACACACAAAGAACAGACACACCTACAAGAACACGCATACGAACACGCACACGTGCACATACATGCGCGAACGCACATACTCACACGCACATAAATAGAATGCACAACACAGACACGGAACACACGCAGCAAACTCGGAACACTTTCACCCACAGAAAACACACAACGCACACGACACACATGCACACACATGCACGCACGCACGCACGCGCACGCACGTACCCACACACGCTCACAGATGCACTCACGCACAGGTGCACACGTACATGCAGGCACATACATCGACACAAATATGTTTATTCATGTATAGCTTAAGTAAGGGCTACGTGATTGTCGTTAGATGACGTGATTGTCGACGGCACATTCAAGGGGTATAACTTCTGCTTCGCACTTGTGCTTCACTGTACAAAAAAGTCTTAAAGGGTCCATGTTCGGCACCCGACCAATTATTCGGAGCCCGACCAATTCCAATGGCATAGGGCGCGCTTTAATGCACCCGCATCAAAAATCTCTCCCTGCTTCTCAGCTGGCATTCTCGTTCAGTAGAGCAGCTTTGCTGCAGCATGGGTAGTCATTCTGCCACAAGTAGCTACAGGGATACCCATGTACATGTGGTAGGCCTAGCGGCAGGATTGTGGGCTGTCCTTTCGACAAACCTAGAATAAATAAGCCCTTACACAATTCCATCTCATTAGAATAGGTTGAGGCATCTTCTGCAAGTTTTTAGTGACAATCCTCTTTCAAAAAGACCTGATCCTGATTTATTGATTTAATGATTTAAAGACCTCATTTAATGATCCTGTTTCTGTGCTTCAGTGCAAGTAGGCTGCTCAAGTTTACTTCGCTGTCGACGGGGGGAAATTATGCGTGGTGGAACCCGTCGCGGTGGCTCAATGGCTAAGGCGTTGCGCTGCTGAGCACGAGGTCGCGGGTGCGATTCCCGGCGGCCGTGGCCGCTTTTCTGATGGAGGCGAAACACAAAAACGCCCGTGTGTACGAGATTTCGGCGCACGATAAAGATCCCCAGGTGGTCAAAATTAATCCGGAGCCCTCCACTACGGCGCGCCTCATCGCCTGCGTTGCGTCGGCGCGTTAAACCCTTCAATCAATCAATAATATGCGGGGTGGATGTGTGTCTTAAATGCGGATCAAGCACTTTTTTACGCGCGCAGAAGCCAGAGAGTTAACGAGCGTAAAAACGTCATACCGAAGCGTTGAAATCAGCCTTTAGAAATTCTTTTGTTAAAACCTTCACTTCTGTCGTAGCTTGAGTGTTTGCATTTGCTTTCTTCGTAAGGATTTCATATGTTGATTGTTGTATAGCAAGCGGCGCTCATTCGTCGGCGCCTCAATGAAATCTTTATTTTAACCTCAAAAACAGCAGTTCCTGATATTGGACGAAGAAAAAAAAGGCCGTTGATCGACTTGACGAGGAAAGTGCCTCGTGTGCGGACGAACACTAGCCCTACTTTTCGGCGTACTGTAGTTTTTGGGCGGGCAAATTTATGCGCGAATACTATTCACACATGTATAGAGCAAAGACTAAATTTTGACCCCAATAAATAAAATTGATTGATTGTGGGGTTTAACGCGCCGACGCAACGCAGGCGATGAGGCGCGCCGTAGTGGAGGGCTCCGGATTAATTTTGACCACCTTGGGATCTTTAACGTGCGCCGAAATCTCGTACACACGGGCGTTTTTGCTTTTCGCCTCCATCAGAAATGCGGCCGCCGCGGCCGGGAATCGAACCCGCGACCTCGTGCTCAGCAGCGCAATGCCTTAGCCACTGAGCCACCGCCCAATAAATAAAATTCTGGCGCAGGTTGTTCCAACGAATGCCGCAAACTATGTGACAAAGCCTAAAATTTCCGTTAATGCCCAACTTCTCTGTACGCTACCTTGATGAGATACCAGAAGTTGGATGAGGTGCGGGGTAATTAGCAGGATTGTGGTCTGCTGCAATTCTCAACACTGAGGCTGTTAATTCGCAGTTTGTGAAAGATGGGCATTTTCGACAACAGTGAGGGTACTAAATCGCTGAGGAGCAAAGCAGCCTCCCCCTGCCAACACGGTATTACCAAAAAGACGAAAAAAAAATTGCGCAAAATAACTAATGGAGTGGTTTTGAAGGGCAGCGTTGCGCTGCTGAGCACGAGGTCGAGGGTTCGATTCCCGGCCGCGGCGGTCGCTTTTCTGATGGAGGCGAAAAGCAAAAACGCCCGTGTGTACGAGATTTCGGCGCACGTTAAAGATCCCCAGGTGGTCAAAATTAATCCGGAGCCCTCCACTACGGCGCGCCTCATCGCCTGCGTTGCGTCGGCGCGTTAAACCCTGCAATCAATCATCAAATCAATCAATTTGAAGGGCACAAGTACACAAGTTAAGTTCCACTTCGTAGTCACGGCTCCAGGTTTACGCTATAAACGTACATCCAAACGCATTTTTGCGCACGCAGTTCCATAGAGAAAAAATACCTGCATCTCTAAATTTGAATCGGAATGCAGCAGATATCATGTGTGGCAGTGTAATCAGGTTATACTTGAAAGAAAAAGCTATGCCGCGAAATTTATGAGAGACCAGAGAAGAGTAAGATCAATAGTTTAGGAGAAAAGTCCGTATACAGAGATAGCTCCATTTAAATATAATGTGACCTCTTAGTTCTTCTGTGTACAAGGCTTCAACACCGAAGTTTGTCTGCGCCCAAGAGGTGAATATATTTCTTACTCAAGCTATGCCTTCTCATCTAGCGGACGTACTGCGTGCGGAAAGTTATAAAGGAACCCTGCAACAATATTTTCGCCATTTTTAAACTCTAAAGAACCTTCAGAACGCACTCAACAACCGAATCCAGTATTTAGAAGGGTTCCACAAGTACCCAGCAAATATCACTGCATTAAGTTGAGACGATTTATTAGAAACTTGCCAAACACTTTTACTCTCTCGGTTTGTGAATCGTTTCTAAGCTGTACTGATTTGAATACAGCGAAATCACAGCTATATCCCGGCTTCCTTTCTGTTGCACGCGTAGGCACATTCACTGGCCACTTGCATGAAATTCGCAACAAAAGTAACAGAAAAAAACTTGGCCACCTTCGCAAGTGAGATGCGAAAACAGGAAACAGGGAGAAGGTGGTCTTCACTTGCTCACTTGGCTTTTATTAGGTCTGGCCCTTTCTTAAGAGAAAGAAGACTAAAAAGCGAAGCCTTTTCTATAATCCACCCTCTTGAAGTCAAAAATCTAAATTGTGAGTCTTAAGCCAGAGTCCACGTCAGTTCAGCCAAAGTCCAGGGCAAATACCCGCCCAAGGAACCCAGATCGAAAGCTAGGCGTCGCGAAAGCGCTTGTGCATATGCCTCTCAATCACAACCGCGGGCCTGGTTGCACCTCCTACAAGTGTGTACGTGTGTGTGTGTGTGTGTGTGCGGGTGTTTGTCTGCCTGACTTTTAAATATGTACAGTTGACCCTTTTATTAACGTATGTTAGTGAATGTGATACTATTGCAGATTGCCTGTGAGTTTATAGCTTCTACAGTCAGTTTTTACGTCATCAATAAAAAAGAATACGGTGATAGCGCTACCGGACAGACGGAGGTTTCGTGATTCCAGGGACACAGGTTTGATTCCTACCACGGGAACTATTTTTCGTTTCCAATTGGCTGAGCATATTATTGTTTCCCACTGCTGCTAACGCTGTACCACTACGGCCTGTGGGGCAATCCAGTGTTTAGGTTGCAGTTTTTATGGCTTTAAGGTCCTGGGGTGAATCCCGGGATCTCCCGAACCGCAGTATTTCCTGCAGGCGTGAACTCCCAACACATTCTCGTGGGCGTCTTGCCTTTTGGATAATTTCACTCACCTGTCTTGGCGTAGCGTTTTCGCCCTCTTCATTTCCCCGAGCGGAATATCCTGAGAACAATCCGCACGGACAGAAGAAACCTTGACCGGCATGGGTGTTAAAACTAAAAGTCCGATATGCTGCGAAGAGCAATGAATGCATGCTCCTCTGCCTTGGCGATGGCGATATCTTTCGGTGTGAGTTCAGGTACGGAGGAATGAGTAGCCTTTTATTGGCAGTGTCACAGGGTCTCTTAATGAAAGAACCATCAAAGGAGAATGACACTGTATTGAAAAATATTCTGCACATTCGTGCGACACAGCAGCACAACGATGCTTTGAAAACAATAAAAAGAGAAATTCGAATAGTAATTTTTATTTTAATAGCAATAATGGACACAACAAGTTGGGTTACTGAAACATGAAAAAAGGGAATAAAATAGTGACACCAATATTGCTTCTGCAATAGGCTGGAAAGATGAAAAGTTACATCGCAATCATTATCACAAATAATGTGCCGTATAACAGGCGAAAATTGAAACTGGGTCTTGAAATCAAAGCTCGAAACCGGAAAGTGCACACTTAAAACAAACACTCAGTAGCAGGGTGGCAAAGACTGCACTGTAGCGTATCATAAGGCGCTGACAACTCATTAAATGACATAAAAGTCACAGTTTGCAGTAACACAAAAAACATGTTTACAAGGGGAAAACAGTAGCTTGCGTTGCAATGCAGTGAACAAATCGAGCTCTAACATACAAACATTGGCAATACAAAACTTCCCAAATGAGCGCCAATCCACATATCGGAACATATAATACAAAAAAACGATATACGTTCTGCCAACGCAACATCCATAGGAATAAATGATAAACAAAGGCTCCACTTGCCCAAACAAGTACGACTTCAGGAAACGTTTGCCTTTGTCACAGGATAGCGGTATGGCGCAAATACGAAATAAGGACATTGTACTCAGGCAAAAAAGTAAATGGCCAGAATGCGCCCGCATAAGACTACACTGCATCCGGCACCAATTATTGCTGCGACGTTACGAATTGTCGCCTGTGCGATAGGCCCTTTCAATACATAGGCTCCGGGGCTCTTCCAATGCAAGCTGACAGGTATTTTGAAGTTCTGCAATACGCGAACATTTACCGTATTTACACTTTGTTGTGTCACATTGTAAATAAAAGTAAGGATAGTAATCGTGTTATTACATGCGGAAAAACGTCTACAATACGGCCAGCTACTGCCTTCACTGTACAGAGACAATTTTGTCCAGACGTGCGCAGCTACTTTTTATAGCGAAAGAGGTTTCGATACTTCATCAGCTGACATAGGCCGCCACAGAACAAACTTCAGCATGGAGGCGTAGCTTTGGTATTACGACGTGACACAAATAAATTGTGAAAAACATGTACGCTGCAGCCGTTATGGTCATCATGTTTGAAACATACTATAGTTGTATTATAGACACGCTTAAGGTGAGTTCAGTTGTCATTCTGCCTAAACGTTTTGTGATGTTGCCTGTTTTTTCGCATGTATTGCTATTTTTGAGGATTACAGAACTGTGGCAGCTTCTTTCCCACCCCAAGTAAAGCACAAGGTTGTTACGCAGCAGTGCCGGCATTGCGTTTTCACCTGGGATATTTACTACGAGTAAAAAGTGAGGTATCCAGAAATTTCTTTGAGAAGAGAACATTTTTTTTAGTTGAACTTTAGCGAATATCAAGGTTACTCAGGTATTTCAAAAGTAACCTTGACTCTATCAGCAGTGTCGTGCGGCAAACATTGCTCCGTCTATTTTCATACTACTCTTGCAAAGTTTACTGTAGACAAACGAGTTGTTATGGTTTAGCTCTGGCAGATTAGTGTATGTCTTTTGAGGCAATTCAAAAACACGCTAGTTATATTTCAGAATCCCCGGCGTTTGTCTTGCTACATAAGGCATTCTTGAAAAAAAGTGCTTGGCCGCTGTGAGATAGATGTCCCGCGTGTTTAATAACGGCTATATATTATCACATTGAGCAATTGTAATGTTCCCATTGAGAAATTGTAATGTAATCAAGATACTAGCTTTTATAAGTGTGCAATATGGTGCTAATACTGTTTCTAGCAATTGTGTTTTTTTCTTGAGGTTAATCATAACCTCAACCGTTTTTTTAAAACTCTGAATACGAAAACATGGGAGAACAATAAGTGGCCACAATTATTGTTTGTGTTGAAAGGGAAACACATACAAAGCTTATGTTGAATTCCAGTGCCAGATCCGGAGCGGTCACCGCCATCTGAGCGAACAGCAGGTACTCCGAAGCTGCCTTTGGCACGCAGCCGCCTCTGCCGGAGCAAAGTGCGGAACCGTGACGGGAACAGGAAATCCCCAGCATTCTTTGCGTCGCGTTTTTCCCAAATCGTCCGGTACCCGCTGGCGCGTTCATCCCGCGCTGCGCGGCTGGAGGAGGCGGAGGAGGCGAGCATTGGCTGGAAGCGCAGACGGCGGCGACGTTGGCGACATCACGCGGCAAAAGTAAGCGCTCTAGTGAGTTCCGGCCGACTCCGCCGTTTTCGGCGGGGCAACTTTTCTTTGCATGAAGTTGAACAGCGCAGGGACGAGACTAAGAGCAGAGGCGACCGTCCCTGCGCTGTTCAACTTCATGCAATGAACCAACTAGCCCAGTTACAAATCCTCCTACAACTTTTCTTGCTCCATGGAGCGATCTCGGCTGCAACGGCGCTCCCGATCTGCCATTGGAACATAATTTGGTTGATCCCTATCTGCCATTGGAACGCGTTTGCTCCAGATAGAGCAAAAAAATTGCTCCGAAATTGCTCCGGATCTGCCATTGGAATTCAACATTAATCTAGACCGATTGAAGTTTGTTAGTTGCAATGGAGGTGCCATACAGACGTGTGTATAATAACTTCCTGAAAACAAAAATGATGAATCCGCCACAGCGACTCTAGATCGATAGTTAGGCAAAACGTAAATGAGAAGAAGTATATGAAAGATAAAGCATTCAAAAATGGCTAGCAATTCTGGTCAAAAGTTATGGTCATGCTATTTGCGTAACCTGCATGTGTATCGATTAGCCTTTATTATAGAATCTGGTGTGGTTGAAAAAAAAAGAATATAAGCTGGCGAATCGTTGCATAGCTGAGTTTTTCATGAGTCAGTTTCTGCGTGACTCAGTTTGTCACAATACCGTATGAACTGCGCGAAATCTTTCAGTCTACGGACTGCGTTAATAGGAAACCCCTAAATGGCTTTCAATTGGCCAAACAAAATGGCACAGTTTTGCACCCGAAGAAGTCGCCATACTCTCTGCTTTTTCATGATGAGGGCCAAAGTAATTCAGGCTTCTTCGATGGTGGTTCCGCATTTGTGGATACCTGCGTATTATATGGCATGGTAAGTAGGTAAGAGAGAGTGAAAAGGAGAGACCTAACACGAAAGATGCAGATAAATCCTTGCGCGTCAGTGTGGAAGCTTCATCAAATATCGAGTGCCCATTTATACTCGTTGACACATTTTCTGCATGGGGCCGAAGCCTATGCGATGTTTGCTCTCCAGCCTACGATTAGCATACTTTTAATGTCAATCGATTAATACAAAAATGAAGGTAACTCTGGGAGAGTCATAAAAACAATGCTTAGAGCGTCATGAAAATACTCCTTTTTTATCCTGAACATTTTCCTCGTTAATGGTTATATTGTTTATATTCGATTACCCGGTTTTGAAGTTTTCCTTCCTTTTCTCGGAGGAGCTATTATCCTGTGCTATTATGCTCTGCATATACTAATATCACATGCTATTATCCTATGGATAGAGTAAATTTGGGCTCAATTATAGATAAAAGTTGGAAATCTCACTAATGAATAAGTAGTAAAGGCTGAGCATTGGTTGTACTCAATTTGCACAAAAGAATAAGTGACGCGCACATCCTTTTAGTTTCCTTTTATTTGTAGCGGCATGGTCTTAATTGATGCAGCGTGCAGTTTTCAGCACTTGATAGTATTAAACAGAAAAATTTACTGCCGCCTTTTTCGCTAATCTTTACTTTTTCTTTCCCGACTGCACCATGATGGATGCCAGGTCGGAGTGTCCGTAATTTTGTTGATCAACCTGATCTTTGTGTTTGCATGTCCTGGAGATGCCCCAAGCTAGCAAACCGAAGAAGCCACTGTTTAAAAGACCACCGAGCATGTGCCATGCAAACACGCTAGCTGCCAGCATCATATTGTCATGGTCGTTTTGGTCCCACGCTTGATAATCTGGGAACCGCCCGAACAGCATGAAAGCCAGCTGCCACAGCCAAGTGCCCTGAAGGGTCCTGAAATAGGCCCGACCGAGGGCCGCCAGTACGCTGTGCGGCTTTGTGAGCTCAACCATGATGCACGTCGCTTCAGCCGCAGTAACGTAAATTAGCATTGTATGGACCATGACGTTCAGTGGAGGTCGTCCGTGCAAATGAAAGTTGAATAGCAGTCCTTCCACTGCTACGGCGAAGAAAAGCGCGACGTAGTCCGTGCCAGGTGGGAGAGGGAAACCATTGTTGGTGAGCACGTCCACAATACCACTGAACATGTAGAAAAGGTCCATGGACAGGTGTTGAGTGTTCTCAGTTGGAACAAATTTGCCCTCATGGATACCTGTGATAATTTCGCCCCGAAGGCAGTAAGCGGAGCCTACAATTTTGATGACGCCTTCAAAGGAATACGCCCGGAATATCCCGGGGAGCGGGTACGTGCAGCGGGCCACGTAAGAGCGGCTTTGAGCCTTGCTGCGGAAGTATTCCCACCAAGCGGAAAATGTCCACCATACGCCTACAATGATGAAGAAGGTTCCAGGAATCGCATGCCCTGGAAAATTCCCCATTGCCTGACGGGAACTCTTTGACGTGGACGAGGTGTCTGCGGTCACGAGGAGGCCGTGTTGTCCCTGCGAATTGAGAAAAAAAAAAACGTTGCACTTGCAAACTTGAAAAAAGCGCATAGCGTTTTCGATATACCATGAGGGGGTATAAAAAACAGTTCTATGTTTGCCGGAAACCCACATGCTTACCGTGGATGTTGCGAACGTCTGTACACAGTGGGGTCAGCTTACCGCTGACGTGATACATGCTAACAAAGAAAGCTCGCAGCAGTAACCTATACATCGGCGGTAATTAGGATGCGGGAGCAGACATAGGCCCTTATATTACGGCGAAAACTGACAAAGGCATGTTGGTTTCACCAGTGGAATCAGTTGTGTGTGATGTACCAAATCAGAGAATTGACCATGATGCACACGGATACATGAACGAGTTATAGGGGTTTCAAGCAGGCGCATCTTAAATGGGCACACCTGACAACAATAAAAACTGTCACCAACCAAGAATGTTTAAAATCTAAAAAAAGACGTTTTGGTCCTATACGGATGCCTTGTTCACAATGAAAAGTGGGGGCGAAAGTGATCCGGTTATGTTTGCTTCAAGATGTGACGTAGGCAACGTGCGTACACGTGTGGGAAGTCGCCGTTGTTGCGGCTAAGTGCGTGCTCCGTGAACCAGGTTCTCAGCAATTCAAGATAAAGCCGTGATGTGGGATTGCTCTCTTTTCCAATTATTTTCGCATTGGCCCAATCTATTTCATGGTGTGTTGCTTCTGCTTGTTCGGCGAGAGCGTAAGAAGACACGTTCTTTTTTCTTACGTGGTACATGTGCTGCTTGAGGCTTTGCTGAAAATTGCCTGCCTCGCCGACATAGCTTCGGTCGCAGCCTGCGAAGGAAATGCTGTAGATAATGCCTGGGAACTTATCCTCTGTGAGCTTTTCCTTCAGTTCACCAGGGAGTGCCGTAACATTTGGGTTGGCACTTGCGCTGCCTGTACACTGTAGGGAAATAGGTCATGCGTCAAGTGCTCGCTAATTGTAGGTACATACGGTATCAGAGCGCGGCGATTGGGACGTGTGTTGCCGGTCAGCGCAGGACTTTCTAGCTGACGTTCCACGGAGCGCACAAATGAGTCAGGGTAGCCACTTGCAGAGAGATCCCCTTGAACGTGCTGAATATCGGCGGCGACATTTTCCGGTTTCTTGCAAACCCTCTTCGCGTGCTTTACAAGCGAGGCGATTACGGACCGTTTGTGGGAGACCATTAGAGACCGTTGATTACAGACCGTTTGAGGGTTTGCAAAAAACCGGATGATGTCGCCGCCGACATACAGCACGTGCATAGGATCTCTCTGAAAGTGGCTACCCTTACTCATTTGTGCGCTCCGTGGAACATCAGCTAGGACGTCCTGCGCTGTCCGACAACACCCGTCCCAATCGTCCTGCTCCCATTCCGTATGTACCTTGAATTAGCCAAGACTTGACGCGCAATTTGAGCCCCTTCAGTGTACAGATAGCGCACATGCCAACACAAACGTTACGGCACTCCCTCGGGAACGTGAAGGACAAGCTCACAGAGGAAAAGTTCCCAGGCGTTATCTACAGCATTCCCTTCGCAGTCTGCGACCAAAGCTATGTCGGTGAGGCAGGTAATTTTCAGCAAAGCCTCAAGCAGCACATGTACGGCGTAAGAAAGAATAACGTGTCTTCTTACGCTCTCGCCGAACAAGCTGAAGCAACACCCCATGAAATAGATTTGGCCAATGCGACAATAATCGGAAAAGAGAACAATTTCACCTCACGGCTTTATCTTGAACACCTGACAATCCGGTATACGGAGCACACACTTAACCGCAATGACTACAACTTCCCACACGTGTACGTGCGTTGCCCACGTCACATCTTGAAGCTAACATAACCGGATTACTTTCGCCCCCAATTTTTATTGTGAACAATGCACCCGTACGGGAGCCGAAACGCCTATTTTTATTTTAAACATTCGTGGTCGGTGACAGTTTTTATTGTTGTCATGTGTTTTCCTCATCAGACGGGCACCCGTGCAACCCTCTATTTCGAATGCGCACACCAAGGCGTATGCAATAACCCGAATCATAGCGAGTGTCCTGTCTGTCCGCGCGCAAATTCAGGGGCGCGCAAGGCCGGGTACTCAATGGAGTTAGTGGAGCATATCCTCTATGGGTGCTTTATGCTTATGGAAGACAGCAGTATCACCCGGTATTCGTAGGTGAACTGAAAATTCACATTTTGTCGCAGCTAAAACCACTCCGGTTATTTGTGGCACACTGACAGCTTCAATTGAAGAACTGTATTGAACCGAAAATGATGGTTGTGATATACTGGTACAATAGAACACATCGTCGCACCTGCCGTAGCAGCCAGAGACTATATACATATACACGCGCATCTAAAAAAACGGCGAGAGGACAAGCTGGTGAATCAGTGAAGGAATACAACTAGCCTAACAGCCGCGATTTCGTGCTAAAACGCCATGCTAAAACATCAAGCATGATTTATGAGAATATTGAATTCGCAACATGAACGGTACTCGAAAAAAATCATTACGCTGTAAAACTATTTCAGGAGCTGTTAGATTTCGATTTGCATCTACAAAAAACTGGCATTGCAAAACTTCGCCATTCCGTGTTTATACAACAGGTAGCGTTCCGCAGACGTGTTATAACTGGACGTTTGCTGTGCCACCTATTACTTCGCAGCGAAACGCGCAGTTGTTTTCGACAGCGTCCACAGAGTACCCTCAAACGTGCCTAGTAGCTTTGTCCTCTGAAATACTGCCGATTCATGGTGGAAGAGTAGCATGCAATGCACAATGAGAAATAAAAAGGAAATGGGGTGTACATAAAAATCACCGTTTTACGGCGGAGCGATTGCAGGCTGACTGCACGCTTTTTGCGTCCCTAGACTGAGAGAAGCCGCTCCATACCCTCCTCCTCAGGTAGCCGCACGGGCCCTCCCCTTCCCGTACTTCTTCTCCTCTGCCGATTGCGTTAGAGTAAGGGGAAGCGGGACAAGTGACAGAGAAAATAAACGTAGTTATGCACATGAACAATGTGCGTTACTCCTTACTAGACGGTGTTATTTTCACGTACGTAGAAGCTTTACGTACAGTCGCCAGCAAAAGTTTGCGGGATGTGCAGCGCGTAGCGGAGCGGCGCCAAACTGCATTGCTGCGCCATCTGCAGCCAGCAAGCGCCGGGTCGAGGCTCAAGGAACTGGCGTGTTAGGCGCGCTTTGCGCATGCCTGTCCTTTATTTGTCACCGGGCATCTCTGATTACTCGCTTGCCCGTGACATGCTTTCGATATTCGCGGCAGCTGCGGTGGCGCCGTGTGACCATCGCCGTCGTTCTGCTATCCCTGGTGCTACAAAATACCCAGCCGCGGCCGCCGTTTACGCGGCGCGCAACGTTGAATAAATCTTAGGCTATGTTCAGACTATCGACGCAAAAGCTATATCGTGATCCATGTACGTAAAAAGACGGCGTGTCACGCTGGTCGGTGGATTGAGACGTGAAATGACGTCATTCTTTAAAGTTAGTTACGACAGTTGCGGACAGTCTGAACCCGGCTTTATCATTCAAGAGGCACTGCTGGTTGAATAGGAAATACTTTTATTTTATTTCTAACCTAAGACCCGATAAACAGTCAGCTGACCCACAATTGCGTTTTATTCATCTCAGGGGTTAAGTATCACAAAATTTTATTTGGGGTAGTTCCAACAAAACAAGAGGTACAGCCGTTTTCGGTAACTGTATGTCATGTATTGAATGCCGTATCGTTTACGGCTTCCCTAAAACTAATTATGGGAAGTAAATGTGATTCGGCGTAATGCTAACGGTCGTCCTCGCGGCCAATTCCAGTATGATGTTTACATGAGACCTACATTATATTGAGAGCTCGATCTTTCCCCAGAAAGTTTGCTTTGCCGCATGATTAAATTTGGCGACGCGACTTTTTTTCTAAGCACCACATCGAGGTACGCAGTTTCCGCAGGTAGCCTTTATTAGCTCCTGTAAAATACATCTAGTTGTGGATTATTACATCACTTGGAAGATAAGATTTATTGAATGCTGCGCGCCGCGCAAACGGCGGCCGCGGGCTGCGTGTTTTGTAGCACCAGTGATAGCAGAACGACAGCGATGGTCACGCGCCGCCATCGCGGCTGCCGCGAATATCGAAAGCATGTCACGGGCAAGCGAGTGACCAGAGATGCCCGGTAACAAATAAAGGACAGGCATGCGCAAAGCGCGCCTAGCCCGCCAGTTCATTGAGCCGCGACCCGGCGCTCGCAGGCTGCAGATGGCGCAGCAATGCAGTTTTGCGCCGCTCGGCCACGCGCCGCACATCCCGCAAACTTTTGCTGGCGACTGTACGTAGAACTTTCACACGGGAGCAGAGCCAATTTTAAGAAGGCAAAAGGCCTGCGTGAGACTTACAGACGTACGTGAGGTTCCGAATTTTGCGTTGCGGTTTTTACGTTGCTTCCGCACTTAGAGTTAACCAAAATGGCGGCGCCAGGCCCGACCGCTTCGCAGCGATAACAGCTTCGTCGCTAATCTATCAATTCGATGTCATGCTCTAAGCTGTTGCTTTCGCCTTCGAATTGCCCATTTGTAATCTCAGATGAAGTTTCGAGCTACGAAAAGCTTTCGCTTTTCAGACAGAAAGGAGATTTTTCAGCTGTTAAGCCTGACAAAGTAGCGATTGTTATCGTGATAGCAACAGCCTTGCGAGATCACCTGTGACTACAGCAGTGGCTGTGTCTGTTAGTAGATGGCACCAGGAATTACGCGAGGCTAGGGGCGGTGAGTGCGTGCATCCAGGTTGCTTGTACTTGTGGTGTGCGTTGCGTCGCGTAAATATGAGGCTTTGAAACTACATGCGCGTGGGTTACGTATACTTCTCACATTTGCGTACGTGAACTCTGTACGCACGGGAAAGTAAAACTGTCTACTGGTACTAATACATCGCCAAGCATCGTTATTACAGTTGCGTTTCGGTCGGGCTATCGTAAAATGCGTGCTGTCTGCAGCGACGAAGAACAGCGTGCCTACGAAGAGCGCTGGCGTGCAAAGTAGCGCTGATTTGAGTGACGGTGGAGGAAAGAGAAAATGGACGACGATGGTGCCGCAGGCACCAAGCTTAAGCGCGATTCCCGTCGGGACTGCAAACACCCCGAGGCCAGAAACGCAAAAATGTCGGTGCGGCTTCAATTCCGCTGAGCCCCTTCCGGTAATCCACACGCCCTCCGCTTGGTCATCCACAATCACAGTGTGGAATGGCATTAAATTTGTTTCACCATAATCCTCATCATCATCATCATAAGCCTGGTTGTGCACACTGAAGGACGAAAGCTTCTCCCAAAGGTCTACGGCTACACCTATACGTCGCTGGCTGAGGCATAGCCTTCCCCCAAACTTTCGTAGCAAACCACTCCATCTGGACCTCAGCCGACCGCTATTGCGTGTGCGATGTATAGAAAGCCATTCTGTTACACAAAGTCCCCCTCTCGTACCGAATACGCATTACGTGACCCGCCCGTGCGCAATCGCTTCGCTTATTTCAACTAGAATGTCCTCCATTTTATTCTGTTCCCTAATCCAGCGGCTGTTATCCTACCCCTCCGCGGGGTAGCTTTGGGCACTTCTAGAGTCCTTATGCATTCCGAAAATAGTTAAGCAAGCTTTCCCAGTACAATCTTCTCCTTTTAAAAAAAAAAGATGTACGGTTATCCCGTCATCACCTGCAGGTTTTTCTTTTTTCATGCCCTTGAGATGCTTTCCTACCACATCTTTACTTGCTAGAGAAACACCGTAAGCTATTCTTGTACTTTGGTATTTGCGACAATATTCCCATTGGCATAAAATCATATTTTGAGGATACAGACAGGCACGCGTCTGTCGGAGACGGGAGCGGTGGTGGTGTCCTCAGAGCCACCGCTGGAGGGCGGGGGGTCTTGTAGGATTGATTCGCTGTGTCTAGTAATGAACACGCTCATAATACACGATCCGTACCAGCTTGTTTGGCAGAAGCTGTGCAGAATAGGCAGGCGTAATCTAATGGGCCATGGTAGAGTGACGCCCACGCCCGGGGTACAGCAGGTGAAAGAGCCACTCCAACGCGAAGTCTGCGCAGCAAAACCTCTCCTCAGTGAGCACCTACTGGGGACGTCCCGGGGAGCGGGGGAGCGGGGGGCGAAAAGGTTGAGGGCACGTCTGGCGTTCTTTCCATTCCTTCTTCCGTTCGGGAATGTTTTCTAGTGAATCAGTTGTCATCATTGGCAGCGGCCGAGGAATAACGTAGAGTGACAAGTTCTATCCGGTGCAATGTGAGCGGGGCGTCCATTCCGCCAAACACACAACAGCCGGAGAGGGTAAGGGTACGTGTCTAGTAGGGTGCGGATGTTCCTTTTAAATAGTGACATTAGTGGCTACTGTGCGCAATTCCCGTATCACCACCGTGGAGTCCGTATTAGGACGCAGGATGAAACCTACTTGGCTGTAGGGCCAGCGTTATTGTCTGTAAGCCATCCCGCATGCTGTGAGCAAGGTAGAGACAAGTTTGGTACAGGCAAGGTTTGCCTCTACCAAACAAGTTATTCTTGTAGCCTCAGTAGTTTACGCTTTGTTAACGTCCCTCTCATATATCCGTGTGTAGAATCCTCCAGCTATTTTGATTGTCTTCGCCACGTTGCGTGTAATGATACCGCGCACCTTTCAAATCGCGGACACTCTGTATATGCCGATGGCGAGCTTCCTCTTAGTTGCTTTTACCCGCCGCGGTGGCTCAGTGGCTAAGGCGTTGCGCTACTGAGGACGATGTCGCGGGTTCGATTCCCGGCCGCGGCGGCCGCTTTTCTGATGGAGGCGAAAAGCAAAAACGCCCATGTGTACGAGATTTCGGCGCATGATAAAGATCCCCAGGTGGTCAAAATTAATACGGAGCCCTCCACTACGGCGCGCCTCATCGCCTGCGTTGCGTCGGCGCGTTAAACCCCCAGAATCAATCATCAATCAATCTTAGTTGCTTTTAAGCTTCCTCCTACTTCAAGCGTTTCTTTTATCGCTGCCATGTTGTACGCACGAATGTGGCGTGTTTCACTTCGGTTATTTAATTTCGACAGGTCTTAAAATTCAGTTTAGCCCACCTTACTCGAAATTTTCCTGTTTTTACATTTCTCTTTGCTTGTTTTTCACATGCTGTATCTAAAACAGCTGCTCTGAGTCTATAATTGCAGTTGTGAGGTTGCCAGTTAACGTGTCTACCCAATCCTCGTTCTTGCCGTTGAAGAGCCGGAATTGGTTTTGAAGGGTTATTTTAAATTGCTTCGTTCCGGCCCTGACTGACTCCACGCTAGGTTTCTTACTTTTCGCGAGTTTTCTAGTTCTTTTTTGAGAGACAGCCTTACTTTGTGCCGGACCATCCTATGATCACTACGGCGCTTTTCCAATAATACATCCACGTCATGCACAATACCTGGGCTGTTAATTAACATGAAGTGAATTTATTTTTTGTTGTGCCGTCCGGACTTTTCCGTGTCAATTTCATACTGTTTTCTTTGTCGAAGACCATGTTGATTACCCTCAGAATATTTCTATCAGAAAATCCAACCAGTGCATGTCTTCGAATGTTGCGAGTGCCGATCTGAAACTTTCCAAGGGATCTCTCTCCTACCTTTATCACATCCGGTTGCGTTAAGGTTTCTCGTCGCAATTGCGAAATCAGTCATTCTGATACCTATGGCTGATTCTACGTCCTCTTACAAAGTGTCTAAGGCCTCAGCAGCGTAGCTACTGTTGGCACATAGGCCTGTACTATATTTAGCCTGTATCGCTTGTTTAGCTTGATCATACAACTTCTACCCTTTTGTTAATGCTGAAGAATGTCTCTGCGTTTCCGGATGTCTTCCTGTTGATCAAAAATCCCACCTTGTGCTTTTTCTTTTCCTGAGATGCTCGGACGCACAGACGGTGCCCACTACTCAACTCCATGAAGCTTTCTCGTTTTCGTTTAACCTAACTTAGCCCTACTACAACCCACTTGATGCCCGCGATCTCTTCTAATTGTACAGATAGGCTTCCCTCGACAGGTAGGGTTCACGCATTGAACGTTGCGAAGTTCAAGTTCCAGAGGCGGCTTGTCTGAATCCAAATATTCTTAACACCTCTGCTGTATCGCACGCGTGACCATCCCCGTGGTCAGCGGCTGTATACCAAGTGGAAACTGGAGGCCGAGAGGTGAATTGTGCAATCATGGGAGGTGGAGTTTATTACTACGAAAGGTGACAATATCTTTCTGTGGTGAGTATCGCCCAGAGATTTCTCGGCTCTCGCCGAGCGCCTTCCCCTTCAGCGACTCGGCCTCTTGCTGTAGATCCGGGTAGTCTCGCAGGTAACAATGTACTCGGTGCTGAGCTAGCGTTTTATCTCAGTCAGCGTGTGGGTGAACGCTCAGAATTTTTTCCGGAGCATTATTTGGCTTTTGTCGTGCAGGGGTCTGCCATGGGCATGGTGGGGGCGCACTTGTGTGGATGTTTGTGTTCGAAGGCAACGGCTCTGCAGCGTAGGCATGTGTTGCGTAATGCCATTCTCTTTGACAACCCTGACTCCATTCTTTGGTGGTGATGCGGAGTTCTCAAGGGAAAGTAGAGAATGTCTGCACAACGTCACTGCGATTATTCATATCTGTTGACGCGCAGGCTGAAAATCGGGTCATATCAGCGCAGACGACAGACACCGGGGCACGGGTTTTTCTTCTGCAAGATGCGGAAGCATGTGCACAGGCACTGCAATGACGGCTTTTAGTATTGCCAAGAGAAGAAATCGCCTGCTAAATGTTTATGTGAAGACGATGTATACAAATCCCGTACCCGGGAGTTATGAATGGTTTATATTTGGGCTTGATTGAACAAGCGCGGCACAACCGACGCAACTCTGGTGTTACTGTCTAAGAAGAAACTGTAATATTATCGTGTTTAGTGAGAGTAATCAGCCTTGTTTCTCGAGGAGCTTATTGGAGCGGTTATATGCGCATGAGGCTGAGAATGTGGCGTTGCCTACATCGAGTGGGCGGAAAAATTGCACGCCATCACTCAGTTAAAATTGACTGGGCATTCTGCTTGGCCGATGAAAGAGTCGAACGGCGTGTTACGACAGCCCTGCCGTGTAACACCGATCTCTACCATCCAGCCCCTGACACCCAGTTGCTTCCATCTCGCTTTTTTCAATCGCTTCAGGTCATTAGCCTGATAAATTCAATTTTCACGCGTTCGCGCTGAATCGTTAGGGCCATTGTTTTTTTTTTTTTGCTTGAAGCAGGCTGTGACCAATTTGAAAGTGCATGCCAAGATCTCCAATTTACTCACAGGATCCCCAGGACTGTTCTTGTTTCGCGACCTGTAATGCCGAAAGAACTGGTACGCCTCAGATTATCGATGGCGGGAGGGGCCGCTGTATAACTATTTGGATTATGTCGTTTCGGGAATGCGATATTTTTTTTGTGCAGATGAGGATGTTAATATAGTGAGGGAAAAAGAATAATCAGTTCTCGAAAGCCAGCTTTTGTCTCCCGGAACGCACAACGCGAGCGTACAGCCACCGGTATATCGAACGATCTGATATCTGCGGTTATTGCACTTTCTTAGGGTGAAATGGCCACGCAACAGTTTATTCTCGATAATTGTTCTGCGAATTATATATACATTTCAGCATTTGTTATTAGCCCATGGCAGCCACATGCGGAATTAGCCAATGCCGCAGCCACATTTGCGGCAAATGCAGCGGAAGATTAACTAATACTATGGTCTTCATACAGACGTTTCAAAGAATCTGTTCTTCCATGCAGCGCCATTATCGCTTCATTGTAGTTTGGGATTGCTTGAATGATTTTATTAGCTGAGATTTTATTCAGATTTTTTCGCGGTTTTTTGGTTTGGGTGTGAGGGACGCTTATAATTTTTAAGGTTGGCGCGGCCAGTTTATTATTGTTTGTGCGTTTTCTTCGAATTTGCTAGTAGAAGTGACCTTCTACTTCCAAGGAAATCAGATTTGCGACTTCCAGTGACGGTCGCAGATGCGGAGATCGTGCGACTGCCTCTTTGCAACTGTTGACTGCGTGGTTGTCTGGCGGCGGTATATTGGCATTTTGAAGTTTCTTGCAGGCTTAATGTTGTGGCGCTTGAGTTGACTCACCAGTGCTTCGGTGGTCTGTGAAAAAGGTCTTTTATAGGTCGTCAATTATTCGCGTCAAGTGGTAGAGCGAGGTTTGCTTGTCACCCAGCCACGAAGGCGGTTGTTGCTGTATTGCAAAGGTGTCAGGTGTTCTGCTGCTGGAATTGGGGCTGGCGGGAAACGCTAGTGCTAGTTGTCATAGCCTAGCGTTTCTTAATTCGAGATTTCAAGCGTGAATTTGAAAGCAATTTCTTGTTGAGCGGTGTTGCTAGGGCGGCCTCGTTTTATGTAGTTTTCAATTTCCTCCAGTTTAGAATATTCTAGTGGCCGGTATTTTGACGCACACGGCGTTAGCATTCTCTAACGCAGAAATCACTTTCTTGCAATGTGTGCAGTGTACGTATATCTTAACAATAATTTGAAAGAGTGACAGACACTACGACCTGCCCGACGCTGTAATATCAGCTTGCGCGGGTCATCGGGAGGCATTTAGTAAGAGCACCTGAATAGGGAGTTCGCATATAATAAAGCCTGTCAAACATTATTGCTGCGTTTTTTCTCTGACAGTTGACACAATGGCAAGGTCGCTGTGAAAACAGAACCGCTGCTTGGTGTGGAATATGTTCAAGGAAGCGTGCTTCACATTATGGCCTGGTATCGCTATATCTTGCTAGAAAAACCTCCATTTATTGCTCACCGAAAAAGGGTGACAAAGGGTGATCCAAACGCAAGCATTCATTACATTGACCGGCTTCAACTGGCGCAGTGTCTGCCCTGTTATTTCTTAATTTATGAACGTTGGCTTGAAGCAAAAATTTGCCGAACATATGAATTCATAGCTGCCGAATTCTTGCGAATTGCTTTGTTCACACTTGGGAAAGTATCGGTGTGTCCCAAAGCACAAAAAAGCTCTAATGGGCCGCTCAGTTTAGTAATTAGTCTTGCACAACGTGCAAAAAACAGAAGGCAAGTACAGCGATTTCGGCATAGTTGCGAAGTACGGAATTACCGTAATTTGTCTCTCTATCAGTGCAGGCACAAAAAAATAAGAAAGGTTTTGCATCAGCTTCAAACTATTTGACATCGCCATTGTGGCCGAATAGGTTGCGATTTACATTCTTTAATGCTAGGGGCACATTTATGGTGATAAGTAGAGGTCAGACTTTACGCCATTACAATGCGCGTTTTAGGTGCCAAAATTATGAAGGCAAAACAACTTTTTAGGCCTGCAGCATCGTCATTATAGGAGCCATAAATGTTCCCATGAACGCAAATATTTTAAATGATGTGCACGAGCTGTATCTAGGACTGTATCTAGACAGGACCGAACAGAGGCACAAAAGGTGAACACAGCCGTTGAATCGTCGCAAAAAACTGCTGGACTAATGGCGATCATTGGGCTTAATTGTACTAGCGCACGTTTCCTCACTTTTATGTTCAATGAATACGGTTGCTTGCTCGAGGGTCGGATATAGTGAAACAGGAATAAAAAAAATAGAGCTTGGGATGCTGAGTTTTAAAAAGCGTGACTTTATGTATGCCTGACTCAATTTAAATGAAACACAAGAAAAACATACAAAAAATAATAAACACAAGAGGGACGGCAATTTGTCAAGAAATAACCATGTTCTTAGATAAGGACTGTTAGGTACAACTCTAGCATTTTTATAATGTACAATTACATCCGAATTGTTCAGGCAAGACGTCCCGAGGCTGCAAAGAACTTCATCACAATTGACGAGCAGCTTTCATTGGGCGTTAAACAGACAAAGACAGTTTTGATGAAAAAGCGTGTTTTAGAGACCGTCGGACGTGTGAAATTTAAGGCATGTGGAAATTCATCTCCGCAGTTGGCTATTCAGTGTAGGAGTGATATGCTAGCAAAGCCATGTTCGACGCTAAACCCTTGCGTCGAAAAAAGAGTTCTGTTTTAGGAATTCAGAAACGAGGGTACTTGGGTGCACGTGCTTGAAGAAGTTTGAAGAAGATAAAAAAGAAATCCCAGTGAAAATCGAAAAAACAGTAACGAACTACCACAAACTCGACATTTTTGAACCTAAATTGCGCCCGTCGTCACTTAGAATGAACGTCTTATACCCCTGACACACGGGCACCTAAAAGGCCTTTGCAGAGAAAGACTGCGACCGAAACGGCGTTCGCCTCGGTGACACACAACAAAGGAGAATCTCCTTCACCGAAACGGGCATTTCCCGTAAGGGGTGTTCGCCTATCTCCTTACCCGCACGAGAAGGAGCAGCTAGCGGCGCAGCCTCGTAAGCAGGCGCTAGCAAATCATAAGCTTCTCAGAACTTAGGGAGACCAAATGCGATTTCATAATACTTTCATAAATTGTTAAAATTGCAATGAAATAAATTTCACCAAACAAGCCCAATCGTAATGTATTTTTGTAAACATCTGCCCACTGTTGCCAGATTAGGCACGGGACATAGGCGAAAAAAAGCACTCTATCATTGCGGTTTAATACAAATATGTGAAATTACCCATTTATATTTTTTACACAACAATAAAACGCACAGTTCCTCTCTAAAATAATAAAAAAGGTCTATTAGCCGCACTTTATTTTTGTTATTGTGCATGCTTTTTCAACCGAACTGCTAGCGCCACTTTATTGGTTTGTCAGTTACAGCAACTACATAAAGGAGATCGGGTGTTGCTGTGTGTCAGGAGCGCCACTCCTTTCCACAAAATGTCCTATGACGTGGCGAAAGGGGTTTAGTTTAAAGGAGATCTAGCGTTGCCGTGCGTCACAGGTATTGTTTTACTGCCACTAGCGGGTGTTTTTTGTAAGGTGGTTGAACTAGACGACCAAATTCATCCCCATAGTGCTCTGAACAGCCATTACCATCCGGTAACATATATAACCACCTAAAACTGCACTTGAAGGCGAAACTAGAGGCTAAAATTGCAGATGTAGGCTTCCGTGTTGAAAATAGGCATTTATAGGCATGTATGCACAGACGGAAAACTGAGCACTTATGGGCACTATAAAACCGCTTAAAAGCTCGGTTCAACCTATACTTCATGGTAATAATCACAGTGTGGCGGTATGAGTGCATGGGCCAAAACAGGAATTTGTCTACAATTCAGTCTCTTCTGATGAGCTACTCCACAACTTCTTTAAAAGCGTTGCTAGTGAGATATTTTCTCAGACCTGCATGAGACCCAACGTTCTGGTTGCTTGAACTGGCTGCCTCCCTCTTTCCCGATTTTTAGTGTGTTTTTCTTTGCCCCACCAACAAAATTTGTTCTGCTAGCTTTGTCTCTCTGTCCCTGCGTTGGTAGTACAGAAATACAAAAAAAAATCTGTTTTCTCACTGCGTTACAAGTTTTAATCACGAAGTTGCCACTCAATTCCCTTACGGATTGTGCCAAAACAACTCTTTTACCTCGGTTGCGATGGTTGCTGCTTGTATTATTGCCCCTGAAGCCTTCTCTGCATTGCCGGCACGAATGTCGCTAACCTTGCTTCAGGTTTTAAGAATTGATAACCTCTAAAACTGTATTCCCCCCTCTCACATCGACACTTCCCCACTCGACCATTCCTGAAATGTAATCTTTGTTCGTAGGTTTATGCCCCTACTGTTTAAGTCCCATTCTATTTATAGTTCGGGCTTATTTCAAGGTGTTTAAAGGTTGCGATACTGCATTTTTAAACTTTGAAAGTCGTCATTCAACACCTTTAAAGTGTTTTTCGATCCGACACTCCTACGAACCGTCAGTGTTTTTAGGCCTTTTCTGATGAAGTATTTACGAGTTTGCCCATAAGCCTTATGCGATCAATGAGGGTAAACTGCTTGTACTACACATATACGAGCCTTGGAATGAAGTAAAATTTATTTGCTAAAGCCATCTGAAAATTGGCTCCGCTTGCATTAGACTTATTCTATCAGTGGACGAGGAATTGACCTAGTATCGCCACCGTAGTGTTTCCAAAATTTTTAACGAAATTATCGCTGTTGTTACAGAGTCTAGAAGTCTTTCATAGTTTCCCTGAAAGTTTTTAGGCATATTATACAACAAAATAAACACAGACTGCTGTGTACTGTATATTTGTTCGCTATCAGTTTCAAGGGGAAAAAATCATGAACGTACCTATTCATACATATTGACGGTCACTCTTCTATGTCACAGTGGTGTCTAAAGGAGATTGATCAGAATGTGCAAACTCTCAGCAGTTTGGCGATCAGTATTGTTGCTTTTCTGTAGACGAAATCTGATTCGGGGGTTTCTTCGAACCGCTCTTACACCAGATAATGATTCCGGGAGCAGCAACGTATTGTTGGCGATGGATTTAGAAGATGTGCGCATGAAGCAGCTGACGTATCTGCATCTGTTTTGTCGTTTTTTTACTGTCTTTTGAAACACGGGAAATAACAGCATGCGACCGCTTGAAATGTCGTTTTACCACCTGCGTGGGTATCAACCAACCAACAGAGCGGATGTTATAATTAGAAGGTGAGTTTTTTTCAATTGTGTATAAAATGAGTATGCAAAATTCTATGGAGCGCTTCAACAAAAACAAGAGAAAATTTCCACGTGCTGTCTTGTTGTGGGTATTATGAGAAAACCGGTACATTAGGGGAATTATTTTCCTAAATATAATTCCCCTAGAATTTACAATGATAATCCTCCTTCCCAAATAAAATAAAGTAAAATAAAATATAAACTAGGCCTCATGCACAATCACGAAACCGCACTTGATCACAAGCACTCCCCGATTTTCACAACCTGTTTTTTCTACTTTATTATTATACTGCTTTGCGAACGGACTGTTGTAGGTAGAATGATTAGTCTATTACTGTTCCCTTTCACGAAACCCGTGTCGTGTGACCGGTGGAGATACTTTATTTTTAACGAAACGGGCTCTTGATTACTTTGAAAGAGAACAACCTACTCATGTTTCATTGCGCCCGAAAATATATTCTGCGGAACTTCTGCCCTGTCGGTAGTATTATCGTTAAATTCTTGGTTGTAATAAAAGCTAGGACAAAGCTTATTTTACTATTGAATGGTAAAAATCCCAAAAGTATACTTCAATGAAGTTTTAAATATAGTGCTTTTTTTTAGGAAAAAAGAGATTACCGTCCAATGGAGGCACGCTGCCGCCGTTTTGCTGAATGGCTACATATGCACGCGAAATCGCCAGGTCTGGTTATGAGTACAACCGCTGCAGGACTAGCAATGACACGTGCCAGAGGAGGTGAACAATGAAACGTAGAAGGGACATCGTAATGTTGCCAAGATGTCATAGTGATACCGAGGCCCAACGACCTAGAATGTGTCTCAAAATGGTGGATTGTAGTCGATGGTGTAGCAGCGGGTCTATTTACTTGTCAAGTCCTTTTCTGAGCAGTGGGAGACACTGTTGACTGGCTGTCAACTGGAAGACCACACTCACTTCGTGACACGGACCAAAACGGCTAGGGCAACGCATGGATTTTAGGACTAGGGTTCCACTCTCACTTTTAAGCAGTTTTCGATATCTTCTCTATCTATCTCTCGCTTCCAGCAAAAAAGTGACTCCGCGGGGCGCAAGAGCTCCATTTTTCTTCTCAGTGGTTTCGTCTGAACTGCAGCGGTGTATATAACAGAGAAATAACACGTGACTGTATGCTGATGAAAATTGTCGACGATGTCGGTGCACGACACTGCCATACATTCTATGTCCGTGTGCGGAACGCCAGTCACGCAGTTTCGGCAAGTTGTGAGCTTCAAATTCGACCGCAAAGTTGTTAGTTGGCATAAAGGCGGTTCGTCTTGGCTGCTTGGTTGCTTCTTCCTTGGTTGCTTCTCACGGAAGCAATTGTATGCCATGACTTTAAAAAATGCATAAAACATGATAAAATGGCCATCATGGACTTTTTTTAATTGTGCCATAAGAAAAGGCAGGCCTTGCTTTGCGATCTGTTCTAAAACACGTATAACCGTAAAGACTTTGGGTTGGCTTTGACCGATTGTTTGACCTTGCTCAACGAGACTCGTAGCCAAAGGGGGAAGGGGTTATGCGACGGGGACGGCTGGGTGCAACTTCCTTGTGGCTTGAGCCATGGGTGCCATCTTGACAAGTTTTTTAGATTTGCATGAGGAAGACTCTAGACAGACTGCTTTTGAGCACGTAATAGCTAATTTCTCCGAGAAAGGATGGTTCACTGTTAAATAACAGGAAACGGGCATTGAGCACCGATGGGCACGCCATCACTCGACTAAAGCAGCTTGAAGGAGGATCGGAGAAGGCTGAAGCTTGTGCAGTGCAATATGAAATGCGTTAGGTAGTAGTATCCAACCACAAGCGAGCGTATTTCAAGCCGTGAGGAGGTGTAATAAGAGGGTCCTGTTCGATGAAACATGAGTCGTTTTTATACGTAAACACGATAAGCTAGACACCCACCGTGTAGTCGGGCACCTGCAGTAAAGCTGCTTATGCAGCTTTTACCAGAAAGCTGTCCAGTTTTATCTGAAATAAGAAAATGGAATTTTATTGAATAGAATTGTTGTATTGTAATGGGTGTAAGGCCCCTGTGCCGGGCTCTGAGCCTGTGCTGTAGTAGAAGAGCGTGCATAGAGTAGTGGAGCGATGGGGCACCCTGGCTTTTGGCTTCGTAACGAAATGTGTCATGCGGAAAGCGATGTAGCTGCATGGCGCTTTCGGCTGGGCGCAAACTCCGAAGGGCTAGTCCAACTGCCGGAGGTTTTAGAAGATCAGGATAAGTCAAACGTAAGCTCTGAGAAGCAGGTTTCTAGCAGAGAAAGGCAGGACATATGAAAACAATGTGAGGTTTATAGGCTGTGAAAGGCGTGTATTCAAAACTCCAAAAATGGGTACGCAATTATGCACCTACAACTCGTATGCAACCTGTCTTCTGGAATATTTGTCTTCAACGCAGTGCACTGCTCCATAGCGTTGTGCAAAGTAGCAAATATCATCCTGGGGAACCACCAAGTCTTATCTTACTTTGTCTCGACGATATAGGCGGCGTAGAATTACAAGTCAGACCTAAAATTAAGGTATACTGGGAGGGAACTGAATATTCAGTGACGACCGCTATCTGACTAAACATTTAAAATTTCCCACTGCAGCCAATATGTGGAGCCACACTGCCATGATTTTAGCATTCAAGTGAGCTGTGAAGCCTCAGAAACATTTGGCGCTGAAACACAAGTGCACGATACCGGGCTGTTCTTTCAAAACCCAGTTCAATGTGGCTGTGGCTTCGTCATGTGAAGCTTTAGCACTGGTCTTGTACTGGGAGATGTATGTTTATATTTACGTGGTGGTCTCTTGTAAGGTGGCAGCGCTTTCCTTATGAATCATTACACGAGAAGTCGAGAAGACTTATGGGGTGCGCTTTACTATTGCGAGTCGGTACCAGCCCTGATAAGAGAGTTGATGTAAATGCCGGAGGTGGGGTGGTTTACTGGTCCAACAATTTTGAACGCTCTGCTTAGTGTTGCGCCTCGGCTTGCGTTTGTATCCTGGAGGGCTACCATTGGCATGGGGGCCTTTAAATCTTTTAAATTTCCGGTCGCCATATCATGTTTCCAACAATTTTGAAGCGGCAGTTCCTGCCCGAAGAAAATATTCAATCAAACACGGTGATTGGCTTCTCACCATATAAGCAATCTGAAACATACAAAATCCCTCTTATTTAATAAAATCAATGACTCAAGTATTGCTTTAGAACATTTTTACATACGAATTACTCAACTTAAAAAATATATGATGTTTACGGTTTGTACCCAGGCCATTAGAAAAGAAATGAAAGATTCTACTTCAAAGTTACATAGTTTCGGGCGTTGGCGCCTTTATAGCGGTTGGTGAAAAATGTCGCAAGTGTTGAAAGTTAATCACTAGGTGGCAGTTGCTGCTTTCACTTGCTGCATTGTTGCTGCATTGTTCCCGAAACGGAATGCTCCTCCATTGCATATGTTTCTTAGAGTAAAGTGAGCTATGCTGAAAGAATTACAGGTTCGGGTCTAAATGGCGAATCCATGGTTGTGGATGTCAACTTTGAAGAAGACTGCAACTTGGCCAACGCCACTCAGAGTGCTAGGGCCTAGCCACAGCTCAATGACGGGTGGTTTGGCCGACGCCACGGAAATTGAGACATATAGGGGCAAAGTGTCGCCGGGCATGGCTTTATTAGGTGTTCTGGTGAGGGAGGCACAGATGCAGATATAGCTATTGATACCATATGGAAGATTTTTTGCTAAGTCATGTGCAGCCACTCCTGCTGAATTCCTACTGTTCGTATACACCAGACATACGTCCCGTTATTCGGATTGTTGCAAAATGTTACATAACTAGTCATCCCTTGGTGATCTGTCTGTGGTCTCTAAAAAAAATTCCGAGCGCCTTAAGCCGAGGTTGCAGAGAGCCACATTTCTCGACGGTGTTCGTGCAGCACGGCGTCCTTTGTTCACTGCGCTGCACTACACGAAGCGAAGGTACAGCAGCCCCCACCCGCTCAACGCAACAGTCGACGCTGCATTTCTGTCAGTGTAGCTAAACATACAAATGCGCTTGAGGAAAACACCTGACAGCCACAAAAGCTCTGAAGTCTACTATCTCAGCTTTGAAATTGCGAGAAACCATTAGTACTTGCTTAGAACCTATTTTCACTCGTTTTGATGTGATGCGCAGGCCGGTGTACTTATATAGTTAAAAGAAAGCGAAGATGTGGTCAAGCTGCACCGTGGGCGTGCATAGAACTAGTTAAACACAAATATTCCAGCAACCATTACAAAACAAAAGGCAGCAATGAGGAAAAAATTACACCCATCTCCCCGAAGTGAACCATGAGTAGGATGCGGAGCGTCATGGGGGTTCCGTTTGCGTTTCCGTTATGTTTGTTAACCAAATTTGGTGGAAATGTAGTGAACCCCGTAATGCTCATATATCCTACGCATGGTTCCCTTCGGGGAGATGGGTGTAATTTTCCTTATTGTATGCGTATATACGCGAGTGAGACGAGATTGAAGTGGTATCTAAAGTCTTTATTTAGGTTTGCACGTCTTCTTAGTTTGAGTATGGCGGCCTTATGGTCGCTGAAGTGCACAGTCAGTGGATCTCATAGCAGCGGTTGTATGCAGTCGTCGCCGATGCAGTTGGTAAAGAAGAGATCGATACACGTTCCGTGGATTGTAGTTGGGTGTAATTGCTGTTAGTGTTTGCGCTGATGCTCTCACTTAATTGCGTCAGCACACTCACTGACCAGGCTGTTGCTTCCATCGTACTTCATCTGAAGAATCACGGAGTCAAGCGCAAGGACAACCGGAGTTGTTGTTGTTGTTGTTATTGTTCCTCTTCTATGGCACGTACCCACGTGGGGGATTGGCCACGAAAAGGTGGTATGCGGATTCCGGATCACCGCCGACGCCATGGGACATACCCCCGAGTATAAGACGTAGGGGATTGGCCAAGAAACAGTGGTGTGCGGACGCCGGACCACCGCCGACGCCGCGGGACATCCCCCCGAGCATAAGACGCTCCGCATCTAAAAAATCCCACCTGATCTTCCCGCACGCGAACGCCCTTCGACAATTCCTAGTGGGGGTGTCCAATTTGCAGTCGGGAATGCACCGCGGATAGACCGTTGGTATAGTCCGAGGATTCCGCGAAGCCATAGGAATACATGGCAAAATCGAATGCCGTATTGCTTCTCGATGAGAACGCGGGGAGTGCAATAGACTTTGAATGGAGGAGCCACCGTGAGTCAAAAAGCATTTATAAACAAGTAGTTTCTGCTTTCAAAAGAGCCAAGATCATGTCGGGGAACGTCGCGGGCACGACTGATGTGAAGACATTCCGCAACGGCCAAACTGCCTAAAGGGTTGTCATCGCTATTGTGGGCCGCTTCCTTCTTCAGTCGCTGCAATCCCCTCAGTATCTCTCGGTTCTGCAATGCCAGCATGAATTAAAATGGAAAATACAGGTGCTCTAAGTTTTCAGTCCTTAATATAAACGCTCAGCGTATGGCTGTTATGAATCATCGGGATCAAAATAAACGCTGAAAGGGCAGAATTCTGGCTGATTGGGGAGACCTTAAAAGGACCAAATACCAAGTTGTGCTCACACGAAAGTTCAACTGCCCCGAAGCCCCCTCAGCGTTTATTCGACGTCGAAAGATGCTACAATTGCCAAGCAATTACGAATTTAAAAACTCATTTAATTCCTCGGGTCATTTTATGACATTTCGCGTAACGTAAATGGAGGCCGGAAGCCAGTGAGGCAGTGGTGTGGTCTAGCAGTGAAACAAAGCCTACCGAGCGAACCATCGAGGCCGCAGGATCCACTGGTAGTGCTTTCGGCGCCTACGAGAAAACAACTTGCCCACCCTACACTCAATCTTGATGCCGCCAATCTTTCGTTAATCCTGGTGCCGCACGGGGCGTGAAGTGGTAGGTAAACAACGTGGATGTGCCGCGCGACCTTTTACTTTACCTGCAAACCGTCTAGCCGACAGCGAAATCACCACTACAACGACGACATGTGCGCTCTTTTGATTTCCATTGTTGTTATTAACAGTCGGATGTTTAGTCTCTTCGATGAAGTCGGCTTAACAACGTGTCGCCATCTGTTAGTTTAACTTGTAACAGCGTCCAACACTTAATGTCTGCGTCCCGCTACTTCGGCACCGCGACGTGCTTTTAGTGGAACGTTTCGTCAGTTTTCCGTCGCGATATCGTAACGCTTATTGCGCCACCTTTTGATCTTTGGCGAAGCGAGTGGCCTATTAACACATCTACCAGAAGTGTGGCAAGAGCTTTTACGAGCACCCAAACTAATACCAACAAACGCCTTGGCGCCATTATGGAATTAAAGAACCTGGCTAACATTATAGAAATTTCGTTTTATCTAAGTCCGCACCAAAGTGAAAGCATAGCAGCACACAACGCCCGGAATCGATAGACTTGATTTGGCGCACACATTCTTTCAACTTCCAGAGAATGAAGAAACGGTTTCGAACAAACTCATTGCCCTGTCATGCGCTTTGAGGCGGAAGCACGATATTAAAAGGCGATAGATTGCCTCGTGCTTGTCGTAAGGGTAGCACTGGCTTCTTGCGATTTACTACGGCGAACAAGTCACTTCACTTAAGCGCAAGCCGAGAAGGTTTAAAAAAAAATTTCAAATGAATCATGACGAATGGGAGAAGCACTGGGGATCATTCGTACCGTAAATCACCCGTGAGAGTGCTTACTGCTGCTAAAAACGATTTCCAATCCAATACAATCCAATCCCATTCAAACTAATCCAATCCAATCAAATACAATCCATTTCAATCCAATCTAATACAATCCAAATCAATCTAACACAATTCAATCCTATCCAATCCAATGCTCGTCGCGCATGCGCCGTACGGCTATCCAGGAGCACTCTCTCTCTCTTTCTACTCTTCCACCCTCTCTCTCTCTTTAACCTTTCGTGAACATTTATTTTGTTCTTGTTAATCTTTTGTGCACCTTGTCTTTACAGAAGTTTTATTTTACACGGTGCTGGTCTCTCTCCCTCCCTCTCTCTCTCTCTATCTGTCTCTCTATCTCTAACCTTTTGTGAACCTTTTATTTTGTTCTTGTTAACCTTTTGTGAACCTTTCGTTCACAGATGTTTCGATTGACATGGTGCTGTGCCGTGAGCACGGACGCCGGACAGAAAGCCTCGGCCTCAAGGTGCTTCGCCCCTAAAACATCGCGCACAGTCTACACACCCTGTGCTTTTTGAATCGCCGCTAGCGGTAATGCCAACGTAGTAAGCACGGTCTACCCACAGGAGGACGCCGTGGCATTTCCTCGCTAAGCAAACGCGACCAGAGCAGACACACAGCTTCGGCCGCCGGCCTTGGTAAAGAACTTCGTTCCAGCAGACAGCGCTGCGTGATGGAACAAAAAACTTGTTGTATCAGACGCAAATTACTATACAATTAAGAGCCAAATCATGGAACACCGTGGCGCTATTCGCCGCCGTCAAACGACGGCGGTTGAACGCGAAGCTTTTCCGTAACGAATTCGGTGGTTGTCGTCCGTGTTTTCCAAACTACTGCGACCATGTCGAAACGATGCAATTGAATAGAATTTGGATTAATAATGCGAGGGAACCAGTTACGAATCCGGTCACATGAAGCGTTTTTTAAGTTTCACTTCGGCGTACCGGCGCTACAGACGCTATCAATGAGAACACTAAGCCTCGCTGTAAAACGGAGATTACAGTCATGTGACCACGCCGAACCTGGAATAACCATCGATACTGCCATTGGCGCCGTGGTTTTTCCGGCTTGAATTGCAACTGTACATTTATGATTGTTTATGACTTTGAAAGTTAACTTGCAAGGCGAGATTTTGTGTTTTTTGAGAGCTTGTGTGCGCTGTTCTCGTTCTGTTGTTCTTCAGGTGACTCTTGGCACATCCGCTCAACCGCCGTTTACGTGATGTCTGGAGGGCTACTAATTGCTTCATGTTTTATTTATTTATTTATTTATTTATTTATTTATTTATTTACAGATGCTGCTGTCTCGATACACGAGACAGCAGTCATGCTTTTTACGCAAATATTTTCACGGTACTGCCCCAGAGAGTGGTATATTCGTTTTCTGGGGACGCCGATATATCTATTTAAAGTAACTTCGGTTATGATTTCAGTGTCCCTTTACTGGCAAGGGTCAGAATGACGCAGGTTCACCGCTTGCTGTTTTGTTTACGCCTGTCAATCTCCCTATCTTACCTAGATTGACGGCCAACGGCATTTCATCTGCCGCCCCACGTCATGCGGCTGCCACCGGTCGTCGTTCGCCGACTTTTCGTCGAGTACTCGCTCCATGTGTGGGTCACTGTTCCGAGCGTTTACAAACGGCGCACCATAGAGATGACCTTAGATAAGAGTGGGGTCACAAATCTTGTTTACTGAACGTCGGGCATGAATACATATGGGTGCAGTGAAGCACTGTATATATAACTCTATATAAACATTTCGTTTGTGTTTCAAAGGTTCGTGTGGGCACCAATTATATCCGCCAAGCACGCAGCTTTTTGTGGCTTTGAAGCATCACTTTTGACATTTATTATTGCAAAGGTCGCGTATGCTGTAAGAACGTCGCTGATCGGAACTAGAAAAAAAGGTCATGCTCACAGCATAAAGATCCCGCAGCCGTGGCTTGGTGGCAAATTTGCTGCGCTAAAAGGCTACTCCGTGGGCTCGTGTCTTGCCTCAGGGTAGGGTTTCCTAGTGGAGGCGAGAAAATAAAACTGGCGTGTAGGGCCCGCGGGCTAGAAATATCGCAATTTGGTTGAAATGTCTAATGATGGCACACGTTGTGTACCTCTAATGTTGGAAACAAACTTTTGTATACCCACTGAAGCTTTCTTATCTAGTGTTAGTAATATTGTCTTACTGATTGAATAAAAGTTACAAAACAGTAAGCGCAATGTTCATGCGCTCTCCTAGTGGGAGGGTTCCCAGTTCAGGCTACCTCAGTGTTTACTGCTGGTATACGCACCCTCCATTAGCATACGCTGGAACACTGGGCCGAGCTGGTCAGCGGTATCTAAACACTGCTCTGGTGTTATGTGGGCAGTGGGGGAAAGTAAGAACGGGTGTGTGTGGTCAGGCAACAGAGTGAATACTTATGGGAAGTGCTGAAAGGTAGCTATTACGGAAGAACGACGCAAGGCAGACCTGGGCCATGGCTGCCCTTAGGGGGGACGATTACTTGACTGACATGGTCTACACGATGATGGTGGTTATGATGATGATTTTCGCATAGCCATGGGGAGATTCAACAGTAGCTATGTACTGCGTGGAAAATACGGCGTGGAAGAGGTTGTTGTGAGGATACGTCTTCTGGAGTTTTTGGAGTGTGTTAGCTTTTTGTCGGGAGAGTTTTTTTGTGGAGGTAATTATTGAAGACGATAGCCTTTTTTGGACTACTTGAACACGTCAATTTTGGTCTGTCTGTCTGTCTGTCTGTCTGTCTTTTGTCATTCTTTCCCTCGATTCAGACGCCAGCCGAAAGTTAAGGTAGTTGTTGAATGAGGTGCTTATATCGGCAAAGCCATTTCTAAGTACCTAGATCTTGTGGCAGCGTTCATACTTGTCAACATTGTTGAGCAAAAACAAAGTATGACGCATATATCAGGTAAAACATGAGTACATAAATGATATTTCCAGTACACTTTTAATAAAAAAATATATGCGTATTTGATTTGGGCCATAGCAAAAAAACAAAAAACACTCGCAAATGCACCGATTGGAACCGCGAAGCGTACCACCTAGGTTACTGGTAGGTTACGGTGGTACCACCTGGTGGTTACTGGTGGTACCACCTAGGTTACTGGTGGCGCCGCCTAAAATCGGCCTTGTGTTAAAATTGGCCTCGTGTTCCTGGCCCTCGCCTTATTTCTGCCTGTAAGGCTTTTAGTTCTACGCGTAACGATTTAATGATCACTTTTAATTTTGCCTTCCTTTCCTGAATTCGGTTGTTTTTGGCTTTGACCTGGGCGCAATTCTCTACTTGGGTGTTGGCGTGTGTCAGCAGTGGGAAAGGGCAATTGTAGCCAGGTCACCCGATTTTGTTGTGATGCCTTCACTGGTACGTTCTCTGGACAGATCAAGAAACGTCGTCTTCATCATGATAGGTCGTCTTCATCGCGATCTCGATTGGAACCGGATCACGGCCGTTTGCGACGGCTTCTACCAGCGCTATCTCCTCTCCGTTGCTCCGTGGCCTTGAACTGGTTTCCGACGCCACACTCGGTTCCGTCTCTCATTTCAGGCTTGAATCTCTTGCTGGTGGTGCATTATTTATTTTTAAGATTGACAGGTGGGAAGTATCTACGCGGGCGACCCTTGCCAGCTACCAGGTGACCTTTGTAAAGTGGGCTACTCGGCTTGCCGTCGGGCTCAGTACCCGGTATTTGCTTCGCCGTAGTCACGACAGAAACGATGTCTCTGGTTGGGGAAGACTACTTTGGAATGTTACTTTTGGAATGTTACTTTTTTTAGAATATTACTTTTTTTCGTTCGCAAGTGTCCGTGTGTTTCCCAGGGCCATGGCCAGGCGGCGCTACCAAAGGCACATAAGTATCTTCGGTAGTGCACTCTGCGGTTCGTATTTGCTTTCCCTATGACGCTACGGTGCGACGACATTGCACACAGTAGTGCATTAGTGCATAAAGGAGTGGTGCGGCGATATTTGGAATAGTTGAAGAATTTTTCGTGAGTGAACCACCGCTCGGTTCGCGCTCAAACTTCACATGAATGTTGCATTTTGTGGGCTATTTTTTTGACACCGGGAACAACGACGGTACTTACCTGTTTATTCTGAAAAAAAAACATCACCTATGGGAAAACGGCGGCTGATTTGGACGTGTGAGCCATCGGAAGTTGATCGTGGAACGACGGCGCCACCTAAGGTACGCAGGGCAAAACGCACCTTTGGTATTCATGGTAGGAAGGTGCCAAATCGTGCAGCAGACACTGAGGAAAGAAAAGTTTAAGAGGCAGCGTCACGTGAAAATTCTGAGGCCTAGTCATAAAAATAAAAAAGAAAAACTGATGGGAGTTCCACCATCACGTGACAGGCAAGCGGTAGTTTTTTGCGCCTCACGTGGCCGCCGTTCGGTCTGTTCGCTCGGTTGCCGGGCCGTTCAACGTTGGGGCCGTCCAGCTATTCGGGTTTCGGCGCCGAGTTGCCCTCCGGGCGTTGCGCGCAGCGCTGCCTGCAACCCGAAACGCGCAGCGGGCTGATCGTGCGGGCACAGTAGTCGGACGGGAGAGACGGAAAACATCTTTATTTATTGAGCTTTCGGACTCATCCACATTCACGCCGCAGTCGAAGAGTTGTGTGCCACCGCCGTGCAAAAGTGGAGATGACAGAGTACGACATTCGTGCCTTATCTTTTATTTCACAAACCGCACCGCACTTTCTTGGTTCTGGACAATTTATCTTTTCAACTCCCAGGCCTATAGTCTAGAATTCGTTCTTCCCATATACCTATCACACGGATAGAGCAGTCCTCGGAAAACCAGCCCGCGTACTGCCTGTGACGTGAGGCGGAAAATGATCCGTTCTTCCCGCTCCCGCACCAAACATCAGCGCTTCTGGACCTTTTGTTTTCCAATTCACTGAAGGAGACAGCAACGCACCACCAACGTCATCCCCACATTGCGGCACCTACAACGTGTCGCCATACCGGAGCATCGATAAGGCGAAGGCAAATGCGAACCGGAGCACCAATAAGGTAAATGCGCACGCGAGTGACGGCGTGAGTGTAATGCTCAAATGCGAGTGAAACCAAAGCTTTTTGCACCGCCTCTTGGCTGTTAAGACACCCGTTACAGCGCCATGATGTAAAGGGAAGGTGGCGCGATGACTCCCAGCAGTATGCCAAACGCAATCGTCAAAGCACAGCAGGCAAACACAACGCACCTGTAGGCCGCGCCGTGCTTGTGAATGTTTACGGCGGCGCATTCCAGCAAAGCCGGTCGTTGTTCGAGCGATAAACGTCAGAAGTTGAATTCGTCTCGCAGCTCGTGAAGGTGCTTCCTGAGCATGGGACCTACGTCTTGTATCGCTTTGAACAGCGACACTACTTACACGATACGAGGGTGGGAGCGCAACGCTGGCGAAAAATCTCACACGGCGACTTCGGCGCCGGCGCTCGGCTCCACCTCAACCGGCAGCCATGAGCGGCAGCATCGAGGAAGAAAAAGTTAGGAGACAGCATGACGTGACGCAGCTAGTCTTCGCAAGCCCAGCTTCTCTGAAGCTGCTCCCTCCGTCGTTTCTCTTTCTCAGCCGCCTGAGTCGGCCCAGCACGTGACCTCCAATGTCGGCTGGGCTGGTGGTGGCGGCGGCGGTCTCCGACTCCGGCGCATCTGTCGTGTAGCCATGGAGGAAAGAAAAGTTTAAAAGGGAGCGTCACGTGACAATCATGAAGCCTAGTCATAAAAAATAAAAGGGAAAGACTGATGGGAGATATTCCACTCACGTGACAGGCAAGCGGTAGTTCTTTGCGCCTCATGTGGCCCTTCGCCGACGCTGCGTGCGTGCGTCTATCCGTTTGGTTGCCGGGCCGTCCGCGTATTCGAGTTTCGGCGACGAGTCGTTGCGCGCAGCTCTGCCTGCAACCCGAAACGCGCAGCGGCCTGATCGTGCGGGCAAAGTGGTCGGACGGGAGAGGCAGAAAACATCTTTGTTTACTGAGCTTTCGGACCCGTCGAAGTTCACGCCGCAATCGGAGAGTTGTGTGCCGCCGCCGCGTGCAGAAGTGGAGATGATCTTTTCAACTTTGCCGCTCAGGCAACGTTGAAAAGATCAGGCATTCTAGGTAATCAGCCATTTATTGCCAAGGCGCAGTCAGTCCACAATTCAGTAAGGTCCCTCCCAGGCGTAATCTAGCATTCGTTTTTTTTTTTTCGTATACGTATCGCACCGATCGAGCGGTCCTCAGCGGACAAACAGCCGTACTGCTTGCGACGCGAGGTGGTTACACCCAACATAAGGGTTCTGAACCCTTTGTTTTCCAGTGCACTGTAGTAGGTAAAAACGTACCACCACGCCGGAGCTCCGAAAAGGCAAACGTATGCAAAAGCGCGCGCGAGCGAAACCAAAGCTAGTCTCACCACCTCCCTGCCGACACGACACTCGTTACGCGCGATAACTCAGCAGACTGCCAAACGCAATCGTCACAGCACACCTGGCAAACACCGCGCAGCTGTAGGCCACTCCATGCTTGTGAATGTTTACGGCAGCGCGTTCGAGCGATCCAACGTCAGAAGTGAAATTCGGCTTGCAGCTCGTGAGGGTGCTTCCTAAGAATGCGATCGAAGTCTCGACCCTCGCTTTGAACAGCGACAGCGGCAGTACTTCCACGATACGAAGCTTGGAGCGCAACGCTGGCGAACAATATTGTACTGCTTGTACGGCGCCTTTGGCGGCGGCGCTCGCCTCCACTTCCCCGGTAGCCAGCCGGAGCCACTAAATGCTACCGCGGGCCTGAGCGTGGTGGATTTTCCATAATGCATTGCGCGGGAGGAGCCCAAGGAGACGAGAAAGCAGCTTCAGAGGAGGTTGGCTTGCCGAAGCTGGGCCGCCTGACGTGATGCTCCCTCCTAACATTTTTCTTCCTCCATGGCGGTAGCTTTTCCCCGTCCTTCCTGCATTTGTCTGCTCGTTGATCTCATGCCCACGTGCGGGCAGGAGTGCCGCGAACGTGTGAAAGACAAAAGCCTTGGGAAAAAAACCCGCCCGCATCTTCCCATGGGGGGAACTCGAGTAAATGCGTCGCAGAGTGGGGGGGGTATCGCGTGAATGTTGCGTAATTGGGTATGGTTTGGGAAGGCTTAATTGTTATTTCGTCTTTAATATTCTTATTTATTGAATGAAGGAGAAGCGAAGGCAAAGTGTGTAAAGTTAAAGTCTGTCTTTATTGCTTTGTGCCGTCAAGCAAAGCGTCAAGTCAAGCGAAAGCCAAGCAAAGACGCCCTCGACTGAATTCCGATCGCGCGCTCCGCCGCTATATACACACCGCCCGTGTTCGAGGGAGAGGAGTACGGGGGAGAGACGCGCATGCGCACACTTCCATACAGAAGCGCACGAACTTTCCCCTAACCCACCACGCCGTTATCACGTGTACACGCCCTGCCGCCGTTACTGTGGAGCGCGACGCAGCGCACGGGTAGCTACGACGCATGCGCGCACAGACGCGCTCACCCGGCACCTCCGCAGCTGTTGTTGAGAGCGACGGAGAGCACGGGGTACACGCGCTCCTCCCGCACCGCCGCACCTGTTGTTGAGAGCGAGGATGGTACGGCGGAGGGACGTGCACCTGCGCCTCGACGCGACGCGCATGCGCAGTGAGCGTGTGGACGGCGCCGACAACATCGACGAGTGACATCGCGAGCCTAAGAAATGCTCGGCATTTCAATTTCCGGGGGCGCACGACGTTAAAGGGGAACTGACACAAAATTTTGAAGGCGAGATAACTTCGAAGATAGATTGGTGGGAACACATATACATCATCTGCAAATTATCTACGGGGAATACCGCCTAGAACATATTTAAAATCAATTTTAAAGTGTGCGAAACGCAACCGACCTGCCTCAACTGGGCACGCTGATAATGCCACGCGTGCTTCACAAGATTGTGCGGGTGCCGCTGTAGTTTATCGGATGCTCTACTATCACTACTTGGTTGACTCGAGCAGCTGGAAACTTGACAGCGAGCTAGCTCGAGCCGTCTGGAATAGCGCCCCACTGGTGCAGTAAGGCTAATAACCACAGCACTTTAGGTGTAAACTTCCAATTTTAAGGTTTACGACTTTAGGCCTCATGTCACATCTTGGGGTTTAACATATTAAACCAGATCCCACTAAAAATGTTCACTCAATGCCAAGCAGGACGTACCGATTGGCACCGTAGACAACAAACCCAAATGTTAGTCCTACGGAGTGCAGTCCCGAGAGTTGGTATTGTGGGTATTCTAAAGCAGTGGTGTGTACCTACAGAGTAGCACTTAGACGCAGTGAGGGATCGGCCCAACAAAGAATCCATTACGAGAATGCTTCGCGTTCAAGTATTGTCGTTGTTAGACGGAGGGGTGCAAGATTTTTCCTGAAGCGCTTGGCTTTACGTTTAATGTATAATGAATGTTACCCGTATAATGTTACGCGTACCGTAAATTTGGAAGTCTTCTTAACTTTATTGGCTGGAAAATTTTGCAGACAGAATAAATTTTTTCTTTCAATTTATTCCACACGACCTCAACACTGTGCTCAACAAAATTTGTACAGGTATTTTGAAAATACTGAAGAACTGGTGCATCACTAGCTGTTGTGAATTCTTTCACAGTGTTAAGACGTCTTTAAAATTACATAAAAAATTCAGGGAAGTTGGCACGCACTGGCCGGACTTTAATGGCGAGCTGTTGTGGGTGAGCATTGCCGGAAACATTGTGACGTTTCGGTATCCCTATTTATTTACATAGCTGAGGTGCTAGTAGTCGTCATCATGTGCATAGTAAGAGGTCTTCGTCTTCTTCGCAGGGAGGGGTGGATGAAAAATCATCCTCAGCACTGTAGACTTCCACCAGCTCTTCGTATCGTCGGAAGTCATCGAGTAGTCTCGGGAAGGAGTGGCGGACTCGTAGCCATGCCTCCAATTATCCAAAATGGCTTCTAGAGAATGCCGCGCCCGTGGTGATCTCTCCCAACGAGGTGTCTTTACATCTTTAGCATTATTGCAGCAGTCTTCTTTTGACTTGCGGAGTAGCAGTTGACGACAGCGGTGGAGTTTTCTTTTGTTGTGGAAGCCACTGCGCGACTCGGGGATTCGGCGTCCCCGCCAGGCACGCGCTCTCGAGCTCTTGCCATTTCCTCGTTCCTTGTAGTTTTTACCAGTTTCGTCGTGTCCGCTCCGGGGGACTTTCTTCGGTGGACTTATTCTTGCGCCAAGTAGTAAACCTTTTCTTTTTGTGCGACACGTGCGCGACCCTTTTTTGCGCACAGTGTGTCAGATTCGTTTGGGTGCAGCACTGCCCGAGTTAGTTGTTTCCTGTTGTGGTTATGGTGGCGGAATCCATGGCTACCTACGTGAAGTTGTCGATGCCACAAGTTTTCTTTGTGCCCGCTTCACCTTGGAATATTTATGTCATGTGCCGAGGAAGAAATTGTATAACGATCTCGTGGATACGGTTTTGCCGATCCCACTGATGTTCTTCGGCGCGTGAAAAAAATGCCAGCTCTGGCTATGTTAAATCGTTTTTCTTTAAATTGCATGTGGGTGTACTACTGTAAAAACATGGCTGATTGAGGAAGGTTCATTTGTGCCTTGGGGCACTGATTGCTTCCCATGAAAAAAGCCAGAACACGTGCCCACAGATTGTTGGGACGGGGTCTTCCTATGGGGGAGAGAGAGAGAGAGAGAGAGAGAGAGAGAGAGAGAGAGAGAGAGAGAGAGAGAGAGAGAGATAGAGAGAGAGAAAGAAAACGTTTATTTGAGCTTTCTAAGGTGGGAGTGGTTCCCTAGTCCGGGAATCCATCAAGTGAGCAGAGAGCCTTCGCTCTGGATGCCAGGAGCTGCTGGACGTCCAGACGGTCGCTGGTCACCAGGTTTTCCCACAGCTCAGGGGTGGGAAGAGGGGATTGGAGAGGTGGAAGTTTGGGATTTCACACACACTGTATTATAACATGAGCTAGAGTTCCGGGTTGTGAACAAAACTGGCATACAGCAGAGTATTGAGTTGGAAATATACGATGCAGGCCTATGGGACGTGTTACAGCGTACCTTAAAGAAAGATTTTCCCGTGGATAGCCATGGAATTAGGTTTTTAGCCATAAAAAAATTAAGGTGAATATTTTTGTGAAAATATCCGCTACGTAGTCTAGGTGTTGAAAGCCGAGCCTAGTCCACCCGAGTGGGTGACTGTGCTGGACAGCGTGGCGACAGAGAGAGAGAGAATCAACTTTTACTGAGCCCTTTAAATAAGGTGTTTGCGCGCAGGCACCAGATGGGGTGGGTCCCTAGTCACGGGACCCATATGTGTACAGCAGCTCCTGGGCCCTGGCCACCAGTCCGTACTGAGTGGCGAGGTCGGGGCTGGACAGCAAGGTCTCCCATCGCTCGAGGGGGTTGGGGATAGGGGTGGGTGGAAGGGAAGGTGGGGGGGTCTTGAGTTTTGTGCACTCCCCTATGGTGTGCGCGAGAGTGCCTCTCTTCTCCTTGCAGAACGGGCACGAGCTGTCGTGCTCGGCCAGGTACATCCTGTTCAGGAGCACAGGATGCGCTAGGGAACCCCCATGCATGCGACGAACGATCGTCTGCTGTCGTCTGTCCAGCTGCGGATGCGGACCGGGAAGCCTACATCACTCGTTTCGGTACATTTGGACAATGTCTTTGTAGCTCGTGGCGGGGTGCGGTAGCTCGTCCTCGGCCCGGATTGACATTTCTCGGGCGTGGTGGTCGGCAAGAAGGTTGCCTTCCACCTGCGAGTGAGCCGGGACCCACACGAGCTTGATCGCTCGTCCCGGTGGTCTTCCTTTGTTCAGAATGGCTAGTGCCGCAGGAGAGACTCTCCCCCTCCGGTAGCGCGCGTATGCTGTCTTGGAGTCGGTTACCACGGTCTTCGCCTCCGGCGTAGCCAGGGCGAGGGCCACGGCCACCTCTTCTGCCTCGGCCGGGTCCTTTGTGCGCCCCGACGCACTGGTGACCAGCTTGTCGATGGTGGTGACGACCGCCGTTGCTTTCGTGCCGTGTTTCGGGAGCGAAGCGTCGACGTAGAGTACCCGAGGGTCCTCTTCTAGCTGCCGCCAGAACTTTGGCCCGCGCCGATCGCCTCTCGTCGTGCCTTCCCGCTTGCATGTTACGGGGGAGGGGTTTAGTCTCGATCGATTTTTGCCACTTCTTGGGTAGCGCTACCGTCTCTGGCTGTGGTTCGATCTGCCATCCGATCTTTCTCAGGACGGCCCGGCCGTGCTCGGTCTTGCTCAGCCGCATTCGTTGGTTCGACAGGTGAGCCTCGATCAGCTCTTCCGCGGTGTTGAGCGTGCCCATGTCTATCAGACGTTGCGTCAACGAGTACATCGGCATGCCCATGGCGGTCTTTGTTGCTTTTCTTATGGTCGCGTTGAGCGCTTCCCTGTCCGCCTTCGTCAGCCGGAGGTACGGGGCGGAGTAGGTGACTCGCGACACGACGAAAGCCTGCACCAGGCGCAAGGCGTCTTCTTCCTTGAGTCCTCTGTTGCGGTTGGCAACTCTCCTGACCAAGCTCGTAATCTGTTCTGAAGTGTTCTTGATTTTTGTCAAAGCCGCCGTCGCCCTGCCGTCGCTTCGCAGCAACAGGCCCAGAATGCGGGTCTGCTCGGTCGGCTTGATGTGCGTGCCGTCGATGGAGATGGTCATGTTCGGCGGCCCCTCCTTCTTCGATCTGCCCGGTTGCACCATGAGCAGCTCCGATTTCTGTGGAGCGCAGCTCAGGCCGCAGGACTTAGCGTACTCGTGGACGGTCGTTGCCGCTCTCTGCAGCACCTCCTCCGCCCAGGCGTCTGAACCCGCGCGACTCGTCCACACCGTGATGTCGTCGGCGTAGAACGCGTGGCCCACGCCTTCAATCTGCTTGAGTAGTTCGGGTAGGGGAAGGAGGGCCAGGTTGAAGAGCAGAGGCGACAGTACCGACCCCTGAGGGGTGCCCCTGTCTCCGAGCTCCACGGGTTCCGACCGTTCCTCGCCTATTCGTATCGTAGCCGTCCTCTTTGTGAGGAAGTCCTTGATGTAGCCGAAGGTCTTGCGGCCGCATCCCGTCTTCCTTAGGTTCTCCAGGACGCTCGCGTGAGACACGTTGTCAAAGGCCCCCTTGAGGTCCAGTGCCAGTATCCCCCGCGGTGCGTTCTTCGTGGCTCGCTTGACTACTAGTTCGTTCAACTGAACGAGGACGTCCTGGGTGCTCAGGTGTTGCCGGAACCCGTACACGGTCGCCGGCATCTGTTCCGTGTCGTCCAAGAACGCTTGAAGTCTCCTGAGAACCATGCGCTCCACGACCTTTCCCACGCAGGACGTGAGCGAGATCGGGCGCATGTTCTCTATCGTCAGTGGCTTTCCAGGCTTCGGTATGAAACGTACCTCGGCCTCTTTCCATTCGGCAGGCAATCGCGAGCTCTCCCAGGCCTTGTTGATGTGACCCAGGAGCCCGTGCGCCGCCGTGCGCACGATCATTTATCAATGGAACTGTAGAGGCATACGCAACAAGGACTGCGAATTGTTACTTCATATAGAGAGCCTGGACCAGAAGCCGGACGCGGTGGCGCTGCAAGAGACTCACGGAAAACCGCGCCTGCCGGGATACGTGACGTACATAGACCCGACGGAGCGCGGCACGGCGATTCTGGTGCGGAACAACGTCGCCGCAACGCAGCACGTCACCGCGCAACACGGCTGCGAGCACACGCTGGTCGAGTTTCACTCAAGAACGATCGGTAATGCAGGGAACCAGTTTGTAATGAGCGCCTACTGCAGGCCGTCACAGAGGCATTACGATTTTGACAAGACCGTGAGGCAGGCGAAGAGGTTGGCGGGGAGCCGGCCGCTCCTGATCCTCGGCGACTTCAACGCCCCTCACCCAACGTGGGGCTACAGCCATCAATCGAAGAGAGGAAAAAGCGTGGCGAGACTACCGCCTTTTTAAACCTGAAGCACTAGCAAGGTATGTGCTGCAGTGCCTTTTCACGTGGTGTAATTTTGTTGATGTTTTGCATGTATGTATTGACCCAAACCAGGCAATAAAAAAACGTTTCTCTTCTTGATGCTGCACGTGCCGAGCACGCTCGACAGTCGCCTCGAGGCATGCGCGCACGCGCGCTCTTCCTTTTAGTGGTATTTGTTTCTGGAACGGCGAACTGATGGCTTGTACAACAGCTCCGCTGTTAAAAATGCTTGCGCGAAGTGTTCACATGAACGCTACTGTGTAGATGGCGAATGAAAAATTCAGAGTAGTGCTGATATTTTCAAAAATCTACCTAATATACGATCTGAAAGAGTGATGAGCGTCGCGATAATAATTACGATAAAAGATGATTATTACGCTTATGTGGCTATATTGTTTTATCGGCAATATTTTAAAGCAAAGCTTTCTACCTCTACCAGCCAACGGATCTTTCCTGGCGTGCCGGACAAGAAACTTCCAACACGGCTGCGGAGGGAAGGGCGGTTTTTACTCACAGAGCACAGTGTAGATGGCGTGGCGAATTTACCCAGCGTTCCCCGCGCACTCACACCGGCGGGCTCATCGGCACCACCCAGTATGGTCACCTGTTTAGCGACGGTTGTTTTCGGCCTGTGCACGCACAGCTTCGCGTCCATTGCGCGCTTCCTTCGCATGGCTTGAATAAATTGTTCGATAGCACCTCCTGGTTAACCAGGACCTGACGGAATTAAGTTGTACGGGAAAAATACGTTAAGGATTAGTTTGCATGGCAAGGAAAACAAAATGTAGAAAACACATGCAGACTTCTGTCCGCTAAAGAAACACTACCTTTTGCGCACTGGTTGCCACAAATGGGACTACGTTTTCAAAATGGGTGAATACCAATTCGGTTGTGTTTTAACAGGTATTACAAACGGCGAAAGGAGCAACTGGTTCTAGTAAATAGCGACTATAAGAGTTCCCTCAGCTTTGTCGCAATTCTCCAACTTACTAAACTAACTAGTTTATATCGGTATAAATGGGAGTCACTAAGCTCACATGCTGAATTGTTTCGGTGTCTGCGCTTGTGTCGCGCGGTAATGTAGCCCTTAGCTAGCACATTAGGATAGCTAGGTTCCGCTGCGCCACCCTTTGAATGACGGTCCTCTATGTTTTATTTCTGCCGACGCAGGTCTGGGCTACAGTGGCGGCATCCGGCGCTCTAGCCCGCCCGTAGCCGACGCTAATGCGTTTGGGACGCGCGCCTGCGTATTCTAGGTAACGACAGGCAGAATCTCTGGTTTCCCTCTTTGTAGATGCACGTCAGTAAACTCAAGTGATGTCGCATGGGCAATCCTTGTGGGTGTCGTTTACAGCTTTGCTTTCGCACCACCTTCACAGCGTGGATTGAAGCCAATTTTGTTTCAGCGTTTGACGATAAAACGTTCAGAGAACTAACGAGTTGTCCGGGTTGGCTATAATATTAGGATGCTGCCAAATCACTAAGAAATCCGACCTTTACCTGAAAAAAATTGTGTTTAGAAACAAAAAAAAGCCATCCGGTAAGACCTCATCGAAGGAAAGCGGGAATGCGATTAGTTGAAGAGAATGTTTTCAGTGATGCAGTCGCCATCCGAAGTTTCTGGCCAAAGCCACAGTGCACATTTTACGCGACATGATTCGTTTTTTCAGACTTTTCGTTCAAGCATAGTTATAGCAGTTTTACCTACTGCTATTCATTTAGAGCTTCGCTATTTTGATGCAAATGGCGGGTTTCTTTTAGGCGGAAGCGGCACTCAATCCTTCAAAAAATTCTGCAATTGCACATAGCTAACCTTTACTGCTATGATCTGTTTTTATTCTCTGAACAAGGAATCAATACTGTAGTTCCTCTAGGAACGGGCGCTCAATCCTTCAAAAAATTCTGCAATTGCACATAGCTAACCTTTACTGCTATGATCTGTTTTTATTCTCTGAACAAGGAATCAATACTGTAGTTCCTCTAGGAACGGGCGCTAAGTGTATCAGTTATTGTGTGGTACCTACAGTGTTTGTCTCCTTCGTGGGAGTATAATGTAAAGGTTTATATTGCGGCAGCACAATCAAATAACGTTTTTATTCCATTGGAATATATATATTATGGCTCATCTGTGCCCTGCACCAACACAAGAATGCTCAAGAGAGATGTAATACTGAAGAAATCGGTCTAGTCACAATTTTTATCCCCCACAAGAATGAGCTCGGTGACTCACAAAAAAAATGCTGCACTTTTATGCTGCCCAAGAACGAATGATTGTGCGTAAGATGCATATACCACTGCCCAAATGGCGTTATCGAATGCAAAACACTATGTGCAGCTCTGTCAGTATTTAGCAAATTTGTAGGCGCCAAAGAGCGTCCACCGGATTCACAGTCCGGGAACAGGGTCCTTGGTGTGAACTCTGTGTTCAAATTGATCATAGGTTGATTGATGCCATTGTTTGTTGCTTAGTGCACGCTCGAGCATGCACGAAGCTCAGGAAGCGTTGTCCATTATATCTTGGCTGCTATTTAAAATTTTCTGGGTATTGATCACTTTGCTGAATAACAGCAGTACCTTTCTGGTATGTCCCGCCTTAAAGCTAACGTTTCCATTTGACGTCTTACGACGGCAGTCGTTACAGGAAGCGCGACATGCACTAAACACTGTTTTGAATAAGTGCACAGAAGTACCTATTAGCGAAGTCAAAATTCAAAACGTCATGATGGGCTTCAAGTGTAATGCTTAACGAAACGTGAGGTAATAATCCGGAAATTTGGTCACTCGTATGGGTCATTTCTCAGAATATCTGTTTGATGCAGTAAGGATATGTGCTCGGGGGAAAAATGCGGCACCTATTCAAATGCGAACAAAGAATCTCACCATACAGCAGTGTGAAGATGCCTAGAATGGCGTCGAAAGTAGTTATGTCAGAGAATGCAGGTACAAACGCTTCTGTGTAATATTTCTTGCTGGCCGTAATTGTAGCGCACTGGCCAGCGGTGTATTTGTACAAATGCTTGCTACGAGCCTAGGAATTAAATTACCTTGTGAACCCGACTCTTGGTTGCGGATGGCACATAAGCCACTGGGATATATAACATAGGTCGTGTAACTTCGAACGGATGCGTATATAGCTTTTTTGTGATTTTGCTGGCCGTAAACGTGAACTACCCGTCTACATTTTATTAAACCCTTATACATTAAAAAGGGAACGGTTTGTTTACCATATTCATTGTGCACTATTGGTTGGCTGCGAAGAAAGGCTAGGTGATTTTGTGTTTGACGTGGTGGCCTCACAAAAATTGAAGGTTAGAACGGAACGTTGTGCTGCAGTATATTTTGTAACATGCATGCTAATGTATGATGCCTTACTTTCTTCAGTGACAGTATATTTAAATCTTGCAACAGGATAGCGGAATCGTCGTTTACTTTAGTCTGGGTGACAATTCAAAGGACTGCTTTTTTGTGAAATTGTGACACGAAAAAGAGAGCTAGAACGTGTGAGGCCCAAAGTCTCGACAGAATATGCAATTTTGCTTTGAAAAATGGAACTGTAAATGAGTTTTATTGCTTGTGCAAGGAAATAACACCTGGCGTTTAATAGTACAAAGCACGCTCAAGCCAGCAGATTGCGTAGGTGTGACATGTGGTCGTTGAAGACAACCTAAATTTGGTTCGTCCGTGAAGCAACCTAACATTTATTCGAAGGTGTTAGTGTTGATGTAATAGTACAACAGGGTGCACAATCTCAGAACCGTTCAGTCTGGCTTTTCAGGGATTTGAAACGGCTGCAGAAAAAACATATTTTGTTGATTGATTGTAGGGTTTAACGCGCCGACGCAACGCAGGCGATGAGGAGGGCCGTAGTGGAGGGCTCCGGATTAATTTTGACCACCTGGTGATCTTTCACGTGCGCCGTAATCTAGTACACACGGGCGTTTCTGCTTTTCTCGTCCATCAGAAAAGCGGCCGCCGCGGCCGGAAATCGAACCCGCGTCCTCGTGCTCAGCAGCACAACGCCTTAGCCACTGAGCCACTGCGGCGTGTACAAATATTTTGTTTATGAAACATTTATATTAAAGTATTGCATTTAAATTATTAGGGTAGGATCAATAAATTAGCGTTGGCTGTATTTCTTATTGTAGCTAAATCCTTACCCCAGGAGGAAATCACAGTATCGTCTGCCTACGTAGCAGCTCGTTCATGTTTAAAGAAAAAAAAAGAATCGGTCCCAAAACTGATCCTCACGGCACACTACATGTAATTAGTTGAGCAGTTGGGTACTACCTACCTTGAAAAATTGTATTCGCCCGTAAGGTAGCTGCGAATAAGTCGAAGAAATGTATCTCTAAATCTATATCGCTCTGGCTTCTGTACTAGAATGTTGGGGTTGACACCTTCGAAGGTTTTCTTGATGTGGATAAAAATGCGAACGACGTATTTTTTGTTGTGTAGGGCATCATGTACTAATTCACTAAGATAGGCTACTGCTGTAGCAATGGTCTGTTTTTACCGATATCCATGATGATGATGTGCCAGTGTGTGGGATTTTTCTAGGAAACAAGTTTTTCGTTTGACATTACTTTTTTGAAAATTGTGTTTATTGATCACAAGATAGACACTGGTCTTTAATTATGGTAATTATGGATATCCCATCTTTTAAATACTGCTGTTGAGATAACAATGGTAAGCGGTCCGGATAGGTACCCGAAGAGACAAAAGAGAAGCCTGCCGTAATTACAAAAAAAAATCCAGACTGACGACTTGAAATCTTCTGTGCTGAAGGCTAGAAGGCAGAATGGGATGCGATAATTGTGGTTGTAAAATACGCGATGCTAACTTATTACGGCCCTATATATTTGAAATGATCCCGTCTTTGGCGGAGGGGTTGCTCACTTTTCACCAGTTACTTATACTAAAGCGGCAAAATGCATTTCCGGATAATGTTGTGATCACTCTGTTTCCACGGCCCATTCCTGTAATATGAAATCTCACTCAAAATCAGCCTTGTTTTTGTCATTCGCCAGACATTTGCCATTGCATAACCTCAAAATACCCCAAACTAGGAAACCGAGGACGCCTGTGTACAGCAAACACCCAAACATATGCCAAGCGAAGACACTTGCCGCAAACATCAAATTGTCAGGATCATTCTCTTCCCACGCTGGAAAATCCGGTTTCCGCCCGTACACAATAAAAGCCAGCTGGCAAAACCACGTTCCCTGAAGAGTTGCGAAATAGCCCCTACCAAGAGCTGCCAGTATGCTGTGCGACCTGTTGAGCTCAGTGATGATGCATGCAGCCTGAGCCGCGATTACATATACTAACATACTATGAGTGAGCACGTTCAGTGGCGGTCTGCCGTGCAAATGGAAGTGGAACAACAGTCCTTCGACTGCGAAGGCGAAGAACAAGGCGACGTAGTCTGTGCCAGGCGGAAGAGGGAAGCGAATGTTTGTGAGCACGTCGACAATACCGCTAAGCATGTAGAAAAGGTACATGGATATGTGGTGAGTGTTCTCCAGGACAACCAGCTTGCTACCATGAAGAGCAGATGTTATTTCACACTTCAGCCCGTAGGCGGAGCATGCAAATTTTATGAAGGCTTCGAAGGAGTACGGCCGGAATCTCCCGGGAAGCGGGTACGCACAGCGGCCCTGGAAAAGGCGCTTCTGATCTTTGCTGGAAAAGTACTCCCACCACACTGAAAATGTCCACCAGAAGCCCCCAATGATGAAGAAGGTGCCAGGAATTATATGGCCTAGAAAATCTCCCATTGTGTAAATGACGGTCTTGGCTGTTACAAGGTGGCCGTGGTGTCCCCTGCAAATTGAAGGAAAAGAAACATTGTAATTTTACAGTTTGGAGTCAAAAGTGTGCAGATTTTGCGCAATGTCGCCCGTTAGCACAGAAAGAAGCTGTATGTGTGCCAGGGAATTTCGAACCTTAACGATAATGCTGGGAACGCTCTGTAAGGCAATGTGGGTGTACCGTAAAACGCGAAGGAAAGTGGGGAGCACGTGCCGAACGCCTATGTAAAGGTTCGTTGTGGACTGGCACAGACCAGGCCATGTGGGTTACAACTGGAACAGACAAGGGCATCATGTCGGATCTACCAGTGCATCGATGGTCATGCGCTCTGTGAGCGCACTGAGATGTACGTTTCGGACGCGGAAGCGCAGGCGCCACCACACTGGTGCCATTCACGTGAACATATTTGTTTTTATAATAGCAATTTTTATGAACAGCGGCGTCTCTGCACGGCTGCTCCCGGAACCAGTCAAAAGAAGTTATGACAGTGCGGCGATTGCAGTCAGGTGACCCCAACAGCGTCAGCTGACCCCAACAGCGACCACGGTATTTGTAAAATTGCTGCGTACCGCAGTCCTCCAATTATGTGGTGAGGGGCTCGAAAACCCTCTACTGATTTCTGCCCGATGTACGGCTTGAGAAGGAACGGATTATCACGACTTGAAGCGAGAAGCCTTCTACAAAAAGGGCCGAGGAACGAATACGGGCATTGTGAAATCGTGGTACTCACACGCTGAAAGAGAATAGCAGATTTATCGTAGTCCTCGCGCGCTGCCGTCGTCTAGTGGAGGAAGCCACGAAGCCAGGCGTCGTGATATGGTCATACTGGTGCCCTTAAGGCACACCGCAATGGTGCTGCCACAGATGGCGCGAGCAGCCGTCGTCAGGTTGATCCCTTCAAAAAAGCTAGCGCCGTAAAATGTACGATAATTTTACGAAGGCTGCCTTCGTCGGGGGATCCACGAGAGGCTTCGACGCAGGGCTTGGGCGTTGAAGCTAAGCTGTACGGCGCACTGCCCAGACATGTTTAGCTCAAAACGAAGTATTGAATGATTGATTATGAAGTTTAACGCGCCGACGCTACATAGGCAATGACGCACGCCGTATGGACTGTTCAGGATTAGTTTTGACCACCTGGGGATCTTTAACCTGCTCCGAAATCTCCAACACATGGGCTTTTCTGCTGTTCGCCTCCATCAACAATGTGACCGGCGCGGTCAGTACTCTCACCCGCGTCTTTGGGCCCAGCTGCGGCACAAAGTTTTAGCCAGTGAGCCACGGGGTCTTTATGAACATACAAATAAAAACAACCGCTACTGGTGCAATTGGATGGGGAATTTAAAAAAAAGAAACCGATACGAAAGCCGTTACATTTAGCGGAATCGAAAAAGCATGCTAGAGCACTACATTGGGGTGAGGGAGATGAATGGTACGAGTGAATGAGCTGCTCAACGTAAGTCAGCAACAGAAAACGTCTAGCCTCAATAGCTTTTTCTCCTTTTACGGGACAGCAAATTTGTTGCTTCGTCTTGTTGGTTTTGATTTCAAAGCCTTTAATTACAGATCTCAGGTTTATCGAACAGAGATTTGACCAGTAGACACCCCTCCGTAGCCCACGTTGTCTACACTTGGCTCACCCCAATAACCTTTTCGACAGACATATTGCATTCACGGTGGGGCCACTATATCTTGCGAATACGCGCAAATAAACGCACAAGGAGACGTATCACGAACGCCATGGCCATCTGAGACGCCTGGGCAGAGGCGGGTATTATATGAACGCATTTAAGTGTACATGCACAAAACCGAAGGGCGGGATAGCAATGTAAAATATTTTCACAGCGACGTGAGGACGTTGTTCCCAGATGCAGATACAGGCTATACGCAGGTGAAATTGTATCCCGGAGTCCTATATACATGGGCAGGCCGAAGTGGGTTACTACAAGGAATTTAATTTGAGGCTACCGACACACAAAAAGCAGCTGGGCCGCGGCCGATTCGGAAACATTCTAGGTATTTCGAATTATTAAGAACTTTTAGGACCACTGTGTTCATACCCGGTGTTGCCGTTTTCAGGTGAGCCTACAGGTAATATAATAACTATATACTCACACAAATACGATTGGCACGCAGAAATGAGAGGTGCACGACGCCTAAATATCCAATGCTGTTGCGTTCTGTCTCTGAGTCTTGCCTGAATATCGCTTTTCCACAGCGCGCTGCGTTGCTTACAAAAGCCTCGATAACGTAACTTCACGAGGCTGTTTGGAAATTGCTTTGCAAGCTGTCCTGCAGGATATATAGTCGATCTACTTAGGGAATGGCGGTAATAGTAGCTCTGTCTCTTGTTACTTTTCGGTTTTTCACCGTTCTACCTTTGGAGTGTTCCTAACATCTCGTCTAAGTTAACTGTTGAAATAGGCGAACCCACATAGTTTTTCACGTATTGTTCGCTTTCCCCTTGTTGCCAGCGCACAAATGGGAAGCAAATATTTTGTGTATCTAATTCGTGCTTTTGCGTGTTTTGCCAGCGTCATTTCTGAGGGGATAATTTTAATTTGTGTGCATCGAAAGCTGCTTCTTTGTTGTCAATTGAGACCATCTTGTTTTTGCGTTTTTTCTTTTCTTTGCAGTAAAGGAGGAGATCAATTACTCTCGTCCTGTTTCTATGGTTTTAGCAGCCTAATTATTATATGTGCTCACTAACTTTTCCACAAACTTTTTTCCTGTGTCCTCGATAAGTTCTGCCATTTGCAGAGTTAGTTTATCAGTTTCTTCGATGGGTTCACTTGAAGCGACATCTACGTTTTGCTTTTTTTATTTCAGTTATAGTGCTCTCATGTGGGCCAATGTTGGCATTATGTTCTTTTATTTGTTTCTGAGGTTTTGTTTTGACGCTTCATTTTAAACTTTGGCCTCAGATAGCTTCCTTCGTGCAGTTGGGGTTTCTATCTCCTTAGAGGTATTGTCTGTTCTCTTCCCTAACCGTGCCTCTGCCTTCTGTTCACAATCCCTATCCCCTGGTGAGTTTGTATAGCACTCCAACGACCTGTACAACCTAACTGCCACGCAAATTCATGGTGACTTGATTGATCCTTTTCACTTTGGCGTTGTTTTATTTTTATTTTATAGCGATAAAGTGCATATTATTCTCAGGTTATTTACCTGGGCAAAGGCACCAACTCCGTTGCCTTGGCTATTCCAAAATACAGTTGCAAAATGAACGTGTGCAGGTTACCACGACAATTTTTCCCCATGCTTTTGCATTATTCCCCACCCGTATCGGTGACCCTTTACCCTATTGTTACGTATTTCTCTGGCTCTTAGGAATTGTCAATAGCCCCACTTTCGCAGTCCTGCGTTGGTGCATAGGTTTGGACAGCCTTTGCGATAACCGTATAATAGGAATAGTAAAATAGGCTGGGATTGTCTCGCTAATTCTGCTGAGTTCTTCCGCATTCAACGCTGTAACTTTGTGGAAGGAAGATGCGGCCCCATACTTCTGTTTCATCACACCCTTCGTCGCAGACAATCTGACCGCTATTAAACACCTAAACCTTTCCCGTTTCACTAAGCTCTCTTTACCATACGATATCCCATCTGCGCCTAAAAGGTACTTAGCACAGCTGTTGGCGGTGAGATGTTTGAGTGGCGCCCCTAGCTTTTGACGTCAGCTTTTGGACTCGCGCCGCTGTCATCTTCTACACTCCGCTTGTGAGGGGCAGCATCGCCTGCGCTGGAAATCCCCTTTTTGCATAATTTAGCGCTTTAGAAAGCGTATTTACCGTAATTCAAATAGTCCATCAGTTCCTGAGACTTCCGAATAATTTCAAGCTGTATCCCGCACAAGTTTCCAACACATGCGGATGGAGAGAACCACTTCCTTAAGGGAGTATGTCAGAAGATAGTATGTAACTCGTCCTGTCAAGTTTAGTTGCGAGGTTCAGTGCTCCGAAATCCTCGATAAGCATTTAAACTGCATAGGCTTTCCTGAAGTATTTTTGAGGTGTTCTTATCTATACTTATCTATACAACAGTCTATACTTTGCACAAAGCATGGGGCCCTCACGCACGTATCGCAGAGCGTACGCGCGCGTAAGGCGTACGCAGTTGATGAACGTGCCCAGCGCCACCGGAGACGCTCAAATGCGATGCGGTTATCCCCCCCCCCCCCCATTTAGAGCTTGCATAGCTCATTCCTGTGTCGTAAAAGACGTGTTCGCACCAGGTCCAGGTTCGGCTGATTCGGGACTGCGCCTGCAAGCAGTCGGTGCTCTTCGCTCACCAACAAGATCTCGCCAGCACGTGTCAGTCTGCATGCGTTCTGCGGCGAAGTCTTTCGTGGAGCAATCAACGTTGCAGCGCAAAAATGGCGAATTCAGTATAGAAAACATTTTCTAAAAACCAACAAACAAAACAATCTGAAATTTCTTTATCCTTCGACAATGCCCTTCGTGCTGCTATTCGAATAAGAAATTGTGATTTTTTGTCATGCCTCAGTGAATTTTCGAGAGAAAAGTTAAGAGGCAGTGGAGAAAAACTTCAAGCCTGTATCTGAAAAAGCTACCAGTATAAAGAAACGGGCCCTTGCCCTCCTTACTGACTTAAATATGGAACGTTTGCATTCAGGAGTGAAATCGGCCAAGGGACTTGAACTCCATATTTTTTTACAGCAAAGACTCACAAGGCTGGCATTCCTTTCCGAGCCATAGTAAGTGAGCGCATTTCTTGGCGGCAGCACGTTGTGTCGGGGTTTTTACAAAATTATATGGAAGAAGTAACCACTGTTGACCAGTTCCTTGTACGTAACTAGCAGGAAGTGGTGACTGTATTGGCCTAGCTCAGTCCAGCAAAGTGTTACGCATTCAGTGTGGACATACAGGACTCGTTCATTTCATTTCCTCGCGGGGAGTTGATGACTTGCGGTAAAAATACTTTTTTTTGAGGACAACGACGAAGTTACTTTTAGAAAGAAGCTGGTATTTCTTTGGAACGATTTCTACAGAAATTATGGTGTTATTTATGCTCTACAGTTGTTCATTTCGCGAAAGGTTTTTTTTTCCAAAAGTCAGGAAAAATGTATCAGCTCTAGGGTGGCCGCAGCACTAAGTAACATGTAGTAACATTTTTCCGGCAAACGTTGACAGAGCCTGATAACTAGACTTTGAAGGGCTCGCACGGCATGTCTTTAGATATGTGGATGACAATTTGGTGTGTGTGGACCTTGTGCATTTTACCCGATCTATGATCGAGACTTTGAAAATGCTCAATCAAAGGTGCAAATGCCTGACTTTCACGTCTGAAATTCCACGAAATGATGTGCTAAAATTTTTAAACTTGTCTCTGGAGTTTCAGAAGGATCATGTTTGCTGGTCATATTCGCCCGGATCTGTTACACCCTTCAGGAGGGTTGCAAGCTGGACTAGTTGGAAAGACAGCCTTCTATAAATCCATCGCGAACTCAGACGAAGACGAAGGAAGTGCAACACAAAGACAGCCGCTGGATTCTTGGATAAAACCAGCGCGAACTCAGACGAAAACGAAGAAAGTGTAACATAAGGACAGCCACTGGATTCTTGGATAAAATGAGCGCAAACTCAGACGAAGACGAAGGAAGTGCAACACAAGGACAGCCGCTGATCCTTGTCCTTGTGTTGCCCAGCGGCTGTCCTTGTGTTGCACTTCCTTCGTCTTCGTCTGAGTTCGCGCTTGTTTTATTCAAGAATCCAGCGGCTGGCCTTGTGTTGCACTTCCTTCGTCTTCGACTGAGTTCGGGCTAGTTTTATCAAAGAATGTAAAGCCCTTGTTAAATGTTCGTTCTTCACATTCCAAGATTGTTAAAAACGGGTTGGCCACTTCGTGTCTTGGCTCAGCTCTAAAGAAGTCCTGTGTTCATGTTGTGCACGAAAGTTTTCGCGCCAAATTGCCAGATTGGAAGCGGCAGGTTTCTCGCGCTTGGCCCTTGCTTCCGTGTCGCAACGATTGCTGAATCGACGGAAGCAAGAACAAATCTCTGGCCAGGATGCACCGGCAACGCTTGCAGATAGGACAAGAAAAATCGCTGTTATTCTGTATCCGCATTCTGTTTCGCACCGCATAAAAAGATTGCAAGCCAGTATGACGGTAATGTCGTCTTTGGTGCAGGAAAGACGCTGGAGAGTGTGTGTGCCAGTATTGATAAAAAGTTGCAGAAAGAAGGAACAGCTAGTGGCGGTTGAAAGTGCACCACACAGAACGTAAAACGTTTCACCAACTGCGTTTCTGGAGTCTTGTACTCTATTCCGCTGCTTCCTTGCGGTGGCAAGTATATCGGTCAGACGGGACGATGCCTAAACGTCTGCTTAAGAGAACATGCCACTCCACTGAAAGGCATGCCATCCTCGCACTTGTCCCACCACTGCAAAGCGTGTGGCTTCGCTCCGCAGTTTAATCGGACAGTCGTTAAGATGAGAAGAATAGGCCAGCGCACGCATGAAATAGCCGAAAGTTATAAGATTATGAAAAGAGGAGACACGTGCGTGATCCATCCGTCAATTTCGCTTACAGATGATGATGTTGTTTTCCTACAAAAGTCGGTTGTTCAAGTGGTTGCATGACAAAAGCATCTTTGAAGCGTTTATTGTTTTTTATTCCAACCTTTTTTTTGTATAACACGTGTGTTTTTCAATTAAAGTTCAGTTGCTATACAGCGCTTGTGTCGTCCTTACTCTTCGTGTACGGTTTTATGTCTGCGCTGATCATCATGCACGGACTCCATCTCGCCCAATTCGCTACTTTATTAAAGGTACAGTCGTCCCGGCACAAACGAGTTGTGGCTTTGTTCCAGCTGAGCGAACGAGTTGCGACGACATGCTGGCGGCTGGCCGAATAAATGCTGGGCTGACTGATGCTCTGGGAGGGCTAGTGAGCCGTGCGAAAGCGCCGTCAAACCAAGCCATCTCGTCTGAACATCATACAAAACGTCATGTGAAATCGACAGGGAGGATGCAAATAGAAAGACACCACTTCCAAATGGATTTGTCGAGTCAGTGAAGATGCGTTAACGCAGCGAGAGTGGTCTAAAAATGGCCTAGAGACTCCAGACTACAATTTGCGCTGGTAATCGCGCAATGTTTACAAATCACTTCAGTGTCCCTTCAAAAGCAGTGCTGGAAGTGAAAGCAGCGGCGTGCCTATATTTTCCCCCTCGACGTTGTTGAGGGGATAAAGTAATTGCTGGTAGTGGTTTCGTATTTACCTTACGTCACCCAAAAGTGAATCTCAAACAAAATGTCTATTTATGCCCCATGCAGACACAAGTTAGAAGAAATCAAAGGAAGCATGTTGCTTTAGTAATACAACTTGGGTGCTCATGCCTCCCTTTTTTAACAATATAAACAGTATAAGATAAGTAAAAAGTGATTTGTATGTGCAGCAGCGCTTCATATAAAGAGTCCAGCATGCTCAAACTAGGTCTGCGTAGTCGTAGCAGTGTGTCTGCTTTGATGGACTCCTTTAACTGAGTCAGCGTTTCGCGTGCTGACGGATATGCAGGGTTAGTCAGGGCTAATGAACATGTGTTTCGCCCCAGAAGGCCTGTATTTTGAAGGAGGGAGACTTCTAGCTAGCTCGCTGAGTGCGTTCTTTGAGGGAGGGTGTCAATGGGGCGTTTTGAGTGCTAAAATCCTTAAGTGAATAAACTTTTTCAATCTGTGCCTTTTTTTGCCACATGGCGGCATTTCTTAGTAAGTCCCCATTATTGGTAACTCATGTTTGATTCTGGTGTTCATGAACGGTTATTAGCAACTTCATTCTTTTTGGAAAGTACGCTCAGGTGTGGAGATGGCAATTCGCAGCAATCGTGTCATGAAATGTTTCTGGTCCAATCGAATGGTCCTTGGGAAGCTTCTATGTTAATATTATCGATCATCACACTCATTAAGTTGTATTTGGCTGTTGAAATCGTAATTTCCTACTTAATTGTACTTTTAGTTGCCCTTTGCACTTGCCATTCGCCTTTATTCAAGCGGAAGTTGGATCTTGTCCCTCTTAAAATGTTTGTTCACTTAGTGCAGACGCCAGGGTGTGACAGCGGTTCTGCGAATGTCAACACCCGCACATCAGCGGAAGACTGTGTTCTATCATGGTTGCTCGTAATGTTGATTTTTGGGCGAGACATGGCACCCCCGGGTTTTCCACAGCCGCTGTGTAAGGCCTTTTGCTGCTCACCAATAGTTTTCTTCTGCCCGTGGAGGCAGCTGTCCTATTCGCGCAGCTGCGCGGCTCCTAATTGCTCTGAAGCGATGACGTCAGACTGTCGGCTAGTGACATTTGGCGCGGGCTTGAAAATAAACGCAGTTTGCGGGGGCGTTGGCTCTCTCGTTTAATGCAAGCGCAAAAATTGTGCACATAAGCACGGTAGGCATGTGGGTGTGTTGCTATAAAGGGCATATATGCTGCTCGTTTTTGCTTTTTCAGTTTGCGCAGCTAATGATGGTGGTCACATGTCTGGTCCTAATGGACGCAGGACAGTGGGAAACATTTCTGTCAACCCCCCTTTCTTGCCCGATGTGCACTATAGAATGTGTATATCAGGAACGGGGCAGATGTGACTAGTAGAGTATACAGTAGACCGAAACTTCGATTTCTTGGGGCAGCAGCAAGGATTTCGTAGTGGTACCTAAATTTGGGGTTTTATTATGGGTAAAAACTTTAGGGCACCACTGCTGCTGTTAATTTGACCGTATTATTTTACCTGTATTAACACTTTGCAAGGGCAAAGTAGCTCATTTGAAGTCTTGAAATCGATACTTGAACGAATCGCTTTTTTCTGTTGTGTATCGTCAAAGGTGTGGTTTAATTAGGAGGAAATTGTTGTATATTTGTATGCCCTATGTTGGTCGTCAGCATTTAAAGATACCTCTTCGGATGGCTGCTTTCAGGTTGAGGTAGGGGACCCGTCGTACGTCAACACCAATACCGAGAGTTGCCCCAGCGGCATTGGAGTCAGCGATTTCGTCCACCGAAATTCCTCTGTCTGTGTCCAGGGATCCAGCAAACAATTATTTTTAGTTTTGTCTTATAGGCAACTGTATAGCTTTAAAAGACGATTTATCACGTTTTAGTCGGTTTAAAGGATTGAGAACCTGTAACAACTAATGGACAGTCTCTAGAGATATTACATTATAATATTTTGTTTTGTGTAATATATCACTGCAAATAAAATATCACAGTCTTCTGGCGTAAACATGCCTTAATCGCTGTCCAGTGTCCCTGTGCTGACAAAAAGGGGCCCATGTGCAAAGCAGGACACGGCCGAAGATTCATTTTAGAAACGGCTGTAAAATATTTCATGCAGCGCAACACGCTTGTTAACCGTTTAAGAAATAGTAGACATGTCCAAATGTGAGACTACGTTTGCAACGAAGATCGTTTTGCAATCTGCAACACAAACCCTTATCTCTTGTGCAAGGCAATTTCACAGGCATAGAGAAAAGGCTCGTGAGCGTTGGGCACGCTAAATACAAACTGACGGACGAGATGTCTTTCACAATTGAAGAGCACGGGTAATCCAAAATTAAGTTTGTCTATACAGCTTACAAGAGTACTGTGTAGGCATGTTGGTTTTCTGGACACCATTGGTCTCGCACGACATGGAAACGTTGGACTCGACTTGCCGTAAAGCTTTCAGACGCAAGGGGGAGCCTGAAGTGTTGCACTGGGTCTAACATTTGCATGACCGTGTTAAACGTGGACCCTCGCGCTGCACCTCCATAGTCTACACATGGCCTCACTAAAATCTCATGAAAGCGTGTAAGGCTGCTTTTGTCAGCACCTTAGGACTTATAAGAGAAAATGTTTAAACTTCTATAACTTTTAAAAATTTTGGTTTTAGATTTTTATGTGGCGCATGAAGGTTAGCTTTTTATCAAATATGACGCGCGCACACGTATTCTGTCTCTTGCCAGGAAATTTTACGCTTTTAAAGGTGACGTCGTGTTCGGGACAAATTCATGGTGTTCGGTACATAAAATACACATGCTTTTTAGAGGACCGAGTGTAAAACCATTTCGTTCTGTCAAACTTTCAAGTCAAAAGCAGAACCTCCTTTTGCATATGGAGGAGTTATAGGCCTAAACTAATTTGGACGTAACCTACGTACAATGACCCAGAGAAGGGGATGGAAATGTCTTTCCCAGCGAATTTATTCTAACTGCAGAGTACAACCCAATACTTAACCCCGAGAAATACTGGTTCTTGTACATGCTTTCTCGATTGCGCTCTCTCTACACTAACCCTAAATGTCCGCTCTGACAACTCACTTTTTGCAGTGTTTAGCATGCAGCCCACACACCGGAAGCCTTGAGATCCAACAGTATTCCATGGTGTCAAGACGTATAACATGGTAGTCGCTACAAGGCGATATGGCTTTGATATGGCGACAAGGTCTGCTGAAGGCAAACTGGCTGAAGGAGGGAGGGGCGAGAAAGTTAACTGGGCTGCACTGTGTCAAAGCCGAGACCAGACGCCCTTGCTCCGACCGGTGAGATGCGCTGGTGCGCCTTCCTGGGAAGAAAATGGCGAACAATTTCCGACCCTCCAGAAAGCTGAGGCTTTCTGTTACCTTTAGGTGAATTATCGCCTTGCCTGCCTAAACGTGCCGCAAAATTGTGAGTAGGCTAAGAGGGGTGCGTTGCAATTTGGGTACATGAATGTGTTAGTGTTATAATTGTCAGTTGGACGCTGAGGTAGAGGAAACTCTACACAGCTTGGTTTTCCATAACAATTGTTAGCCCAGCGCCCATACCGCTGGCGTTTGTGAGATGGGCGTGGGTTTGATATGCAGTGACGCCATGTGCATCAGAGAAAGCCAGCGGATACTGATTATGCAAGTCTTCTTCTGGTAAACGTTTGTGTCATGTTTCCTTTTCGTATTACTTGCGTATTGTCTGTTCGAAATATGGCGTACTGTTGCTACCCCATGATCACGCAGCCCTTTTAGGATGTCAGTTTCAGTTTCGTTGATGGAGTCTATTTCTGGAAATGACGCCTTGACACAAGTTCAGCATGGAGTCTGGTGTGACTCTGATTTCCGTTCGTTTTTAATTGGTTGCTTCAGTAATTTATTGCACTTGTGTTTGTGGTTGACGTAAATAAGCACGTCTCCTGAAGGAAGGTATCCATCCTTGTCATTTTTTTGGAAACACTTTTGACGAATTTAGGGATAACAAAAATTAAATTTCCTGTAGGAGAAGCTTGTTTGTATCAAGATTGCATAATAAGGAAGTGAGAGAAGTTGTTATTGCCTGTGAGGTCGATGTTTTTTAGAAGTTTCTTTATTGCATCAGTGCCGCGCCTTTCAAGGCAAGACCATTTCGAGGGAGGGGTTTGGGAAACACGCTTCGGCATAGAAGAAAATATCGCAGTTTGCACCAATGGTGCAAGGCTGGAGAAACAGCCCAGGTGGCAGCCACTCTCCCTTCGTCCGAGATGCCGCTGTTGCACCTCACATAAATTTTCGAACTTACCGCTGAAAGTTAGCGTGACTGACAGGCCCGGATCCTTTCTGACGGCAGGAGTTCACATCTTTACCGATGTGGACCGCGTTAGCACGTGCAAGAACCTTCGGCAACCGGCTTCGCGAGCTCTACATCTTCAGCGCGAACTCAGCGTCTGCGCTTTCCACTTTAGGCGCGAACGCACGTGAACTCCCGAGGAGAACAGCAGGCGAGAAATCACTGCTAACGCATTCGCATAGGAGCCGGTCTCATAACGCGAGTAACTGAGGTTAGATTCAACCGATTGGGAGCGTTTTCCCCACTTGTTTGTTTCTTTTTGTTTCATGTGGCGGCGGTTTATTTTTTTCTGTTGTGCTAATTTAGAGTGTTATGTTATCCCTTTTTTATCTTTTGTTATAATTTCCAGCCTGCGAAACACTTGTGTGCATTTGCCTTGCAGTCTCGTAAAGAGGTGGCATGGAACGGCGCGATGGAATGGTTTCTGCACGCTTTGGTCGCCTAAGTTGGTTGTTGGGTTTTTATGAATTTCCGCTTCAAAATTACCCGTTGGGCTCTAATACTTGTGAAAATTCCTATCTCGCCTTTTTTGTTGTTGGTATTGCGCAATGCATGCCAACGCAATCTTTTTTTCTTGCTTTACAATTGGCTGCAGATGGTATTGTTCCCCGCCGCCTCTAACCCCATACTATAGGGCCCTTGGAGTGGCCCTGGGGTTAGTTGGCCGATTTCACGGCGGAATGGTCCCGAGTGCGATTCCGGGGACCTCCCTGAAAACATTTGTTCTTGAAGCGCCCCCACCCCAACTCCTGCTCCTTGTCTCCTTGCCTTCATGCCACTGTCCCTCACACTACTGCCACCTGGCGGAACCACCGAGGGAGGGCGGCCATTGGTGAGCTCATTTTTCTCATCGAATATTGAAGTAATTAAGCTTGTTAAAAAGGTAAATAAGAGCAAGAACAGTTCATAAATGGTTCTAGAACACGGAGGATACCCTTTCAAGGCGTAAAATTGAGTTTTCTTTCGAAAAAAAGAAGTTAAAATTTCGAAGCGGGCGTTAGGCTTAGCGGAAGAAAATAGCACAGGAATTTTTAAAATAGCAATTATTTCGAAGGCCCTCGCAATAGTGAAGTAAAGAATCGTGTACAGTAAATTTTTTAACATAAACGAGCACAAATTTCGCGTATATAATCGCGGAATTAACGGAATTTGCGCGAAGTGAGTGTATGGGTATCACTGTGTAAAGAGGGAAATTCAGCCGCAACTATGACTGCACCCAAGTTTGCAAAAAAGTAACCTGCCGATTTGGGACCTCGACGAAGTTAATAAGAGGTTTTAACAAACAAGAGGCATGTTAGGGTGTTGCGCTAACTGGTAACCAGCTGAGGGAACTAGGATTAACTACTTTTTTTCATAAGTGTAGCACATGGTACTGAAACAATGAGGAGTTAAAATGTGAGAAAAAGGCAAGTAGAAAAGTGGGAATATCTCGGTAACTACACAGGCTACAGAGACTTATAACCACTTTTCGAGCAACACAGGAGCAGAGTAAGCCGAATAGGGAGACCACGTCGCCAGTAAAACGATAGAAAAGTGAAATCAGGAATGAGAACCGAAAACAATGGGTAAGTCGTCGCAAGAACTGGGCAACGAAACCAAGGACCTCAGGGTTGAGCGGAAGAAGAAAAAGAAAAAGGAGAGAGACGGAAGCACGTCGAGTAGAAGGAAAAGGAGAGAAAAGGAGCTCTCCACGACTGAGAATGAGGACGAATTTCCACCTCTCAGAAAAGAAGATGACGAGCATGAACCCCAGGAACAAGTTGAAAAAGAGGAAGAAACCCCCACAGCCAAACTACAAAGGTTGGTGAAAGAAGTAGATGGCAAAATTCTACGAAGCCTAATTAGGATAACGCGAACAACAGAGGACGAAGGAGCAGTAGGAAGACTGGCAGACGACATCCAGCAGATGCGAGGAATAACAGTAGACCTCATAGCGAGGGTGGCTGAACTGGAGGGCGAGCTAGTCGCGCTGAAAAGTAACCCACAGAGAAGCTTTGCTGAGGTAACGAAGAGTACCTCGGCGGGGCAACATCACGACCCGGGCCCAAGGGAAGAAGGAGAAAAGAGGAAGCAAAGCGTTCTCCACATTAGGCTAACAAACAAGGGCGAAAAAGATGCTGCGAAAGTAGCAGAGGAAGAACTCAAAAAGAATTTCGAGCCGGCGCAGCTTGGGCTGAGAAACGTGTCATTGAGGAGGACGAGAGAGGGGGTGTTGGTGCTCGCAGACGAGAAAGAGGGATTAGAGAGATTGAAGTCCGAACTGGAAGAGCATGGGACACTCAGAGGCAAACTGACGGCGGAATTTCCCCAAGTTAGGCAGCCAGAAATTTGCATTGTGGGTGTTCCAGGCGGAACTCCGGAAGAGGATATTCAGAAAGAAATAGCAAAACAAACGAACACAGAGGAGGAACAGATAAGAATAAAGCGAACGATGAGATCACCCAGGAGGACCGAAGTGACGGTGATCGCACAGCTTCCAGGCCCAGCGTTTCGGAAGATCATGGAACAGGGTCGGGTGAGGCTGGGATGGACAATGCTCAAGGCGTACGAAAATCTGTACGTACCCAGATGCGACAAGTGCGCCAGGTTGGGACATCCTACAGTGGCGTGCAGACAGAAAGATCCCACATGCACCGACTGCACAGGAAATCATAACTACAAGGACTGTCCAGCAACAGAGTTTTTCTGCCAAGAGTGCGTGATATACAACCGAAGGGTTGGTCGGAATGTCGTTGACATAGGACACTCAATGAGGGACAGGAGATGTCCATCTCTCAAGCGTTTTCAGGATGGTTTACGCGAGAGAACTAACTACGAGTAGAGGTGGGAAGGCAAATTGCCAGGTGGGAGGTGGACAAACAGAGATAAGCAACTCTGATAACATATCAAGCTGAAGTAAGATCGTATGGATATGAACACAGAGTTAAAGTTTGTACAAATTAACCTGGCAAGATGTTTCCAGGCTAATGAATCGTTAAACACGTTCCAAGCGGAGAACATAATAGATGTTTCGGTAGTGCAGGAACCCTATCACGTTCAAGGGAAAATAATAGGTTTTCCTATCAAAACACTAACAACATGGCATGCAACACTACAACAAGTGGGAGTAAGTCAGAATTTCATGTTATTCAGGTTAATTTAGGTAGAGCTTTTAAGGCAAACGAATCCCTAAGCAATTTTCAACATGATGAACAATTTGACATATCAGTCGTTCAAGAACCTTATACTCTTCATAACAAAGTTATAGGATTTCCTATAAAACACAAAATAATTGCCTTTAGTAATACCCCTAAAACGGCAATAATAGTTCATAAAGAAGACATTGCAATATTTCCTTTAATAATAGAACAAAACCTTCTAGCAGCGAAAATCAAAAAAGGAAATAGAGAAATAGTTGTGGTAAATTGCTATTGTCCTCCACGTGAATCCGTCAACGCAACATTATCTAAAATAGAAAACTTTATCCGTAACAGTAATTATTTGGATATATTAATAATGGGAGATTTCAATGCAAAAGCCGAATTATGGGGCAGTCACATCACAGACGAGAAAGGAGATAAAATAATCGAATTTATAGTTTCAAATAATCTAACTTTACTTAACGAGAGAACTTCTCCACCAACATTTAGAACGAGTAGAGCTAAGGGGTGGATTGATTTGGCATTCGTTACCTCCAATTTGTTTAAGGATCTCCAGTTATGGGAAGTACTAAAAATCCCTAATTATAGTGACCATAGATATATACAGGTAAAGTTTGACAATATCATTCTGCCAGATGTTTACGGTTTAACATTAAAAGGCGAAATGAAAGTACTAGAGGAACTAAAAGAAGATAACTGGTTTGAAATAAAACAGGCTGAGATACACACAGTACAAGATATAGATGAGGTAGTAGATACTTTTTATAAAAAAGTGGAGGAATTAAAAAGTAAGTACAGTAAAATTAAAGGAACTTCGAAACAGAATCCAAAACCTTGGTGGTGAATAGATCTAGAAATGGAGAGGAAAAGAGTAAGAGCGTGTAGAAGAAGATATCAAAAAGCTAGAGGTGATATAAGGAAAAAATATAAAGAAGAGTACTATAAAGAACATGACACATATAATAAAATGATTCAGGAAGCAAAGAGTAAAAGTTGGAGAATCTTAAGCAGTAAAATAACTAAAAACCCATTTAACTTAGCATACAAAATAGCTAGAAATCAGATTAAAAGTAAAGTCATTCTTAAGAGTATTCTAAAAGAAGATGGTAGTTATACAACATCTCCTACGGAATCAATAGAATATCTCCTAGATAAATTTTATCCTACAGAGGATGGGAATGTCTCAGACCTTGAGGTAAGCTTACCTCAAAGAAACAAAGGAAATGTAGGAATAATAAGGGCAACAGAGTTAGCACAGGAAGATGATGTTCCTTTTACAGAAATTGAAGTAAATACGGTGGTTAACAGCCTAAGGAAAGATGTCGCACCAGGGCCAGACGGCATTAAAACTTCTGTAGTACAGGCTATTTACAAACAGCATAAAACTTATTTCGTTAATCTTTTTAACGCATGCCTAAGAACAGGATATTTTCCTAAGAAATGGAAACAGGCAAAAGTTATCCTAATTCCTAAAGCAAAGTCGGAAGATAAACCAGAGGATAAAAGATATCGGCCAATTGCTATTAACTCAATTCTAGGAAAAGTGTTAGAAAAGCTCATCAAAGATAGATTGTATCACTTTCTCTACAAAAATAATCATCTAAATAAATATCAATTTGGCTTCACCCATAATACCTCAACAACACAAGCACTGCAAGAGATTAAGAAACGGATAGCAAGAGCCAAAATAGACAAAATGAATATAATATTAGTTTCTTTAGACATCAAAAATGCTTTTAATTCAATTCAACCAAAGATAGTCACCTCTAAACTTGAAGAATATCAATGCCATAGGAACTTGATTAAGCTAACAGATAGTATACTCACAGAAAGAGAAATAATATTTGAAGATGGAACTATTAGGGTAGTAAAGTCCTTGGCAGAAGGATCACCCCAAGGCTCTCCTTTAAGCCCTTTATATTGGAACCTCACGGTTTCAGGACTTTTAGAGTGTAGGTTTCCACAGGGTTCGCATGTACAAGCTTTCGCCAACGATATTGTAGTAATGGTTGAATTCAAATCTCGAAACGAGGCTGAAAGTAATGTTAACGAGGTATTAAACATAGTCAACAGGTGGGCAAGAAGAAGTAAGATCACATTAAATAATGAAAAATCAGAATTTATGATAGTTGGGAAACAATACGGAAACCATCCACCAGGCATCAAGATTGGAAATGATAAAATCAAAATAGTGAATGAAATGAGGATTCTAGGTGTAATTTTTGACAACAAACTAACATTTTTACCGCATTTGAAATATTTGAAAGAAAAAGTAGCAGAATTAACTTATAATTTAAGTCGAACGATTAAGGATGACAAGGATTCTAGTAGGACGTTATTGCAACTAATATATAAAAAAGGAATCGAGAGGATGATAAATTATGCATCACCCGTATGGTATACCAAGAAAGTAATCATTCTAAGGAAGTTAAGGTCAATACAGAGGTTACCATTAATTCTGGTAACAAAGGCATTCAAAACAACATCTAATGCTTCTCTTAATGTTCTAGCGAAAATACCACCTGTCCACCTTACTATACAGAAAGAAAATGAACAACATGAGATACTGAGGAACGGTAAAAGTTTTTCAATGGAAAACGAAACATTTTTGGGAGAACAAATAATGCAAAAATATGACCACTGGCAAGACCATCCAGCCAAAAAAATTGTTATACCTGTAGTTGATAAAGAAGAGGAAGTGAATTTCAAGATCTACACTGACGGTTCAAAAAGAGAAAAGGAAGTCGGGGCAGCTTTCATAGTATTAGACTGCAATAATGTTATTGTGTTAATACGGAGATATAAGCTGCCAGGATTTGCCTCTAATTTTGACGCAGAAGTTTTAGCGATTCAGAAGGCGGTAGAGTATATTGTTTGTGATAGGGAGTATAATAGTTATCAACTGTATACAGACAGCCTATCCACGTTAAACGCTTTAAAAAATCCATGTAATAGTAACCCAATGATCGTCAAAATAAAAAAACTGATAACTATAAATGCCGTTAATCTTAAATTGAGCTACGTAAAAGGCCACAGTAACACCATAGGTAATGACTTAGCGGATGAACAGGCAAAAAAGGCTTCAGAGTCTGGAGAATACACTTTTATCCCAATTAAGAAGTCAATTATATCTAGAGAATTACAGTTAAGGCTCACTAAGGAATGGAAAGATCTTTGGAATAAAGAAGGTAACGCAAGTTACACGTATACGTGGATTCCAAATGTAAATCTTATTCCAGAACACTTCCCGACAAATTTTTATTCAGCTCAAGCAGTAACTGGGCATGGGAGGTTCCCTTTCTATTTTCAAAGATTTGGAATTTCGCAGAATTCATTATGTTCATGTAAGGAAGAAGCAGAAAACTTCGATCACTACTTAAATGACTGTAAACTAGTTACCGAGGAGAGGACTCAAATGGTTCGGAAGCTAGGACCAAATCTTGGAAAGCGGAAACCTGAAATCATTAAAAACGAACAAACCAGGAAGATTCTTGAAGCAATGGTATTAAAAATTAACGATTTTGTAATGCAAATGACTAAATAACCTTAACCTTTACTACAGATAACAACAACATTTGAGGCAGATATGATCGGGAGATGGGGTGTAAGGCCAATTTGGTGAGGTTTCCTCCACCTGCATCTCTCGTCATATTGGCCCTAACGCTATTACAATACTACATACAATAAAAATACATTCAGGAATTAAGGCCAAGTCCTTCCTGAAGACGATTACAAGGCCAGCTGTCCTCAACTCAACTGAAACAACAACAGCAAGAAAACGGCCAAGTTCTACAGAGCCAGAACGACATGACTACAGACAAGAACTTCGTCTGCGTCATCGTCATCGTCTTCAAGTATTCAAGTATTCAAGTCAAGATCAAGAAATAGCAGTACAAGTATACTGACTACAAGACATTGTTCCAGCACAAAACGAGTGTTAATATTCTCTTTATAAGCCTAATTTTTGTATAATTGTACTTTTTGCAGAAGCAACTGAATGTACAATTTTGTATAATAAAAAAAAAAAAAAATCAATAAACGCCGCTGATGTTGGGCCCGTTCCCGGGAGGTGGTCGCTGGTGGTAGATCTATTCCTTTACCCCTTACCCCATCCCTTTCCTATCCCAACCACTTTTCTGCCATTCCCTTAACCCATATTTCTTTCCCCTCCCTTCTCTTTCTTTTCCTGCGATACTTCGGTGGTGCAGGCTGGGAGTCTCTTCTCCTTCTCACACACTGTCCCTCACACTTCTTGGCCTAGAATTTGAGCCCTCTCCATTTCGCCAATGAATATAGTTTTACAGTAACCCTGAATGGTGAAACAGCTTAAATACTTCCGACAATAAAAATAGCAGGGAACGGGTAGTACACAGACGACTGGGGGAACCCGGTTGACCAGCAAGGTGCCAGAGTCCCTTTCCTGGTAGACAGACAGGCAACCCATTGGCTGGAGCTTGACTGGGGTTCCAACGGCCACTGTTCGAGTCTTCTGCTCCTCCACCTTTCCACGCATCGCCACGGCTGTCACAGCGTATGTATGCGTGCTCGGGGTCCACTTTGGCACCACTCATAGCCGCCATGAATACTCAAGGTGCCCCGTGCGAGTTGCAGGGATAGCGCCTGTATCGTGCACTGCCAGGTATCACCAGAACCCCAGCGTCATGCATGTGCCATCTGCGAGTATCATCACCTGAGTTTTTTGAAGAAGCAGGAGACCAGACTGTTTTGCTTTGTTCTGAGGGCTTTCCAAGTTACTGTGCTGCTTGGGTCTGAACAAAGAAACCCCATTCAAGTTAGAATTTCGAATCCGCAGCCGCCTTTGGGGTGACGAGCGACTCTAAGTACGTTTACTTATATAGCTAGTTTTTGGGCGTTTGATGCTCTACTCTCTCTCCACGTTGATGCGCAGATTTTAATGCGAAAGCTTGATATAACAAGTTAAATAGAAATTCTGTCGTCTGTTGCACGCAACCACGCTCAAATTGGCCGACGAATGAAACCATAATAAACGGCTCGACAGGCGCTTCAAATCAGCGTACACAGGAAAGTTTATGAACTACGTAGAGTAGACTACCGCTGACACAAACTGGAAGGGATTGTAAAAATGTGTTCATGTTATCAATAAATAAACCAGATGAAGGTGTTTTGCATAGCGGACTTCAAAAGAGCGCACAACTGTTGTTTGTCTCGACCGAGTTTGTCGTATCCGGAGTCTACTGTACTAGATTGCTTCTATGGTTTAAGCATATCAACATCGTTCAGCGCGAACACAACGTTAGTTATATTTCGTGGAAGACAAAGTACATCTACAAAACTATCGGCGTTCCTTGCTTTGTTAAAAAAAGGATATCGAATTGTTTCCCGCAATGGACAATAACAAAACCAACACGTTAAAACTGGTGTGGAGGGAAGGCGAGGCGAAAGTAAACGCAACAGGAAAGGCTCTCGCCTAGAAATGTTGTAAGTTCAACAAAAACAAAAGAAGAAGCAATGGGTGGTGTCGCAACAGTTTGAACAAGGAATTGTGGAACTAATTTATCAAACTTGATTTTAAAAAGATGTCCCATGGCCTGAATGCAAAATTGGCAGTGCGGGATACGTGATATGCTCTGGCGGAAGAAAAAAAATACGCAAAGAAAAAAGGGCCAGAAGCGGTAGTGGGAGAACGTGGTTGGCAATTGGACTTTAACTCTTTTGCATTGAATAGATCAGAACAAGTGTTTGAATGAGCTCGTAGTTTCTTGATGTCACTGGCGAAGTCACTCTTGCCAACTCTGTTCTCTTTCCCAGCGTTGGAGCTGCACAGGTTTGCAGAAAACCTTTGTATTTGTGTTACTGGCTCATAACTTATATTCACTGAGATGCCACCAATTTGTGTGAGCATCCACCCTTTTTATCTACGGATAAAAAGTTTGTATTTTTTCGTGATTTCTCTCTTTTTCAAAATGATTGACACGTTGTTGGCACGATTGCACTAACCTCATTGGCTAACAAATTATTAACTCCATGATTTGCATTCACCTTCTCATGCTTGACACTCATATTCTTCAGTTTGTTGCATGCGTGCTTGTCCTCGTCAAAACGTTTACCAGACGCTTGTTTTACATTTCCGTCCAGATAAAGCTCAAGTGTATTCTAGAGTGTGAGAAGGGGTTACTCAGAGCACGTTCGCTCTTAACGTGGCCAGGTACAACACAATTTCTTGGATATGGTACTCTTTTTCATGATTTCTGAAAACGATTGATGCCGAATTTTTCTCTTTATTGGCCTTCATGCAAAACAAAACGTATTGCATAATTCTTCTCAGAATCACGCTATTACAACTTATATACGTGAGTTGTAATTAAGAGCCTGCTTAATGCTAAATTATTGAAACTTCGAAAAAAGTCACTTTCATTTTTATGACACCATCGAGCCCGTTCTTGTTCTTTTTTGTTTGCGGACAAAGAATACATTTTAAACGAAAGAAAGTGTTTTTGGTGGATTCGGAGAGGCCACATAAATTTTTATGCTCTTCAGGTGTATTTTGGTTTCTATTTACTCTCGAGAAGTGCATTCTCCTGGCAAGAAAAATAGCGTACACTTTTCTGGACGACATGTTATTTTATTGTAATTACAAATGATAAAAATGGTCAGGCACGTACCTAGGCACACTTGATCAACGGTCACTCCACGGTTGTTACGATGGCGCTAAAAAGCACTTGGTCGACCAGTTGGATCCGCCTATAGGTTTACGGCAGCAAACGTGCAGCGCTGTAGCGTTAACTTCTGCTTGGGAAATACAATCGACTCGTTATGCAGAAAGCGGTCTCCTAGAAAATAGTGCTACTGAAGGCGACATGGTTTGGGAGATGAGCAATTGCCCTGCGTGACATTTTCCCTTGTTTTTCTTGTACGCTATGCCGGCGTATGACATGTGAAACCAGATGAGACACCTTGAAATGCCACGACACGCCACGACACGACATCGCTTTTGTGAAAATTATGCTAGCTTTTGGGACTCGCTTTGGTTTTTTGTGACATGGCTTTTGTGACAATTAGGCTCGCGGTTGTGGCTCGCTTTTGTGACTATATGCTCGGGACTTAGCTGGGTAGAAGTTTTTTGCACAGGCCACGCTTACGCTGGGGGGTCTAGACCCATACGAACTAACCATGAGCGTAAGAGAGATCACGATGGCGACCGTCATCCTGCTGTTTGGAGCGTTCTTGAGAAGCCAATGTGCGTAGGCGCGCTCGTCAACGTGCGACTTCTTGTCTTAGCCACTGAAGGCCTTTCGTGTTGAGCGAATATCGTCTCGAGGTAGCTGATAGATTCACTGGCATAGAGAAGAAAAAAAGGGCTGTATCCCGTAGTTTTGTGTTTGCAGTGTTAATGGCGTTCTCAAGAAAGGGCAAGAGGTCGTCCCAATTTTCTGGTCACAGGCGAGGTATATGGTGAGCATATACTTGCGGTGCGGTTCGTTCCCTCGCTGATACTGCTCATGTAACAATCGTATGGCATAAATGATGAAACTGCCACAGACGAATAAACCATTGCACGAAGTGGGTGGTGAATTCACGTCCCCGGTCACTTATGATGATACGAGGTGTTCCGTGGCGAAGTGAGATAGATCGGAGCAGGAATTGTGGGATGTCCGCTGCAGTAGCAGCTGGTAGGGCGGGGGACTTGGTGTAGCGTGAGAGGTAGTTCACGCACACGATAATCCAGCGGTTACCTTTCGGTGAGCGCGTGAATGGTCCTAGCAAATCGATGACGGCCCTTTCAAAAGCCGAAGTTGCCGTATGCAGTGGATTACGTCTTCCTGCAGGAGCGGTTGTACGATGCTTGTGCCGCTGGAATTGTGTGCAAGTAAGTACATATTTGTGTATTGTTTTATGCATCTTTGAACAATAAAAACGTTGTCTTGTGCGGTGCAGTGTGCACGACGGTCGCAGTTCCCCTGATGGAAGGTCGCCGTGTGTAAATTAAGAATACTGGTTAGATGGTTGTGTGGCGCCGCGTGAAGACGGCTTGAACCAACAGGGGAGTACTTCTTGTAGAGTAGGCCCTCGGGCAAATAAACAGCTAGCACCCCTTTCATCACGAGCACACTGGTATAGGGGCTGTAGACTTGTCTCGACTCTGTTGCATCTTCAAGGTGGCGAGATCATGGAATGGTGTTGAGGCACGTGACGTCAGACAAAGGCAGACTCTATTCACGGGACAGAATGAGAAAAATACACAAAAATAACTAGGAGCTAATCTAATAAAATGACTAGATGTCCGACAAGACAATGTTAACTCAAAACAGTTCCCTTTCACATCTGGCAGTACTTGGCGGCACGGAGCTGGGGCGGTACCCTTGATTGGTGTGACGGCTCCAGGCACTGCCTCCTTGACGCTGGCGCTAGCCGCCGCAAAGTCGGGTCCCGTGCGCTAGCCTCGGGGCGCTGCCGCGGTTCCCTTGTCGATGCCGGTGCTGCGACTGATGAGCGACTCGGCCCGGGTGCTCCGTGGCCAGTCTCGGCTGAGTTGCTTTAATGTCCGCGGGGAAGATGCGGCTCGCAACGTTGGTTCCCCAAACGTTCTCGTCCGGCAGGTCATTCCTCGAACCTTGTTCCTCCAGCCCTTGTGCCACGATCCTCCGGCTTCCTTTTCCTCTTTCTCTCCCGCGCCCTTCGTCGGCCTCTGCACACACCCCGTCTTCCTCACTTCGACGTGCCGACCCCTGTTCGGTGAGCAGCGCCTCCTCACAATCGGTATAAATGGGAATCACTAAGCTCACATGCCGAATTGTTTCGGTGTCTGTGCATGTGTCACACGCTGGTGTAGCCCCGCGGACGGAGCAAGAATACGATAGGAGGGAAACGAATCTTCCTAGCGCGGCCAGATAGTGTCCCATGTGCTCGTCAGAGGTGAGGTTAAGCTAGCGGAATCTGCCGCGGTTGAAGAAACTGCGCGACCACCGCTTTCGGCATTGCACTGCGCAGTCACGGAATGAATTGCGGCCGCTATTATTTTGTCCATCAGGTGCCGGTACCCTCTCCTGCGCCGTTGCAGCTGCGAAGCTTTCCAGTCCGCCTTAGTTTTCATTGTGACGTTATCTGGTCGCTCGCCCTGGTTTGACGCAATGGGCCGATTCGGCTCCTATATATTCTTGCTGCGTGGCCCCGAGCTAGCGCATCAGAATGGCTATGTTCTGCAGTCTCATTCTTTGAAAGACGCTCCTCTCCGTTTTCTCTCGACGGACGGCCGGGCTACCGCGGCGGCGTCGTCCGCCGCTCTAGTCCGGAGGGGGCCGACGCTCCTCCGTTTGTCGACGCCTCTCCTACGAATTCTAGGTAACGGCTGCAGAATCTCTGGTTTCGCTCTTTGTAGAGCCACGCTTGCGAATTCAAGTGATCCGCATGGAGAGTTGTTGTGGGCGTCGTTTAAAGGTTTGCTTTCCAACAACCTTCGCAGCGTGGATTGGAGCCATTTTTTTGTCGTCTGCTTTTCGACGGTTGTTTTCTGCCTGTTTTGGCTCAGCTTCCCGTCTATTGCGCGCTTCTTTAGCATGGCCTAATTAACTTGTTCGACAGCACCTCCTGGGTTACCCGGACCCGACCGAATTGAGTAGTCGCAATGAAAATATACTTTAACGATTGGTTTGCAGGATGGGAAGACAAAATATAGAGACCACATACAGACATCTGGCCGCTAGAGAAAGGCTGCGTTTTGCGCACTGCTTGCCACGAATGGGAGTTGATTTTTTAAATTGGTAAATACCAATACGGTTGTGTTTTAAGAGGTATTACAAAAGACAAAAGGAGCAACTTGTCCTGATAAATAGCTATTATAAAAGTTCCTTAAGCTCTCTCGCCCTTTTCAAACATACTAAACTAACTATTTTAAAACGGTATAAATTAAATCAATTAGCTCACATGCGGAATTGTTTCGGTGTTTGCGCTTGTGTCGCGCGGTGGTGTAGCCCCAAGCTAGCACATAGGATGGCTAGGTTCCGCTGTCTCACCCTTGGAAAGACGCTCCCTCCGTTTTCTTTCTGCTGACAAACGGCAGGGCTAGAGCGACGGCGTTCGCCGCTCGAGTTCAGACGTAGCCGACGCTGCTGCTTTCGGGATACCGCCCCCACAAATTTCAGGTAACGACTGGCAGAATCACTGGTTTCACTCTTTGTGGAACCACGTCTGGGAACTCAAGTGACGTCGCATGGGCAATTGTTGTTGGTGTCGTTTCAAACTTAGCTTTCCAACCACCTTCACAGCATGGGTTGGACCCTTTTTTGTTATATAACAAAGATCAAATCTTTCACCACCAGGGGACGAATCTCACAGGATTGGGACTGCAGCCAGCTGTTTCCTGCGGCAGTAAATCGTAAACAAGGCTACGACTTTAGTTTTTTTCGCGCTTGGACCAAGATTATGTCCCTGATAATGAGGGTGTATAAAGATAATAACCATCTGTGAACGTATTTTGGCATTGACACACGTGCGGCATGCTAATGTGAGCTTTTCGTTGGCGCTGTGGTATTTTCCAAGTGAAAGCCTGCGTGGGTTGTAGGAACTTGGTTTCTAAAGTAAACTCTGCTCCGCGCCAAGTCTACGAACATTAAGCTGGTATGTGTATCCCTCACGTACAGATAAAACTTTACAAATTACGTGCCGAGTGGTTATGAAGTTTTGTTCGTCTGCTTGACAGCTATCAAGGTCGCAGACGATCGTTTATTTCACTGTGATTGGAACACCGTAGGTTCAGCGGCTCACGGTGGGACAGCAATATCGTTTCTTCATTACCGACCCCTGATCGAAAGCAATAAGTAGCGAAAAAACAGAGAGAGCCCATGACTTCATCCTCGCCGCTGAGCCCATGGTGTTTCCGGTCAAATTCGTCTCGCAGATCGTCGCACAGCCACCGCAGAGTCATTTCCGACAGTCTGAATGCTTCTGCAGGCATTGCGAGAGGGTTAACCTTACTTCTTGCCCTCCTGTTCCCCCAGCGAGCCAAAAATGAGGCGATTACCGGCACATATTTGAACTTCCAAAATTGTCTGCTTCAGATCGTCTGCTCCGAAAAGTTGAGGCTCAACCACGGTGTAAGAACATATTTTTATATAAAGATATAAATATTCCTACACCCTGGGCTCAAGTCACCATCTCCGCCGTGCTTGCGTTGCGTCACAACCGAGTGCTCGCTTTTATTTAGTCGAGGCCCTCTCAGAAATTGCACTTTTTGAACGGACACAAAACGGAAAAACTTCAGAATACCGCCCCTGATGCAAGGCGCGAATAGGCGCTCGCAGAGCAGCAAAGAGCAAGGGATTCTGGGATACATGTTTCCCGAACAACGGTCGTGATAAAAAGCTTCTGTGGAACACTTTCCTCCCGTGTATTACTCTTATCACGCGCCGCTGATGACGAAAGCAGTGGGCATGCCTCAATCATAGCACGGCCGATCACTGGCCTTAAAAAAACCCGATAAAAGGCGTCTTTGCGCATGAAGGTATAAAACTTCAGTGTATACCAAGAGAATGGGGTATCAGCGGTAATCTTTGTTGAAACAGCCACCAACTGCGCTTACCATGAAGCTGGAGAAGCGCGACGGGCGCTACAAAGATGCAATTATACACCCGCGCCCGTATTTCGAGGTGGCGCACGTATAGTGACTGTCCCGGAAGCGGGTATGTGCTTGTATGTAAATGGTATCGCGTTGTGGAGGCCGGCGCGCCCACTTGCTTCGCTGCGCCTCTGTCGCGGACATGTAAACGAGGTCTAGATTTATGTCCGAGTACGCATGATTCAAACATAATGTTTCAAGACTGCCACACCAACTTGCCCAGATAGCCGTACGCGTGATACTTCTCTACCGCTCTTCTCCACTCGACTCCTTCTCAGGCGCGTCACTTCCTGCAACTCGCACCGATGATACGGCGTCCTCTTAATAACGGAGCTGTTTAGGCCGACACAAATCCGTCCGGCACGCGGACGGGTGCCTGGCTGCGCAAGCCCGGCGTGACCGACGGGAGGCACCGGGAACAACCTTCGCGCGGAGTTTTCAGCAAAACAAAGAATTACCGAGCGCCCGTGAGTCCGTGCCTCGCTGCAACCGCCCGGCGTCATCTAGGCTTGTGCGGGGTCTCACAACACGTGAGGCGGACCCGTGGCACGCCGAAGGGGATGGCGACTAATCTGTCAAGCCATCCCTTCACAATCCCCACGCGGAGACGGCCACCGGCCCAGCTGACAAATAAATGGAGGTGTGCCGAGGCGAGGATGCGCTACATGATGATTTGCCCTACACGGCTGTGCCGTCGCAAGAGGACGGCAAAATAGATGACAACGATTGCTACTGAATCAAACATTGTACATACTTTAAAGGTATTTTCTCTACTATGCCGGGTAAACCGGTTTTCCACTGCTGGTGTCCGGCTGATCCCTCTCTCCTGAGATGCGCAGTCCTCCTTAGATCCGCAGAAGTTAAGTCGGCCCCTACTCTGCTGGTTCTCAGGCCTGCTAGTGCAAGCTGCTTTGCATTGCTTGCACTAGTGCAAGCTGCATCAATATTTTTAAGAAGCATGTAGCCAACAGAACGCGCGAAGGACACAAAAGCGGGATGCTTACTTTTCTTGCGATTTGGCCTTGTGTTTAGGCGTACTTACCATGAGCTGTTATTTTTATGATACGGAGTACTGGTACCGTCTTTGCCACGTGGTGCCCATGACACAGTTACTGTATTTTGTGTTTGAAGGAGGCAATTACGGCGGCGTGAAAGCGGCTGTGAATGACGCACCGTAGCATATTTTCTGATGTGTACAAATGGTTGCACCACAGCAATATAATTCGACAACGCGAAGAATCACACGGGAGCATTGCAACTTTTCAGTGTCGTAGTAATTTCGTTTACGCAGACACGTGACTCTGTTCCTGGGGCGGAAAGTGCTCATTGCAAAAAAGTGCACCTGCATGAATCGCGATAGTACTCCATGTGAATTTTTACGCAGAGACGTGACTCTGTTGTTGGGGCGGAAAGTGGTGACTGCAAAAAAGTGCACCTGCATGAATTGCGATAGTACACCATGTGAGTTATTTACAGTTGCCGCAGTTTCAGTATGGCCGTTTCATTTCTGGCCTTCAGTTGTCAATGGTTGGGTATCAAACAGCGTTCACTCCCTGTGTCCCACATAATCACCAACCTAAAGCAGCTTGCTAACACAGTGGCTGCCCAGAGGCGCTACTGGGAGTAGTGGAAGACTGACAACTTGATGGATATAAGAGAAACTCAAGTTTGGAGGCCAAGAATGCACCGGAGAAGCACACGGCAGGAGTGCTCCGAAATCCGTGAGAGAGACTTCCTGCAGAAGAATTAGATGTGCAGTATTCCTAGCAATTCGTAGTAGGTAGGCTTCATTACTCCGCTTAAAACGACAAATGGGCGCGTACAAGTCAGGTACTCCCGTGCCAATGGAGAAGGTGTGATTAACATATCGATATGCGGCACCTCGGTGCTAAACTGGCCTAAAAGGCGACAAAGCCGCGTGACTTATGAAAAAGATGCGAAAGATTTGTGTATGAAAATAGTTTAACGTAAATTAAACCCAGTTCCAGGAACAGCGAGCTTGTGAGTTTATTGGGCTGGCTACAACGTCAACTGACACTCGCCGACAAACGGCAGCGCCAGTGGCGTGCAAATTCTACGGTTCACGCTAAAGAACACGGCGCTAAACGTAAATGGCAAGACCATGGAGGTAACAAGAGTTTAGGAGGGAGCGTCACGTGACAATCGTGAAGCCTAGTTAGAAAAACAATAATAAAAACGTATGGGGACTACACCCTCACGTGACAGGCAAGAGGTAGTTATTGGCGCCTGATGAGGCCCCGGCCCGCGCTGCGTGCGTGCGTCTGTCCGTTCGGTTGCCGGGCGTTCCGGTAATTCGGGTTTCGGCGACGAGTCGTTGCAAGCAGCGCTGCCTGCAACCCAAAATGCGCTGCCGGCTGATCGTGCGTGCAAAGTGGTTGGACGGGAGAGGCAGAAAACATCATTATTTATTGAGTTTCCGGATCCCCCGAAGGTCACGCCGCAGTCGAAGTGTTGTGTGTGCCGGCTTTTCGCAAAAGTTGAGATGATATTTTCAACTTTGCCGTTCAGGCCTCATTTTATGTAATCAACCGTTTATTGCCAAGGCTGCAGTCAGTTCAGAACTGACCATGGTCCCTACCAGGCTTAATCTAGCATTCGTTTTTCCCATATACCTATCGCACGGATGGAGGAGTCGTCGGACAAACAGCCCGCATACTGCTTGTGACCCGAGGTGGCTAACGATTCGTTCTTTCCGCGCCCAACCCCAACATCTGGGAATTTGCACCTTTTCTTTTCCAATGCACTGAAGTAGACAAAAACGTGCCACCATGCCGGAGCACCGAAAAGGCAAAAGTGTGCAAATGCGCACATCATCTCTAAGCCGATAGGACAGTCGTTACAGCGCTATAATGTAAAGGGATGGTGGTGCGCTAACTTTCAGGAGAATGCCAAACGCAATCGTCACAGCAAATCAGGCAAACACCGCGCAGCCGTAGGCTGCTTCGTGCTTGTGAATGTTTACGGCCGCACGTTCGAGCGATCGAACGTCAGAAGTCAGATCCGGCGTGCAGCTCCTGAGGGTCCTTCCTGAGAATGCGATCGAAGCCTCGCCTCGCTTTCAACAGCGACAGCGGCAGTACTTCCACGATGCGAGGCTTAAAGCGCAACGCTGGCGAAAAATGCTGCCCGGCGCCTTGGGCGACAGCGCTCGACTCCACATCCCCCGGCAGGCAGCCGAAGCCACTAAATGCCACCGTGGACCTGAAACTGGTGTATGTTTCATGATGCATTGCGCTGGAAGAGCCCGATGAGAGGAGAACACGGCATCAGAAGATGTTGGCTTGCCAAAGCTTGGCCGCCTGACGTCATGCTCCCTCCTAACATTTTTCTTCCTCCATGTGCAAGACGCTCCCTTCCATGTTCCTCCCCTGGAGGAAGAAAGAGGAAACCGGCTCTGCGAGATCCCGCGCCCTCAATCGGTCGGTCTGGGAACCTGCTCCTACCCCTGCGTAAAGCATGACCTACAGTGGACGTATGAAAAGCCTTTAGCTCCAACAGCTCCCCTGGTAATGAAAAATAGAGCAGTGACAGTCAACGTGAAAGCTGTCAAATGAAGAGCGGTGATTCGCCAGAGATGCTGTGGGGCCCTCTCTTGCCTAGTTTTAAAGGGACACTGAAGTGAATTTGTCAAGCTCACGTTTTTGCTTGCACTGCGTAGACTGGCTCAAATTAGCACACTTTTCATCGTTTATCCGGTTGACAAATCAGTAATTATTTTACAAAGCGCGAAAGAAGAAAAACTACCATGCGCGGTTTGCGGCGGCCGCACCAACTAAGGCTGTGACGTTGAGAGGAGGGGCGCCGTGATTGGACGATGCCCAAGGTTAGCAATCACACAAGTTTCGGTTTCGGTTTCGGTTCTGTAAAACATAACCAATGGCTTTGTTGGATGGGCATTCTCAATATCTCAGTAATCATCGTACCGCGCTTCTGCCATGTTGTCGGCTGTAAAATGCACAAGATAAGCCTCCCAGGACGGCTTGTAGTCGCAGCATTCACTAGCCGAGACCTACGCAGTGCATGAACGCCCTCCGCGTACCCGCAGACGCCCAAATGTCGTGCGCTTTTCCCCCATATTTGGAGCTTGCCTCCCTCATGCCTGTATCGTAAAAAGCGTGTTCGCACCAGGCCAAGGGTCTGTTCATTCTGGCCTGTGCCCACTGCCTGCAAGCAGTGGGTGCTTATGGCAACAGCACGCCAACAAGAACTCGCTAGCGCGCCGGTGCCAGCCTGCGCGCGTTTTGTGAACTAGTTCGTGTAGCCATGAACGTTGCGGCCCAAAAAAAGGTGAACTCAATATAGAAAACATCGGCGGAAAACAAAAAAGTTAACTTACAAAAACAAAAAAAGCACGTACCCGCGGGGATTCGAACCCGTGACTCGCAAAACATTTGCGGTGAAATCCCAGCGCCCCAGACCGCTAGACCACGGAGCGGGACGCGAATGCCTTGCTAATATAGGGTATATATTGTACAACCGGTTTACACTTTTATTTAATTTTGGCATTTCAAGCCGCTTAGGTGACTATTTGTTGTACTGCGATTGTGCAGTAAGCGTCGCCCGAGTTTCCACAGTAGCTCACGTCTAGCAATTGCATTTCGTAGACGGAAAAGCGTTCGCAGATGCGTAGTCGTGCTGCTGACCGCTGTGCTTGTTCGCCCAGCGCAAAAAAGTGCTTCCCGCGCCCTAGTTTTACGCTGTACGGTAAAAAGATCAGTTGATTTTATTTGCTTAGTACCTATATTGACTTCGCTGACTCTTCTCCCGCCTTTAAGAGGCCTTATATTTTTCTACTGGCGTACCAGTCAGCGAAGCGTCGCATGTGCAGCGCTTGTGTGAAGCGACCTTGACTTGGAGCTAGATACAGTGTACAAACAAACCAAGTAAAGAAAGGCACATTCTTCCATTCACAAACGTGTCCTGGCTTCGTTTCAACTAAGCGAACGAATTGCGACCAAGCAATTTTTTTTTAACCTCCTTGATTGCGACGACCCGCCGGCGGCCGGCGGACGAAACGCTGGGCCGACTGACTCTGTCGGCCGGGGAGCCGTGCAGTAGCGCAGCCGTGGCGCAGCCAATTGCCAGCTCATCCCCTCCTGACGTCACATGAAAACGCCACAGAAAATGGGCGAGCGTAGAGAGAGGAGGACAGCGTTTTCGAATTAGTTTTTCTACTAAATAAAATCGCGTAAACGCGCCTAGAGTGGTCGAAACATGGCCTGGGGACTCCGGACTACAATTTGCGCTAGTAATCCCGCAATGTTTACATATCACTTCAGTGTCCCTTTAACAAGGGGTTGCCGTTGATTTCACAAAAGTAGTTAAGAGAGGTCCCCGCAGCCGCTGAAGGGTATACAGGGAGACAAAAGATTGAGTGTTTATAAATTTGGGGTATATAATGCGTCCATTCTTGATTTCATACGTATTTAGTACCAATTTGTACTCATTTGGGGCCCATCAATGGCAGCCTCCGCGGCAACGGCGCAGCGCGAAGATCACCCTGAGCATTTTGCGTATGAGGAACGTGTGACTTTGTGGCACAATGGGCTTGACACCAGCTTCGTACTGCTATAGGGACCCCGGTACGATCCCGAGCAGCACAAGCGGTGATCTTTTCGAAGCCTCTGTTTGGAGCGTGACGCCACGTGACTGCGGTGTCTAGATTCCGTGACTCCGAACGAGCGACGACAAAAAGCCGCTCCCCTAAAGGGCTCCGTACTTACAACTTACTGTACCTAATAGCGCTAGCACCCTTGGCACTCTTACCCGAAACGTTAGCGTACGAACCCGACATGTTGGCTCAGCAGGCGTTTAATTTTTGCAGTTCGTCAAGAGAATCGCGCGATTGCTTCGAGCCAACTAACAGGTGGAAATAGATGTATGCAGGAAGTGTCAGGCTTGTGCCCACACCAGACGCCATCTCGCAGCTCGAACGCTTTGAAGCGCATCCTGCACGCGAAAACACTGCTCGTATATCGCGGGTGCATTGGAGTTGTAGTAGGCGCCTCCTTAGATAGATGGCGCACATGTGCCCACAACAAGGCGCCGACGGTAACCGCGAGGCGACTCAAATAAACGTGTTCATAACTACTCCTCTGAGACTAACTCTTGGGTTAACTTTGTACATCGTAAGTACAGATAATATTGTGGTCAGACATTTTAAAGTAAAATTCATCCGGGCTGCTAGCGATAGCCGGCATCAAAGATGAAGAGTGATGCCGCGGGTCTTTTGTCAAGCAGGGAAGGCTGATCCGAACCCATTGGAACTACCGGCATTGGGAAGCGCCTCCCTATTGGCGCAAATAACCAATCCCTGCCTACCTTACGCACTATGATTTGTGCGCCGCTCATAACGTGCTCCTGTCACGTGTCAATTTCTACATGGAGCAGAGCAGAGAATCATGTTGAAATTGTTTACTTTGGCTTCGAATGAATACACGCTGGGAACTGATGCGCATACAATTTCTGCGAAATTACGTTGTGAAAATCAGCTGAACTTAGGAGCTATGATAGAGCGTGTAATCTATCACGGCATTGAATCCTGCGGGTTTAGATACTACTGTGAAAATAAAACCGGCATGAAAATAAAAAAAATGTTTTCGCCGCGCATAGCCACAGAAATTTAGATCAATCAATCAATCAATCAATCAATCAATCAATCAATCAATCAATCAATCAATCAATCAATCAATCAATCAATCAATCAATCAATCAATTAATCAATCACCTTTATTTTCGCTCCACAATGAACTTTCCACCTCTACACCTCTAGGGCCGTACTAGAGCCGTACTAGAGTACTAGAGCGTACTAGAGTACTGGAGCCGCATTTTCCACCTCTACACTTCTATATACCTCCGGAAATAATCTTATTTATCGCGCAAAATTGCCTTTTTAAAACTTCACCCTGTAGCTTTGACGTACCCTGTACTAAAGTGTTCAGTAATCATCCCATTTTTGCGAGATTTTTAAAGCCACTGTTGCCGGCATTGTTTGTGCTTTGTTAAGGCATGGGATGGTACCATGCTTACACAGCACGGAGCCCAATAAGAGGGATAGAAGTGTCCCTGAAACCTCCAAAGTTATTTTTAACGTCGAAGTAGTTTTTTACAGAGTATGTAGAGAACGGCGCATAGAGCGCTTGTTTGTTTAGATTTTAAAGAGCTTTTTCACCGGCAGGTGGCGCTGCCATGTGTATACGCAGTCGCGCTGCCTCCACTGTGTAAACACTATAAGCGGGAAGCTTCCCAGAAAGCTCATTTACAATGCGTTGACTTCTCTGTTTTTAGTTTGGCTGTATTAAAATACGACCCGATATACCTTGAACTTCTTTATGGCCAAATGTTTGCGATGTCTGTATTGAAGATACCTTTTGGAGGATAAAGATGAGTTTATGCGGATCACCTAGCAATATTGGAACACCTTGGCGCTCCAAACCTCAAGGTGACATCGTTGGAGGACCCCATCTGTTTCACCCACTTGTGTGTCTTTTCCAGTAAAGAAAATAGCGCCCATTGGAAACGTGGCGTAGATTGTCTTTATGCCAAGAAAAAAAAAGTTCTACTAAGCGAAAAAATGCGAGTCCAGCGTAGGGGTCGGCATCTGGAAAAGCGAAACGGCTCTTTGACAAACATGCTTTGGAGGGAGAGACTAAACATATTTATTGTTGCTCCGTAAAGAGTCTTTTGGGTGGCCTCCTCATTCCTTGGAACCTTTCATAGCACGAGGCGTTCCGTAGCAAGCGCTCAAACTCGGCCATAGCCACAGGTGGCCGTTTACTCCGTCACATCGCCGAAGAAGTCAGGGAGAAGATGAAGAAGCAGCGCGATCCACTATTGTCATGAACCCTCCCAAGGCAAGGCGACAGGAACAAACAGCGGTGCAACGCGTAGGAGATAGATCAAAACAATTAGAAAGAGTAAGGGGGAAAGCGGGTTCCAAGGAAGACGACACCTAGTGGGTGTGAGTGTGGAAGCAAAGCGTCTCATACGTTCAATTAGACAACGATGCTTCAGAACCTTTAAAAATGCTTAACTACCCTCGAAGTTTTTCATGCGAAAGAATTAGGGCAAAAGAGCCGGAGCAAACGCCTGGAGGAGGCTTTCAAAATTTTCTTTGGGTGCGACCCGTTTCTTAGCACGTGTGTCAGATATTTTTAAAAAGAAGAAGCACTGAGCATGCACAGAGCAAAGGGTAAAATGGTAGAATTCCTCTGGTAAAGCTATGTGGTTTTAGCCGGAAGCGTTTGAAACTTCACATTTCGGCGTTCGCGTATGCTCTTTCGCAAAGCAGCACATTTGTCAACAGGTGGGTAGTATGTTTAGCACAGCGCAGATAATCCTGGATTCCTTAGTTTGACATTCAACACCGTTAATTGCGCATTTTTGCTTTGCATTCAAAATTTACGAGTGCTTCAGGGTCCCGGGATTTGAGTCCCAGTGTCTCGGAACTAAATAAGGAATCTGAATGTAACGGTATGCGTGTTAAATTATTAGCCGGATTTCTCAAAAGGTTCACGTTGTTCCTATATGAGTACGACGATAGGTGTTTTTTTGTCATAAGACGGCAGGTTTTGCCGCTGAAGTGTGTTTTATCAATGGTGTAATTGCTCTAAAGTATTTATTAAATTTGTTTTACCACGAACAGCTCTAAGAACCCTACACAGGAGGTGGCTCCAACGTGTGGCTGCAGCAAAACAAAGTACTAATTATAGAAAAAAAGAATTTTGCCCTAATTATTTATTAACACAACAAACTCAAATGAAAAGATCAAGAAAATGGTCGTGAAGAGCTTGTGTTACAATTCCGTATTGAGAACTGTAAATAGAAAGACAAGAAGGAAGGTAACTTAAATGGCCGCGTATATTCTCCTTTGGTTGCAAATGTCGACAAAAGACGATAGTCGACTGGCACCCTTAAAAAGTAAATGTTTCTAGGGTTACCAGATCCTCCAACCAAAAACCACCGAATCGTTAGGTCAAAGCCGCCCAAATATCGGCAAGTGCAAAAAATCCAGCCAAATTTGGAAAAAATCCCCCAACAGTTTGGAACGCATTGAAAAGTTCATTCAAACTACAAAATATTTAAGAATGAACGAAAATCACCTGGTAGTTGCGTAGCAGGCAATGATCTAGAGAACTAATACACCTGTGCTATGTGGCACGCCATAGTGGAGGGCTAGTACAAAGACAATTTCTTCTTTCCCCTTCATAAAAAAACAGCCACAGCTGGGATCGGACACACCTTCCTCATGAGCCTTCCGAAAACATAGTAGACACAAGAGGGCCAAAGCGGCGCAAGTGCCAAGGTCAAAAACAGCACCGATCACGGTAAGTACATCACTCAGTGACATAACTTGGTCCATACAGAATACAAGATTTCAACCGGGGAAAAAACTGTTCAGTGGGCTCAAAACCTTTACAGAATTCTCCGCTTCTTGCCAAAGTAGACATATCATGAAGAATATTTTCCAGTGTTTTTTTAGACCTAAGTGCTTTTGTCACTTTTTGTCAAAGACAATTGACTGAAAACACGTTCCACAGTGGCATTTGATATCAGCAAAGATAAAAGGGAGACGGCAAGCTAACACAGGAGAGGAAATAAAAAGTTATCTGCCCTGTTTCTGGCACTTTTTACGCTTTTAGACAATTCTATCACGCGTATGTCCCACAGGCTACGAACATTTCCTTACAGAATGGGATATTCGGACTGGAGCGCTGGAACGGGTGCCGCAGCCAATTGAAAGTGAAAGTAGCCCAATATGGCGCTTTCTCTGCCAATCTGGCAACTCTGAATGTTTCATTTCTCTTGCCCTCTTACCTCTCATGCTGTTCCTGTCCGGTCTTGTTCCTTCCAAGATGACTCGCTAGAGGTTTGTTCAATTCAATTTAAATTTACAGTGTTCCACTGTTCATGGTGGGTTGCCTTGATGCCAGCGCTGCCGTACCATGGAGACGAGCCTGAATAGAGGCGCCCTACCACAGCGTTTATAGAACCACGTTTCTCTACTCCAGGAGCGTCTGAAGCAGAACGTGGAACATGTATAGTGGAACTTTTTGCTGCTATAGCTGACGAGTACGGATTCTTGGGCAAGTTGGTGTGGCGATCTTGACGAATTCATAGCGCAAAGAACGAGGACAAGAAAGAAGACACACCACACAGCGCTAACACAGCGCTAACTGCGTCCGGCTGTTTTGTTTGTGTTTGTTTTCAGCGTCGCTGACCTCTTACGCCTACTCTCGTTAGTGTCCAGCCGTGCTAGCGCGGCGGAGGCAACGTAGAAGTTCTTGTTCCTGCAGTTCGACATCGATTTAAGTCGCTGAGGTTACAGGGTTTAGCTCCTGACGCCTTGTTCGTGCCGTCATGGGGCTAATCGTGCTTCATTACCGCGTTTCCGTCTTCGACATTCGGTGGATCCTAAGCACTCGCGAAGTTGTAATGATAATGGTTGGGTTTATGGCGCCAGGCCGACTGAGGGCAAAGAGCGCCAAGGAAAATTTGGTTATGAGGAAAAAGTGATAGTAAGTGTAAAACATTCAACTAAATTATACGTGAAATGATATAAAAGAAAATGAAGATGACTGGTGTAAAGGGCCAGGGTGGCAACATGCATGGCAAGTAATGAGGTGTAAAAACTTGACATCGCTAAGAAACTTAAGAGTACGCTTGTGGGTAATTATTAGTTCGTCCCCTAAAAAGTACTATGGGTGTAGTGGAATGTGATGTCTGTATAGTCATGCAAAGTGTTTTGTCGTGTTGTTTCCAGTGCCTTGCATTGTATGAGTATATCGATTACGGATAGGCCCTTTCCACACCCGCTGCACATGGGTCTTGGAGATCCAGTGAGCTGGTGGGAGTGTGTTACGTGTGTGTGGCGAATCCGCAACCTGCACAAGGCAACCTCAGTGAATCTGTTGTGTGAGTCAGTAGTGCATTATCCCAAGTGGGGTTTTATTACTTGTAGTTTGTTATTTGTCTGTTCATTCCACTGTGCTTGCCAGTTTTTATGAAGGTGTTGTCGAATTGCCGTTTGATTTCTTAAATTCCGCCGGGAGTGGGGGTAATAGCGGGCGGCGGAGTTTTGCAGTTGATGTAATATTTAATTTTCTATCGCAGAAAGCAAGCATTTATGAACTTTTTATAAAGGAACACTGCAAATACGACTGATGTATTGATTTCTTGCCTTACATTTGCGTAATGTCCTGTTCTTGTTCAACAATGTTAACAAGTATGAATATTGACACCGGAATTAGACATTTAGGTTTGGCTGTGGGTATGTGAGATTACGGCGCTACGTCTGTTTCACTTTGGCCGTGGGGCTCAATCGAGTCACTGGGAGACACAGATAGACAGGAAGACAAAAATGTCTCCGTTTCAGTTGCCCAAGAAAGTGTATTGTGTTCAAAAAAACGGGCAAGAAACTAGGAATATTCAGGACTGGTTACAGAATTGTTTACAGTGTAAATCACATTATAATAAATGAGAAGTAAAATCAGGCACCAGATAACATGCAATAACAGCGAAAATGCGGGATAGAACTGTGTAAATTATGAAACCTTGTTTGCTGACAGGAGTGGACAGTCAGAGGCTACTCATTCGGATACATTTCTGTCATACATTAACACTACAAGCTATGAAGTCGGTTCAACTGGTTTACACTGTTGCAGTGAGGGGGTCAATAACAGCCCAGAACGCAATCCCGTTGCAGACGATGGGTTTACTGTGGGGGGATTAAATGTCGGGAGAAGAACGTGGCACTTTAAAGTAATAAATAACAATGTATCTCCTCGAAAGGATTTGGGGGCGCAGATATAAAATATTAAGTGGTAATACCTGGTTGGGTAAATTAAATTTTATTTTTGGTTAGGGTTTTATTCATACGGTGACTATTACAGAATATGAAACGGCCAGCACAGATTCCCAACCGTTTTAAACAAATTATAAACGTAACGCCGGAGCCTCTATCAGAGGAACACAGCGTGTTATGCGAAACGTATTTATAATTGATGTTTAAAAAAGTAATATATAAATATATATAAATATATACATATAAAAATTACGACGCAGAGTCCGACGCACGTCTTAAAAAACAAAAACAAACATGTTTACTAACGTTTCGACTGGAGGTCCAGTCTTCATCGGAGTAACATTTACAGTAAACTGCAGCACGCTTTTATAGGTGCGTGTAGAGAGAGGAAGTTGCACTACAGTCCGCCCTCTTTAAAAGAAATCATACGTCATCCTTCAGCAAAACAAGAAAAAACGGAATACATACACATGAGAGGGAATGCATTGCCCTCCCTCTTTTTTGGGAGAAAAGGAGGAAAAGAAGGAGGGAGAAACCGAAAACCGACCGACTCCCATCAATGTTTTGCATTTTCAAAGTAGTCACGTTAAGCACTGGAAGACGGGCATACCCTATAGTCAAGCGCATCGCTTCCGCCGGATATGCTCCAAGGAAACATATTTTCTTTCCTACGGTGAGGGACTGAAAAACGATCTGGTTAAGCAAAAGTACTCGCTCCAATTAATTGACGATTGCATTCGCCGAGCAGAAGCACTGAGCCGCAATGAACCCCTTCAGGAAGTCAGCCGACCGACGCCCTTTAAGTAACCTAGTTCTCCCTCACTCCGCATCTGTGCCGAATGTTTCTGGCATATTTCGAAAGCATCACAACATATTAAGTCAAAGTCCTCGCCTAGCATCTATATTTTCCGAACCACCACGTGTTGTCTACAGGCGAAACAAAAACCTGCGCGACATTCTGTCATCTTCGAGGATCAGCCATTCACCAGTGACCGGTTGTGGGCCCTGCAACAAGCCTCGTTGTCAGGTATGCCCCCACATGACGAAAACAAAAACAGCCTCTAGCACCGCCTCGCAGTTCTCTGTAAAACTGAAGGTAAAGGTTAACTGTGACAGCGCCAACGTAGTTTACCTGCTGGAGTGCAATACCTGCCACCTGCAATATATTGGCCAGAGGGCGAACACTTTTAGATTAAGGTTCAACAATCACAGGGCACACGCCAAGTCTCTTCCTAACCTTCATTTTCCCGTCACGTCGGAATATCGGGTTATTCATTTCATAATTTGAAAGTAACAATAATTCAATCCAATTTCAACAGCAAGCACGCATGCGAAGTTCGCGAATCATATCTCATATTTAAGTTCTAAACCACATCCTCTGGGTTGAACTAAGGCGTTGGCGCGCTGACATGTTTGCCACTGTAATTACTCTCCTTTCTTCGGTTCGCTTCTTGTATAACAGCGCCGCCTTCATCCCTCCAGGTTCATTCACTTAGCCCCTTAGCGCCGGCTTAGCCACTTAGCGCCAGCTTCACGTGACACATTCCTAAGGCGAAAAGCGAGGGCATGCTGACGCGTGTTCCCCAGCTCCTTATCTCGTTCTGCCACCTTTATTTCTCCCCCCCCCCCGCTTCTTCTGTTGACAGATTCCCAAGCGTGACACATTCCTAAGACGAAAAGTGAGAGCCTGCTGACGCGCGTTCCCCAGTTCCTTATCTCGTTCTGCCGCCTTCATTTTTTTCTCTTCCGTCCCCCCCCCCCCGCTTCTTCTGTTAATTCCTGTCAGGAGAAAACGAAAGGCCGCCCATAGTTTTCTAAAAAGGTACTGAGACATGATTAGAAAAACACGCAGTCAACGAAAGACGTTGATATGGAGGATACGTTTGCGTAGTTACAAAATATATATTTCACGTGGCACGTTTTCCAAAGGTCGAAACAAAAAAAATGTCGCTGCTTGTACTAGCCGTGCCAGGCAAGAAAAGCAGCTGAGCTGGCTGCCCTTCATCGGAAACCTGGCGGTTGAACAACAAAGGAATTTTTGAATTTGCCGCTGAGAGTTCTCAATGACTCGCAGGCGCAGATCGTATTCAAAAGCCCTCAGTCTATCACATTTCTCTCATAAGGGACCGAGTTAGCTCACGCGCTAGAACCCGTAGCAACCGGCTTCGCCAATTGGGCTTCTGTGCCGCCGACATCAGGCGCGACCGCACGTGAACTTCAAGTAGACCGCATGCCAGATATCCTGCCCAGATTGCTGCGCAAAGCGTTCTCGAAGGTCGAGCTGGCCTATGCCGGGCGCTCCTCAGGAGGCGCACACTCACGTGCGCTCAGTTTTTTTTCTTGGGATTTTTGCGAGCTCCCTAAATGGCGCAAGCCTGGACGACGCCGCTGAAGAGAAGCGTATCTGTTGCGCAGTGACGCCACGGCTTGAGGAGTGCCCGTGGGGCTCGGCGGAGCCATGCCTAGGCTCGCTAGCAAGAAGTCTGGCTAGCGAAACGATCGAACCCGGGCATAGCTGAGCCCGGGTCACTAGGCAACGCGAGGTAACGTAATCCCTCCGTGCGGGTGCGAGAGAGAGAGAGAGAGAGAGAGAGAGAGAGAGAGAGAGAGAGAACGATATTTAATGAAGTCTGGCGATGATAGCCGTGCTAAAATACTTAATTTGCTGCGGCAGTTGATGTCTAACACAATGGCAAGTTGGTCGAGTTGGTGTTGATTCATCTTGAAAACAGGCGCGGAAATATTTTCTTAGTCAACGTATTTCTCCGCCTGTTTTCAGGTTGATGTCGTGTGAAGATGATGGCGATGATGTTCAAAAACTTCACGCGCACATGAACGGTGAGTTATTCACAGCGACTGCTCTGGACCTGTGTGTTGCTGGTACGCTATCTGAGATTTTGTACCCTGTAAAGTACGTTGGGACAGGCCCATGCTCCTAAACCGTCATTTAGCGGAATGTCCACCGAGAGCGGCAGTCCCAATGACAGTGCGATGAGAGCGGCAGTCCCAAAGACAGTGCGATGGACACTCTTTGAGCACGGAATCGAGCACATTCACCGAGCAGGTGCTGGAGGTTTTCTCGCACATCACAGTGTGGGCGGAGTGGCGACGTAGCGCGTTTCACTTTAAAGAGGAAGTTGCGCGTGCATGCGACATTCAACCGCATGCGATGTAGAATTGGTTCTACCCCCTTGGAGGGTCCTCGTGGCATTTTGAGTTTGCAGTTGGGATCGATGGAAGATAGCGGCGCGTAATGAGGTGATACGTCATCCCAGGCGGCACGCTGCATGTTCCATGCCACGCTCGATGCAAGGACAGATGCATCTTTTCTGGATAATGGCAGAAATATTTTCGATGCACGATGTTTATGCGCGATGGATGCAGCAATGTCGGCCTTCACGTTGGCAGTTATCCCACAATGGGCCGGATTCCACTGAACTGCTATGTGATGTTGCGCTTGTAGAGCTTGTAGATGTAATAGAACGGACAATTGGGCTAGTTGGTAGCTCTCATCTTGAAGGTGGAAGCGCTCACAAGACAGGGACGAAAGTAGCGCCATGTCGTCTTTGTTCTTTCTACTTTCGTCCCTGTTTTGTGAGCGCTTCCACCTTCAAGGTTGTAGATGTAAAGCGTGTATGTCAGACACAAGCTGGTCTTTTGGGAAAGACGCTAGACATTGAACGGCAGCCATTGAGTCTTTGAAGGCAGCCCCCTCTCGTGCGGTTCGCTTGATGATATGGGTGAACGCCACCCTCAGAGCTGCAAGTTTGGTAGCCGTAGTAGACGTTTTGGGATTGAGCATGGCGCCGATGGTGGTATGTGATAACGGTATCCACACCTCGATATTGGATGATGTTGATGACACCGACCCATCAGTGTAAACATGACTGGGGTATTTGTATATCGCGAAATGTAATCCAGAGTGAAGAACTTTAGTGCGGGAGACGGAACATGCTCGTCCCTCGTGATGCCAGGCACAGTAGTCGTGACTGGTATGGGCAGGAACAGCCAGGGCGGGTGCTTAGAAGCAGCAGGCTCTTGATAGAACTTCGGCAATTACTCATTCAGTTCTTCGGCCCAGCTTCTCGCTAGCAAATGGCCGCGCTGTCTTTCCACAATCCGCAGAGGCGTAAGGACCAATTCCGGCGTGCTTGGAGCGAGTGCCGAGAGCTGACTGCGTTATGTCAGCGTTCCAGTGGTAGAAGTTCTTTTGGGAACGCTAATGCAGGCCCGCAGGATTTGTGCTTGCATGCTGTCTGGCGCTTTGACTGTTTGTTTTGATAGAGGGACCAAAGCAGGGATGCGGTAGTACAACAGGCCAACACAAAGCGCCTTGTATATTCGCAGAAGAGAGCTGACTGAACAACCACCGGTATTGCTGAAGAGCTCGCGGAATAGGCGAGCGAATGAGGTAATCTTGTTTTTGTAGGGGCGAACATGAGAAGACCAGGGAAAATTACTATCAAATGTTACTCCCAAAAACTTGTGGGTCGGGACGTATGGAATTTCGGTACCTCCGACAGTGGCTCCGTAGTGTGTCAGGTGACGCTTTATGAAGGCTATCGGAGCAGGGTTGTTCCTTGAAATCACTAATCTTGGAGTGACAGAAATGACTTAGTTAACCCAATTGCTCACTGCATTCCTGACCGTAACACTCGCATATTACGGCCAGAACTCCATGTGTAGATGTCGTAGGCGTAAGGAGAGATTTCTACCGACTGTGGCACGCATTTCTTCAGGCCAACTATGGCAATGTATAAAAGTACAGGGCTCAGCACCCCACCCTGGGGGAACACCTCGGGTCACCTGGCGTAACGATGAGTTGCCGCTGTCCGTAGACATGTACACATTATCGGAAAGGTAGTGCGATAACCATGCGTACATGTGGCCCCTTATGCCTAAAGGCTTCAGCGCCGTGTAGATGGCTTCATGCTCGACGCAGTCATACACTGATTGGATATCGCAAAACATGGCAACAGCAATGTTCCGTTGACACTTTGCTTGCCTTATGCTATTGGCAAGAGCGATCACGTTGTCTAGGCTGCTACGACCCTTGCGGAAACCAGACATCTATGCTAGGTATATATCTCGCTTAACACTTCGCTTACCAGTGGTAAGCGACTATATTACTTAGGCCAAGTTGTGACCCCGGGTACCATTCATGAGGCAGTGCTCTCTAATTAGAAGGAGAAGAATGGGGTGGAGTGCTTACGGCCGACATTTTCAGATAATGAATGTCAGCCAACCCTTGTCCCTGAAGAAGAAAGTAAGAAAGTGTATGACAGCTGCATCTTACCGGTACTCACCTACTGGGAAGAAACTTCGAGGCCCACTAAGAGGATTCAACTTAATTTGAGAATGGCTCAGCGGGCAAGGGAGCGGAAGATGATAGCTGTAACATTAGGGCCAAGAAAAGAGTGGAGTGGGTCAGGCAAGAAGCACGTGCTAAGGACATATTAGTAGATATTAAGAAGAAGAAATGGACGTGGTAAGGGCATGTACTGCGAAGGCAAGATAACCGTTGGTCATTAAGGGTAACAGAGTGGATCCCTAGAAAACGCAAGGGTTGTACGGGGTGGCGGAAAGTTAGATGGGGAGATGAGATCAAGCAGTTTGCGGGGATAAATTGGTCGCAGTTAGCAGAGGAGCGGGGTAATTTATGAATAATGGAAGAAGCTTTTGCCCTGCAGTGGGCGTAGAAAGGCTGGTAATGATGATGATGATGATTATTATTATGATGATGATGATGATATATCTCGGATGGTGAAATCCCAGTCCAAGCGGAACAGCACCATATTTTCTAACAAGTTCCCGAGATCAGGAGCGCTATAGGTCGGTAGGACTCGATGGCGTTGGGAGCTTTACCTGGCTTTAGCACTGGGACAAGGCGAGCGTGTTTCCACCTCGGTTCTAGACGACCAGTTTCTCACAACAGATTGAAAGCATGCAGGAGGAAACTTTTTTCCTTTTCACCTAAATGCGAAAGGGTTCTGAAGGTGATGTCATCCGGGCTTGGGCAGCTGGATTTCTTGACAGAAGATAGTGCAGCCAGCAACTGAGACATGGAGATTGACTCGTCCATCGGAGACACCGGGCCTGATTATGCCTCGCTGCGGGGAAAGCGTGGCAGAACAACAGTTGCTGGCGCTGCAGTAATTGTTCTGCAGAAGGCGAAGGCGAGTTGGAGGTTACGGGTGTTCGTGCTGAGTGAGATGGATTTTAAGGTGTGCAGTTGAGTTTGTGGGGTTTGCAAACTTCTTAGCAGGTGACTTATTCTGGAGAGCGGCTTCCGGGGGTCCAGCTTGGAGCAGAAGGATTCCCACTCACTCTTGGCGAGCTTGTTCATATGCCTCCGAATCACCTTCTCGGCTCGCCTTGAAGCGCGGATATCGTCAGGCGCTCGTGTTGGGCTTAGTGACTTATGCCGTTCAATATCCACTGCACAGCTCGTACTATAGGGAGGCGTTTTTGCTATGGACGGATAAAGGACTACTAAACAGCTGGGCTGTTGGAAATAAATCTGCAGTTTACCACAAAACACCGACGAGTTCAGCTAGAAATAGTGTCTGAAACAAGAGTGTTGGGCTTCACATGAGTAGTTTAAGCTGAAGTTATTCTGCTAAGTGGAAAAAAAAACTTATTAGGATACTAAAGGGAAGCAGTTCACAAAAATGAATTCTGTCCCAAATTTTTCACGAATTGTTTGCCAGCAATGGAGAAAATGTTATTGACGCCATGGCTATCAGTTTTACAAACAGCAACTACTCGTATCTATTTCCTGGTCATTCGATAGTCTGTGCGCAGAGCCTCTCAGAAAGGTTTATGCGTGACTTATAAATCTTATGCCTTGGTAATTTCTGGAACCTTGGAATGGTTATTAGTGATACCAACTTCAGAGTTTCCAAGATTTTCACAGTTCCTGACGCATGAATTATCACGGGTGGTTTATAAAACCGATATGTGCGTGTTTGTTAGGTATTTAAACACAGAACTTTTAGGATACCGTTTTTTCTGTGGAAGAGCCGATAGGCAGCCCGAACGTTTCTATCGCCACTCTTTCTTTCATGCCCTGAGTTCCATTGGGTTCGAGAAATTCAGCGAAAAATTGAGGGCATGACCTCGCGTGAAATAGCACGCGGCTTTCCTTTCAGGATGACCCAGAACGCTATAATTGAAAGAAATATAAACAGAGGACACACCATCTGGTCAAACAACACTGTAATTACCTTCTGCTCTCCAGCTCGCAGTGCGGAAAGTATGGGTTTTTTTTCAGATAGATGAAATAAAGCAGCGTATATATTTACATCGTTACTCACTGCATCACCAGGCAAAAAAGAGCGACCTGGTAGCGCGCGCTCGATCTGCTTCAGTCCGCAATTGGCTGCGTCCGAGGCCGTGCAGATATTTGACCCTGCACAAATATGTTGTCCCTGACATTTTCTATTCTTCCCGTGGCACGAGTAACGTTGGCTGTTATCTTAGGCACCTCACCTCTGTTTGCCTTCCAGAGTGAAAATTTCATGCACTGGTGTGGGAAGCCCTTGAGTAAGTGGTTTATTTTTGGCCTTTTCTTAGGATAGCACTTTTTTAAAGCATTTAATTGGGCTATTGATTGTCCCTTGAAATAATGAGGGCAGGGTCCAGTCTTTTACAGCAAATTACCCTCAGATAGTCACAAGCATATAAAGCCTTTAGATGGAGACAGTTCGTATTCTTTGTGACAAAGAAATTTTTTCTGAACTGCTTCGACAAAAAAACTCCCTCACTTTATTTTCTTGACCCATAGTTGGCGTAATAAAGAATTTGGTACGTTTGAACTCCTCACAGCCGTGCACGTACATCGATATATGTTCGAGATTGGCACAGAAATGTCTTCTGTGCGCTAAAGTACAGGGCATCTTATGCGAATGGCAGCAGTCATTTGGACGTAGCGAAGTACTTTTAGTTTAAAATGTTCGCTCATTGCTAAAATACAAATTTTAGCCAGGATAAAGAATTGACCTTGCCGTTAACGCTAAATTGCTCAGAAGTCTTTAAACGTTTGTACTGCTCCAGGAAAAAGTACAATAGTCAAGAATAAATCGTCAGTCAACGTCCATATTGTCACGAAGCCAAGGACGACGCAGTTGTAATCAAGGAAAACAGGTTTATTTGAGCAAGCTTATGCTTCCCTAACAACTCGAAGAATACACAGGGGGCGAAGCAGCAGTCAACAAAGTGGCGTGCGCAAGCGAGTGTCGGCGAGTCGAATCGCGCGGCGTCAGCTCTCCAGACGTTTATCTTTCGGCGCGAGTGTTTCTCGAGCCGTCGATTTACATCTAGGACATTGTCGATCAAAGGACTATATTTTCGACCAGTGACATGAGGGCGAAACTCTCTCCTTAACCGAGTGAGATAACCCGTGCGGAATAAAAATAAAGAATGGAAAATGCGCTTCGCTTGGGACACAGATAAAACAGCCGGGCGCAGCCGAGCAGAAAAACAAACCATGAATAAGTAAACCCAATGCATGGTTCGCGGCAATATTTACGTGCAGAGTGCCTGGAACTCCTTTAAGAAGTTTACTGCAAAGGCACACGTTTCCCACCAAAAGGCAGCATCTTGTGTTTTTTTTAACCGTCTGTGCTTCACAGTGCGAATACGTTCTGAGATCCTCCCACCAGCTTCGCCGGCTTAGTCCGTGTGGCAGTCCCCGAATGAACCTTCTCTCAGTGTTAGGAGTGTTAGCAAATTTTTGGTCAATTGATTCTTAGCATGTTTTATTATGCTCACTGTAGAGCTGTGCTTCACAAGGGATGCAAAAATCTCTTTTTTGAAATCAATATGATACCCGTTGGTGTTTCACTGCATTGTAAAGTAAGCAAAATATACTGGGGGAAAAATAATGCTTATAAGTTATCAGTTCCATTTTTTTACTTAAAAGGCAATCAATCTGCTAGTAATCAGGCAGATGTGCGCTCACACTAAACTGTAAAACTAATTCTTCTCGACTCCTTCAGAAACGGGCGCAAGCACTAAAAACTTTCAAGATAGAGGAAAAATACCAAGCATTCAGGACAACTGAAGCTAATTGTACCCACACAAAGATTTAGCGGAGTTCAAACAAGCGGTATTGGTAAAAATGTAAAGCAACCTTTAAATCCTAACGGGGCTGAGTCATGAGAAAGTGGAATTTGCAGCATTCGGTATACGGTGCACAGGAAATGTGAGCGCAGTTTATAAAACCCCGCCTAATATAATTTTTAAGCAGTAGTTCTCTAATATACAAACTTTTACATAGGAATTGTGCGTAGAAACTTTGTTCTGTTTGGTTTGTGGATGTTGATGATGATGATGTCAGTTTAGCAGCGCAAGGCCAAGAAGGGCAAACAGCGCCAAAGACAAATTTATTTGAAGAGGACTGATGAGGACTGATGTGCAATGAAAGAATAAATTGTCTGAGTAAAAACAAAAGTGGAGCGAATCCATAAATATGGCTGGTGTATAGGGTCAGTGTGATTATGCATGATATAAAAGAAGCTGTAAAATCTTGACGTCTGATAAAAACTGAAAACACGCTTGTTAAAAAACATTGGCTTGTCGGCCAAGAAGTGCGATGGGTGTAGCGGGATGTGTTGTCCGTACAGTTCAGGAAAATGTTTGCGTCGTGTGGTGTCGAGCGCCTTGCATAAAATGAGTATGTGAACTACGAATACGGCCTCTCCGCACCTGCTGCACTGAGGTTTTGAAGCTCCCGTGGCAAGATACGAGTACGCTGCATGGGTGTGCCCTATCCGTAGCCTAGCCAAGGCGACTTCCGTGTGGCTGTTGTGTGATTCAGCTGTGTACCGTCCTAAGTGTGACGTTATTACGTGTTTGTTGCCTGTCTGTTCATTTCAGTGTGTTTGCCATGTTCCTGGCAAATGTTGTCTTATGTGTGGCTTGAGGTCTGTATATCGTACGGTTCTTATGTCTGCACTCTTCCTGAGTGCAGCGGCAGCGGCGCTCTCGTCTGCAAACTCGTTACCAGCGATCCCAGCGTGTCCTGGGACCCAATAGAAGAGCAGCTCATGCTTTTGTGCATACACAGACATGATAGTGTTGAATACAAGATTAACTGTGTGGTTTTCGGGGGGCCTGTGCGATTGTAGTGCATGAACAACACGCAAGGAACGTATATAGATGATGGTATTGGGAATTTGATTTTCAAGAATGTGCTGTACAATTAGCGAAATTTCAGAGGCTTCTGCCGAAAATAATGTGTGTGTATGCTAATGGTTCTGGATGCATTGAAATTCGGACCATGACCAGCGCAGGACACTATATTGGAAGTTTTAGAAGTGTCACTTTAAATTTATGCACGTGGGTATTTAAACTGCAGAGACAGAAAGTGCTGCAGTATTGCAGCTCGTGGTGCCCGATTCTTCTCAAGTTTTATAAAATAAAGGTACATGACACAGGACGAGCTTGCCAAGGCGGCAAGGTGTCTGAAAAGGATGCTCTGTACACATGTAAAAACGAAGCGCTGAGATCTGAGGCTCGCTGTCTCACTCTAAGCAAAAAAGGCAGAGGAACGAATGGTGATTTACAAAGAGCAGAGATGTGGACGGATTGTTACAGACAGGATAAAAAGGATGGTTGTTCAGCGATGAAATTCTAAAAGCATAGAGCAAGTCTTTGTACGTCCGTTGGTTCTCAAGGGACCACGTGTTACACTCGACATACAAACTTTGGACCGGGATAGTGCGAAAAGCACCCGACGCAAGACGTAGCCCCAAGTGTAGCACTGGGTCAAGCATTCGCAACGTTGCTTTAGTCCCCGACCTAAACACCAGACTTCCATAGTCCAAGCGAGACCCAACCAAAGCAGTTTACAGGCGTACCAGTAGTTCTTTGTCGGTTTGGTGTGGAATAGGTTTGGAATAGGTTTGGTGTGGAATGGAATAGGTTTGGAATAGGTTTGGTGTGAGATGACCTTAAGGATATTCATATTATTAAACATTTATGCTTAGGTTCCTTGATGTGGGGAATGTATATGAGTTGGTGGTCAAACACAACACCTAAAAACTTGTTCTCCTTGCTCACAGAAATGGACACACAATTAAGACTAATATCTGGGTCGGCATGGATGCCACACTTCCTGGAGAACGTAACGCAAGAGCGTTTTCCAGGGTTTAGTCTAAAACCATTCTTGTCTACCCATCCGGCAAGTTTCTCGACGCCCAGCTAAACGTGACGTTCCCAGATTAACATGTTACCTGATTTAAAGGAATATGGACATCATCTACATACATGGAGTAAGATATTGTAGTTGGCAATGCCTTCTCAAGAGAGTTCATCTTAATTATGAAAAGAGTGCAGCTCAATACACCACCTTGCGGCAAGCCATTTTCTTGCACGTGAACCTTTGAGAGTGCACTACCGACTCTCACTGGAAACGTTCTCTTCGACAAGTAACTAAGAAGGGTGTTTTGCATGTTACCCAAAAAACCGAATGACTTCAGGTCACTAAGTATGCCGTAATGCCAAGCGGTGTCATAGGCCTTATCGATGTCGAAAAACACCGTAAAGGACAACTGTTTTTGTGCGAAGGCATCCTTTATATATTATTCCAAGGCTACCAGTTGATGGTTGGTGGATCTCTCTCCCCCCCCCCCCCCCTGAAGCCAGCCTGCAGCTCTACAGCAGACCATTGTACTTTAAAAAGTACATAAGTTTGCTCATCTTCTCGAGAAGCTTGCACAGGCAGCTGGTCAGGACAATGGGTCGATAGCTAGCAGGAGATGAAGAGTCCTTCACTTCCTTCAGCAAAGCCACTACAATGGCCTCCCTCCGTTATCTTGGAAGCTGCCCCGAAAGCCATACTTTGTTGTACAGGTGTAGGGGTGTCTCAAAAGTGTCTAGGTGTAGGTGTTGTATCAGGTATATGTAATCTTATCTGCGCCTGGAGCTGAACGTTTTCTCGTGCTCAGGGCAGCTCTCAACTCATAGAGTGTGAATTCAGAATTGCAGAAGTTTTTATTTGTCTTTGTCATATAAGGGCTTTTTCTCTGTAGTTGTTTTGTGTCGCATGAAAATGTTAGTGTAGTTGGTTGAGCTGGACATGCGTTGGAAGTGTTATGCGAGTGTGTTAGCCTGGTCTACGAGTGTGTTCCCTGTAGTACTTACGAGGGGAAGGTGGTGTGTTTGTTGTCCTTTGAGTTTTCGTATTCGTGTCAGGATTTTCCGCCTGTCTGTGTATGAGTTGATGGAAGTGAGGAAGGCGCGCAAACTCTCCCTCTTGCCTCACGACATGCCCGCTTTCCAAAAACTGTTGCCCGTTTAAACGAAATGAGGTTATCCGACGTGGGGTACCGACGGAAAATACCCCACGCCTTGTTCTGGGCCTCACGCGCCACCCTACAGTACTCATTCCCCCACGTCCTCCTCTGGCAGCACAGCGCACAGGAGGCGTGGGGAATGGATTATTCGGCGGCGTCGAGGATGTGCGCCGTGAGGAGTTGGGCTGCTTCCTCCACGTGTACGTGTTTTATGGATGTGTGGTGTAGTTTAGATGTTTCTGTAAATGTACTCCGTTTTGCTTTTGATTCGTTACACGTATTGTGGGAAGCTGGACTGCTTGGAGCTCTCTACCTATATGCGTTAGTCAAGTGGAGAAGTGGTCACTACCATATGGGTCCGTGCCCACACCCCACTCAAGACATGGAAAGAGAATTGCAGAACCAATAGCCAGGTCAAGATGTGAATATGTGTTGTGACTTATGGTATGGTATGTAGGCTGTTTATTGTTCAAAAAGCCTGATCCTGAAGATGTAAGGAATTTCTCTATCAGGCGACCTCGGGCATCCGTTCTGGGGGAGCCCCAAAGACAGTTGTGTGCATTAAGGTCGCCTGTGAAGATGTGTGTTTCGGGCAGCTGGTCAACCAGCGCCTCGAAGAGCTCGAAAGTGCAAGATCAGGAGGAATGTAAATGGAGTGCACCACTACCAACCCATTAAATATTATTGTGCGGATGGCTACAGCCTCAAGGACAGTGAACAAAGTGACAGGGTGGCATGCTAAAGATTTCCGGGCCACAATGGCCACACCTCCAGAAGAGTGTGTGCAACCAACCCTGTCCTTTCTGAATACCATGTACCTGTTTAGGAATTTGTTTGCTTAGAATTGAGTTGAGGTGTGTTTGTGGGAGACACATGATACTTGGCTGATTCGCATGTAGCATCTCGTACACATCGTCAAGACTCTTAAGGAGGCCTCTTCAGTTCCATTCAATGATGTTTTCTGTTCCCATTGTGTATATTTAGGAATGAATGGAGTGTGTGTGTGTGTTGTGTGTGTGTGCGTGTGTGTGTGTGTGTGTGTGTGTGTGTGTGTGTGTGTGTGTGTGTGTGTGTGTGTGTGTGTGTGTGTGTGTGTGTGTGTGTGTGTGTGTGTGTGTGTGTGTGTGTGTGTGTGTGTGTGTGTGTGTGTGTGTGTGTGTGTGTGTGTGTGTGTGTGTGGGTGTGTGTGTGTGTGTGTGTGTGTGTGTGTGTGTGCGAGTTCATGTGTTGTCTTTCAGGGCTGTTGCTCTAGGATTGGGCTTTCTGGGCCTTTCTGTAGGCTTGGAAATCGGAGGCCGCTTCTTGCACTGCGTTGCAGGCAGGAAGGACCCGATATCCATCTCCTCGTCAGATATCAAAGAGGTGCCCGACGGGCCGGGCACCCCAGACTTGGCCGCTTTGATGGGGCCCTTTGTTTGGCGCGCCACCGCCGAGGCATCGAGGGCGCCAGAGGTGGCATGGACGGTGCGGTGGTGGCGGGAGCCGATGCGAAGCCCCCGTGTTCATCCCCTTGGCACTTTCCAATGCACTGGAGAGCGGGGAGGTAGAGGCGGTAGCGGCGGTCGCGGCATCTGCCCCAAAAAAGTTGTTTGGCACCACAACCGCTGCGGCCTCAGCAAGCTTTGTGGTTACAGGTTGGGCTGCCTGAGGCAACTCAGCGGGGGTGGGGAGGAAGCAGGTCAGACACGCTGAACTGGATCCCTGTGGAAACCATATGCCGCTCCGCCCCCCGGCGAGCTGCGTCGGCGTACTTCCCCAGAGGGAAATAGGAAAACCTCTTTCGCGCCTCTGGGAAGGAGATGTTCTCAGTTACATTGAGGTTTAATATCATCTGCTCCAGTTGAAATTTTTCACATTCGCGGGTGTGCGCCGCATGCGGCCCACGGCAGTTCACACAAGTGAAGATGTCGGATGGGCAGTTGTCGCTCGGATGATCGTGTCGCACGCATTCTGCACAGGATGTTCGGCCACGGCAAGAGTTTGTACCGTGCCCACACTGCTGGAACTTAAAACAGCGCCATGGGTTCGGGATGTAGGGACGGATGGAGCACCGGATAAAGCCTGCATTTGTATGTTGTGGAAGTGCTGCGCGGTCAAAGGTCAAGATGATGTGCTTGGTTGTATCTCCTTGTCGTATCTGCCGATGGTGATGCGCCTCAGAGCAGTGAGGCACTGATCCTCCAAGCCAGCAAGGAGATCCGCATCCGTTTCGTTCAGAAGATCTGTCTCCGATATCACACCCTGCGAGCTGTTAGGCTCCGATGGGGTGTGATGGTGACTGGTAAAAGGACTGGTGAACACCTCGATGGGGAGTTCACCAGTCCTTTTTTTTTGGCTTATACGATTTTCCTATTATGGCTTGTATTTTGCGATCAATAAGGCTGACTGGGATGCAAGAGGGTGGGCTGGACTGAGGGATTCTATGACAAGAAATCGAGAGTAATGACCGGTTCAGGAAAAATTAAGGATGGCAATGGGGCAAAAGATACTGGGCTGCGGGCCCTTTTCAGGGACCGATCACATTTTTGGGAGGAGGGGGTTTGAAAATAGCACATATCATAGTATAGAAGCAGGGGGCGGCAGTACTTCGCTCGGATTACCCTGACACTTAGAGCGGTCCCCGAGCTCCCTGCCTGGTAAACAGAAAGGGAGCTCACCCGCCGGAGCTTCACCCTGGCTCCGACGGCCAACGTTTGAGGTTTTTCTTCTTCACCTTAAAACTCATTACCATGGTCGGTTACAGCGTGACAATGGGGGTTCGGAGTCCACGGTGTTGCCAATACCGTCAGCAAGATTTTAGAAGTTTAGGCACTGCATTGGAAACATGTTTTATGTTTCCTCGTTTCCTGCAAAAATGAATAATAGCAGAAGTTTTAGGTGTATTAAGGCGTAATAAGAAATCGCGTATTTGGTGCCTATTTCATTTTTATCTGTAGCGGTTTAAATTTTCAGGGTTTTCTAGTTTTACTTGAACGTTTATCAAATGGGCTCAACCTGAAACCCACGTAGGCCTATAAAAATGTTCCATGGAAAAACAGAAAAAAGAAAAACGGTCAATTGTTCAAAATGTCTTTACATTCTATACAGAAGTTTTATGAGGAACCTGCAATAAATGCGAGTAAGACTTCAGAATACCAAAATTCCGGAACTATTTTCGCCCGAAAAAATCAGGGAAGCTCACATTAAAGTGTAAGATTTAAATGTAACGACGCTGCAAGCAACTTTCACGACCATTGCGAATGTATAAGTCCACGACTACGGCTCATTTGCTTCTTCACGGCGGCAACAATATTTACTTCATCACTGTTGCTATAAGTGTGAGCCTATTTCATTTTAAAGTGATAATAAATGTAGATTACCTTGGAGGTCCGTACGCTATGACGTTCATTTCTCGTTCCAGGAAGTGTTGCTACGAATATGGCGAGTGCTAGAGTTCTTGTTTAGCGGGTGGAGGGAGGCAATCTTGGCCAATCTCCGTAAGTGGGTATTGTTGGCTTCACAGACCAGCGCAGGGGACGCTGGGTGACCACCGCGAGTCAAGCCCACACGAGCGCTCGACATTTTCAGGGTTTTTTTTTTGCTGTCGGGTGGTTGCCGCAATCTTGGCTGTTGTCATTAAGTGGGTATACTTGGCTAGACGAACATGCGCAGAGGCACTGGACGGTCGTCGCGAGATACGCGAACACGAGCGCTAGGCATTTTCTTGGTTTCCCTAACAACCCGGCGGTGGCCGCGAAGCCCGCGTTTACGTGCGCGCACTCGGCAAATTTTTGTATTTTTAAATGCGAACACGAAAACTTAGGATTTGCTCAAGAGCTTCACTGTTAAAACATGGCAGGTGGAGGTGTGACATTCCAAGCCGACATTCCAAGCGTTCTCAGCCAGAGAGAGAGAGAGAGAAGGGTCTTTATTGAAAAAGCAGAGAGTTTTGCCGGCGTTTGTGATCACCTACATGCTTCTCTGCTAAGGGTCGGGGATGTAGGGAGAACAGGCCCTAGAGAGGTGGGCAGAAAAGAAAAAAAAAGAGTGAGAAAAAAAAAACGAAGAAGCAAACAAAAAAAAACACTGGCGTGGTATGGCGGGCTTGGCGGACTATTTTTTAGATTGTGTTACAGAATTTACAATTTTGAAATGTGGCCAATGTCCTCCAAATATGAAAACAAACTTTTTAGGGCCTGACGCTGCTTCGAGGGGCTAGTGCATGGTCCTAAGATGGTCTTCAAAGTTACCGGTCCTTGATCTAGGCGTTCAATATCTTCAAGAAAACGGGATCTTGGTGCCAAGTAGGCCACACATTCTAATAAGATATGTTCGACGGTTTCTATGGAAGAACAGTTATCGCAGTACGGGTTGGTCGTCAGTCCGAGACGAAAGAGGTAACTGTTGGTGTAGGCCGAGTTCAGTCCAGAACTGTCCACGTTTTCGGCGGCTGCCTTGGCGAGTTCAGGGCTTAGTGTCAAGGCTTGCCTGTTTCTTATATTCCTTTAGAATACTCCCACAAAAAATAGGGAAGCGTTGCAGTTGCCCTTGAGCGGCAGGTGCGCGGATATGCCAGGTAATTCTGGCGATGACGTTTTTTTTTTTCCAGCACAGCTGTTTAGGTTGACACAAATCCGTCCGGCGTAGACAGAAACCCCCAGCTCACGTGGGCGCCTGTCTTGCATGGATCGCCCAGTGTCCCCAGCGCGAGGCGCTGCGCACGAACTTCACGCAGTGGCTTAAGGGGAGAAAATACTGAGCTTAAGTAGGCGCGTGCCTCGCGGCGACTCCGGGACGTCGTCCAGGCTTGCGCGTGAGCTTAAGCCACACGAAGACCTCGCGCCTTTGTTGCTGTCGTCGTGTAGCGACTGGTGCCTTACGGGTCCGCCGCACCAGAGACGATGACGACACGTATGTAAATTCATTCCTTCACAGTCGAGGCGTGGACGCGGTCACCGGACTACCTAACGAAGAGGTGGAGGCCTGTCGAAGGGTAAACGAACTACAAGAGGATTTGCCCTACATGGCTGTGCCGTGAGAAGACGATGACGGTTGGTCCTGAGGGAACACTCCATTCTTTAATGGTCTTCGCTTTACAATGACGTCCAAAACTGCCTTCCACTGCTAGGGTCCGGCTGCTCATTCTCTCCTGCGATGCGGTGTCAGCGTGGTGCGAAGCTAGGTCGGCCTCTTGCTCTGCCATCTTTATTTTCCTTTCCCTCTCCCCAATGTCCCGACTGTGGAGCCTCCGAAAAGTTGCTCATATTATTTGGCAATGCCCTTAAATCTCATTCCCCCTCCTCTCTTGTGTGGAGGACAAGGAGGCGGCGTTAGATAGCTCGGATCTGCGGATCCAGCAAGGCCTCGCTAAAGGAGCAGCACAGGCCATCGGTGCCTTCCAAGCGGTGGTGACCCCTCGTGGTTGCCCCAACGGATACAGAATAAAGTTTTTTTTTCTCTTCTCGCTACAGCCGTGCACTTGCGCCTACTTTTTCTCTTGTTTTTTAGGAGTGCACAGCAGACAATGTCGTGTTTTCCTGACGTATGTTTGGAAACGTAGCATTATTTTAAATCAGCTGGATGATGAAGACCGTGTGGTTGTACGTATAAACGGTTTTCATCTTGCGCACCGGGTCGAATTCTCGAAATTTCTCATTGCAAACACAGCGCATGCTGTTTAACTTTTTTTGTGCAAAGCGCATGGTAATAAACGGCGTTATTCTCAACAGCATTCCTGACTATCCCTTTTAGTAGACAGGACAGTACCTGAGTCAAATTTTTATTGATCATCAATATTACAATTATAAAACATAAAACTAACCATAAGACTTGATAATCAGTGTAACGTTTCAAGCTATTGTTTTATTCTCTTGTTTGATGTTCCTAATATAAACGCTAATATATTCGGTCACACTATAGATCCATGGGATCATGCCAAGGCCATGACTGTTGCAACCACTATGGTCCTTTCTTGCAAAGAAGAAGTTTATCGCCTCAACTTGAGACCAGCGTTCATTAAGGTGAGATTCCTGACCTTTTTGCGTGTTTTTACGAAACAAATTGGCGAAGCTTGCACTAGTTGTGCGCGACTGGAGAAACAGCAGAGCTAGTGGCCACACTTCCTTGGTCGGATACCCGGATGTTGCACCTTACATGGATTGCCAAACCCGCTGCTGAAAGTTCTCCATGACTGTCACGCCCGGACCGTTTCGTCCGCAGGCGTTCACATGTCTCCAAAAGTGGTCCGCGTGAGCACGCGCCAGACACTGTGGCAACGAGCTTCGCAAACTCGGCGTCTGTGCTTCCGACTTCAGGCGCGAACGCCCGTGAACTGGTGATGAGAAGAGCACGCTAGAGATTTCGCCCCCAACGTGGGGAAGAGTGTTCTCGTAAGTCGAGCTGACCCACGCCGGCCACACCTTACGGAACCGGGCGTGCTTGCCGCTTCTCGCGCATGCGCACACGCGGTCGGTATTTTTTCTTTTTTTGTGTGTGTGTAGTACCGTTGGACGGCGACACTTTAATCTGCTGTTAAAAAAGCCAGTGAAGCAATGCAACGAACAGATCCTAAAGGGGCCATGTAGACAAAATAGTCGTACGTTTTTTCAAAGATACGTTTTTATAGCACCGGCTGTGCTTATCCGCCAGAAAACGATGCTTTATTAGTGGCTACATTAAGTAAATATATTCAAAATTTCAGTTCTACCACTAGTTCGTGTTTCGTGGCGTCGGCCTGACCCAAATTTGCTTTTGAGTCTTTTCTAAGCTTTTCATTTTAGCAGAATGTAGGTCTGTCGGGTTTACTCTCGCAGAACGCAAGCTTGTACTTGAGGCACAGGGTATATTAGGGCTACAGATTGATTCTGACGTTGAACGTACGCTGCAGTGTTGACAAGCGGCAACCAATGAGCTTAGCAACTAAGGGTAAGTTATGTTTATCTGCATAACACTAAAACTAGTTGAACCTCACTTCGCATCAGCGTAGATGCGTTAACATTCAAGTAGGGTGCCTAGTTTTACATTGCAAGCTGTGGATCACCTAGACCTGATTGTGCACAAACAAAAACTCCGAACAGGATGTAGTACGAGTGACTTGGCAAAGTGCGGCTGCGAAGCTATCTACGATAAATTACACCAGTTTAGGTGCCTTCTACGCTAAATAAATGAAATGCAGAAAATTCGGCGTGAAGAAGTAGGTTAAAGAAGCAGGGGAACCGAATGTGCAGGGCACTTGCTAAGTTTTTTTAAAAGTTGACAATTTGTTCAGCGGGTTGATTTCTAAAAGTCACTAGGCTAGCAGTGCTGCAAAACAAGTTCAGTATAAATCTATTGTGAAAAATCACGCTGACTGCGTTAGATTGCCTGCACCATAATGCATGCGATACCAGGCCTGCTGATAGAATTAATCAAAAATATTTATTATAGCAGTAACCTTTATTTTTGTGGGTAACAATTTTCTGCGCGAACTCAGCATGGCCAAACCGCACCCTTGTCAGAATAGAGAAAAGAGTATATGTGCAATCTTGTCTAACGCTAACTACCTGGAAAGCAATGCGGAATAACTTGGGTTAAAGGAATCGTTATTTGACATCATCCACTCGCTCTGTCGCCAAACCGGTGGGACGAAACACCAATATTGGTCTTTGAAAGCTGCCAGGTAGCCTGGCTCACAGTATCAAGTATTATTTCACTGAAGCTGCAATGTCCGCAAATAAAACAATGGAAGGTATGAATGAAACATAATAAATGTTTTTTTTATTCCCTTCTTCTCGCACTGCGGGCAGTATGAACGTGAAAAGGGTATAGGGTTGACGCCATAATGATAGCAGACTATGTTACAAGCAAAGTCGCTCCAGGAGCAGGCAGTTGTGTGAGCTGAAGTGTTAAAAACTGCAGTCCTGCGTGCTTTGGGCACGCATGTTCATTACCCGCGAGATGTACACACTGAAAACTACGTGCGTAGCTAGGCGACCTTACGGAAAATGTGAAACGTGATACCACTAAGGCGACCGTAACTCTATTGGTGATGCGCAAACGTAAAGCTGCACGAGTGGAAGTGAAATTCTAGTACACCTAATCAACCCATGTGACGCTGCCATTGCGAAGACAAGAGTGTTGTATTGCAGATCGGATATTCCGGTATTGTATGACCCCCCATGTTTCGCAGATATTGTAATACAAGTTTTCGAAGTCCATCGCACTTGCACGGCACCGATGAAATTTTCACAAGAAGTGTCGCGTGGAAGGTAGCAACATCATTCTATGCACACTAATTATGCCTTGCCTACAGTGGCGGGTGTGTATTTCTGCGCTTTTGTACCGTCATTATAACCACCATACCTTTATTTGCGTCATGCTTTCTTCCTTTTATCGTTACAACGAGTGCGAGTCTTGGCCAGGGGACTTTGTTAGCCCTGCATAGACGCATTGACGAGAACGTGTTTGCTTTTTACCTAATTGCTACTTCAGTAATCGCCATGAACAAATTTACTTTTTAGACTTAACATGTTTCTCTAAATAACGATTCAGAGGCAAAGGTGACATCCTGTTCTCCGTTGAGCAGTTTGAATTGCCTGATTGCTACGATTTTTCAGGGGTTCAGTCCTCGTATTGGATTCTGGAGGACCGTAAATCGTAGCGCTTCCAGGGCGCAAGATATACCCGTTTTGTTAGGTTAAATTTATCACTTTGTGTACCAAATCTTTGGTACCAATTGTGGTCTATTTCTACCATATTTAACTTGTTTTTATTCTTCAAAAACAGCCTCCTTTTGCGTTATTTCTTCATATGATATTTTGTGCATTTGTGATTCATTGTCTTCTGCCGTTGTCTTCAATTTTGCAACCGTATTAAGAGCTAAGGCGCTCACATTATTACCTGGAAATGGAAGCCCGTATAAAATGAGTTAAGGCGAATGTGTCGAATGTTTGTGTGTGGAAATATGTGGCGCAATTCTGATAAGCTTTGTGTTTTTAACAGCACATGTGATATAAATTAAACGTAATTCCAAAACATGCACACATGCCTTAACCTTCTTCTCCTACAATGAACACGGCATGACTTATACTGGCCCTATCAAATCTCGCAATTCACTTCACCTCCTTTATGGCACTGGGAAATCACCCTCGGAGCGTATCATATTCTCGAAATGGTTTTTATCATTTTTATACGTAGGGTTGCGGGATAAATTCATCCTATTTGCCTAAAGATTTTTTTACCTTCGAATACAGGGTCCAGCACTACCTAAAATGCGGTTGACGTGCTAGAGTGGAGTTGATTTTGTGACTTGCACTAATTTCCGTTTTAGACAAACATTAAGGCATATACATTGCAGTGACTCAAGCAGATATGAAACAGAAAGTGACTGGACCGGGGAACAGTCCACACCAAGAATAATCAAGAACTTCTTCACTGATAAACCACGTTTTTTTTGGAGCACGGTATGCTGTCAGCGAATTCAGGAGCAGGCAAGCTGGAGGTGCTTCTAACAGCAAAGCAGTCGAGCAGATATTTTGTGTATGGGGTCCGCAGTACATACACAGAAAATAACGAGCGCTCGTGCACGCGTGACTCAAGCGGACGTTCATCAATCGACGCATACCCATTTACGGAAATTGGGCAACATTGACCAGAAACTCCAGATTTTGCCGCGTGTCTCGAGCGCACGTTCATCAAGGCAAGCATATCTACTTAGGGATGTTGGCCACATTGGCCACAAACTCCCGCGTTCACCGTATCGTGGTAACGCTTGCTCCGAATAAGAAAGGCACGTCATAGCCAACGCCCCTCCCCTTCTTCGTTCATGCTCGTGTGGCCGTGCGCATGCGCTCTGCACCGAAGATGAGCCGCAACTTCAATGACCACGAAGGTGCTGTAGGTGATCATTGACTCAAAATGGCCCGGACGCAGATACTAGCACCGCGGTAGAAGAGGCTGCGCTTCGAGAAGGTCGGCATTCAAAGCACCCGCTAGAAATGACAAGTCGCGCTTGCAGAGTGGTGAACGAAAACGTTGACCAAAACAACGAGCTCACTCTGGCCTTGCTCAACATAAGGTCGTAAAAATGCTATGCCGTCGGCTCAACTAAGACAACACAACGATACTAAAATTCAACTTTTTGGCCATCCGTGATCACTTTTAACAGCTTCGCCACTCAAGACCTGTGCGTGAGTGCAGGCCTTGAGTTTTTTACTTCAGTTTCCATCGACATCATATTGATGAATCAGATTACCTCAACTGCAAAGATTGGGTGTCAGCGACAGATTCTTCTGAGTCTAACATTGTAATACTTGATCTCTCTTCCCCCTTACTTTTTGCTTTTTTTTATTCCGTCAGCATGTTCTTCCTACTTTAAAGCTTCTCAACAATTTCAACAATGGCGGTTTTCTAATTTAGTTGCCCCCATGCGGTTCCAGTTTAATTGCCTCCGTGCGGAAGTGCGGTCGTAGGAGTCAGAAGTTTTAATTAAACCACAAGATCACGGTGGTTATATATTTGCAAATCGCAAACTACTGTTGTGGTATTTATTATGCCCTTACAGATCATAACAAAGATGTGCGCTACCTGTCGGCTTTGCTACGCTTTTGCTGAAGACTACAACCAGGTGAGTTTAAACATGTATCTTACTTCCTCGAAAAGAATGCATTATTCTCCGATTAAAAATATCTACATATACAGTAACAGACGTGGCTTCAGCACAGCTACAAATCTGGAAGTCTGTCAAAATTTTAAAAGCCACAAAATTTGGTGGATAACAGCTAACAAAGATTTCTTTTCCAAATCACATATTGCATCAGTTGAATTTTACAGTTTAAAAAAAAGTACATAATCGAACGCAACTCAGGAAGTAGTTAGGTTTTATACCCATTCTTGAAGAGTTTCCAAAAATATTTCTTATTTCCTGCTTTTGTGGAACACGCTTAAATTATTAGCATTATATGTAGGCATGCTGCAGCCATCAGCATTTATTCTTTGTCGTACCCAATTATGAAATCTCAATTTTGCTGAAATTTGGAAATTATAGAACAGTCACACACTCTGAGAGACGGACGTGAATTTCCGCAGAGCTTTCGCCCTCCCAACCATAACGCAGCAGATTGCGCTTCGTCCCAGTCCTTCTGGCGTCCTATTTGTCTTTCTATACGTAGCGCAATTAAATACGAAATACAATGAAGAGCAGAGGAGTGTTGAAGAGCCCAACGCATTGCTTTCTTAGAAGTTAGGCTTTAATAACAGTGTATATGCGCGTCGAAGGCTCATCGCACACACCTTGTTGGCGTGTCTACTCTGATTACCAGCAGTTGTGTAATTACCTTGCTCATCCATGTTTCGCAGACGCTCCGGTCCTTTCAAGAAAACTTGGTTGGCTGCTTAACAAAGTTTGGGCGCGCGTGGGAAGTGGCATTTCCGGTGAGTTTTTTGCATATGATTATGAGGCTTGTGCAAAAGATGTCTTGGTCTACAGCTACTCGTTGAAAGAACGCAGCGCATAACATTGTTGTGTGATGGTTATTTGAAAGCACGCTATTGCGTCACGTGTTGTAGTACTGCTGTATAAACTTTAATCTGTGCCGATGTAACACGTGCAAAGCTTCACAATTTAATTCAATAGATTTCAGGGTGCATCATTACAGGGGGCTAAGCTTTAGTTATTACTCACCGAAATACAACGTCCACCTGTCCTTAAAACACTTCAGAACGCCTTAAAACACTTATCGGTTCGTGTAGGATTAAAGGACCCCGTGTTCCAGATGTCGTCAAATTCTCTGGCACCGAGTTCGGCGAAACCTGAAGGTCTTTCTACCTTGCGTTCTGCTTATTAAAAAAAACGGCGGATGTGAATGGTACCTTCTCCACATTTGAAGCGAGTCTGTAGCAGGTTTTACTTCGCCTTGTAGGATTTGTGAAGGGGCACTGTGATTTTGCGAAGGGTGCTATATCGATTGATATGTTTCTCTCCTCGTGAAACCTTTAATTCAGGATTTACCTGCTATAAATTTAGTGTCTGGTTTTGTATATACCTGGTTTTAAAGAGAAGCTTTAGTGGACTCACTGATGCCGCTGTACGGCAATACGCCCTGCTTGAAATCCAAACTTTTCTGACAATGATGATAAATGGTCGTTGGTGAAGTGACAAAAAACGCGCTTTTCGTTGCTGGAATGAAACCAGGGTCTCTATTGTCATGAAGCGGGGGTCTATCCAATTGCTTTATTTGGACATCGTAGAAGGAGGTAACTATTCGCGCCGTACACCATAAACCCAAACAATTAGGCCTACGGAGTGCACACCCAAGAGTTGCTGTAGGTGTTCGGGAAGAGGTGTGCGTACCTCTAGAGTAACATTTACACGCAGTGTGGGATCGACACCAAAACATTCATCACAAGAAAGAAAGCTTCGTGTTCAACCATCGTCGTAGTTGGATGAAGGTGTGCATAATTTTTGAACTATGGAAGAATTTTTAACGTCATATTGCCGAGAGATAGCACCCTTTTCGCCCGGGAAAACGCCCAAGAAAAAGCATTCTGCGAGCTCCAACAACGCCGGCTACACCCGCCCGTGCTCGCTCATTTCGACAAAAACGCCGAAACGGAAATGTACACGCACCCCAGCGATATAGGTTTGGGTGCCGTCCTCGTACAAAAGCAAAGCGGTTCCGAAAAGGTAATCGCCTAGGCATGCCGTGGTCTGTCAAAGGAGGAGAAAAACTACTCTGCCTCCGAAAAAGAGTGCCTGGCTATAATACGGGCCATTTCAAAATTTCGCCCATACGTGTATGGTAGAACATTCAAGGTTGTCACAGACCACCATGCGCTGTGTTGGCTCGCCATTTTCAAGGACCCATCTGGCCGTCTTGGGCGGTGGAGCTTTCGCCTGCAAGAGTTCGACGATACAATAGTCTACAAATCCAGCAGGAAACACTCCGACGCCGACTGCCTGTCCAGCGGCCCCGTCGACCCACCACCACAGGACACCGATGAAGACCGCGCGTTCTTCGGAGTCGTGACAGAGAGCGACCTAGCCGCCCAGCAGCGTGCCGACCCCGACCTGCGCGTCATGGTCGACTACCTCGAAGGACGCAACGTCGCCGTGCCTAGGGCGTTCAAGCGGAACTTACCAGCATTCAGCCCCTAAAAATTCGTCCTCGTGAAGAAACATTTCAGCACCTGAACGAGAAACAATTATCTACTTATCATCCCCGCAGACCTTCGTGACGACATTTTGGAAGCGTGCCACGACGACCCGTCTTCAGGACATCTCGGAACAACTCGCACTATTGCAAAAATCTAGGCGAAGTACATCTGGCCCCCCCTTACGTCCGACGTCACCCACTACGTTCGGAGTTGCCGTCACTGCCAGGGACCGAAAACGCCGCCGACAAGGCCCGCCGGACTACTGCAACCGATCGCTGTCCCGTCGAGACCATTTCAACAGATTGGAATGGATCTTCTAGGCCCGTTCCCTACGTCACAATCACAAAAAAAGTGGATTGTCGTAGCGACTCACTACATGACGCGCTACGCAGAGATCGCCGCTCTTCTGAGGGAACTGCACAAGAAGTCGCCAAGTTCTTCATAAACCAAATTGTGCCGCGACATGGAGCCCCTGAAGTCCGAATCACGGACCGCGGGACGGCCTTCACTGCGGAGCCTATGCAAGGAATGTTACGCTACAGCAATGCAGATCACCGAAGAACTACGGCGTACCACCCCCAAACGAACGGACTAACCAAACGCTTGACCAAGACAATCGCGGATATGCTGTCTATGTACGTCTACGTTGGATATAAGACTTGGGACGAAGTCCTACGGTATGTCACGTTAGCATACAGCACGGCTATCCAGGAAACCACACACATTACACCGTACGAGCTTGTCTATGGAAGACGGCCGACTACGATGCTTGACGCCATGCTTCCACACGTGGAAGAAGACGACCTCAACGCCGACGTCCAAGGATAACTTCAGCGCGCCGAGGAGAACCCGCCAGCTCGCACGAGTTCACACAACTGACCAGCAGCTGGTGGATGCGATACGATACAACCTCCGACGCCGAGACGCCGAGTTCCGGCCAGGGAATCGCGTGCGTGTTTAGAATGCCATCCGACGACGTGGACACAGTGAGAAACGTCTACGAAGATATTTCAGGCCCTACCGCATTCTACAACGTGGTGGCCACATTACCTACGAGGTGATCCCCGATGGGGATTCCGGAACATGAAGACGACGCACGCGGCCCGATGTCTTCCATGTGGTTCCCTTAAAACCTTCCTACGCACAATGACGGATTTCTATTTTTTATTTGTCTAGACTGCCGCTTGTGTTAGCCCCGGGTCGATGCACCCTTAGAGGGGGGCAATGCCGCGAACCATGCATTGGGTTTGTTTTTTTGTGTTTTGCTTTTGCCACCCGGCTGCGTAGGCCTGTGTTATCGCTGTTGTCTCTGTGCCAATGGAAGCGCGTGTTCCGTTCTTTCTTTCTGTGCCGCATGTGTTATCCCTTCTGATAGGGAGAGCGTTCCGAACGAATGTGAACAGCCTAGAATAATCTTCGTTGATCTAGAGTGTTCTGGGTACAATTCGACTATTCCAGAATCCCTCGCGCCGAGTGATAAATTCCCGCTGGGCAGATGCCGCGGCATTCTAATCGCCGACACCAGTTTACGCACGTAACTTTGTTGACTGCTGTTTCGCCACCGGTGTATTCTTTGAGTTGTTAGGGGAGCACAACTTCGGTCCAATAAACTTGTTTTAAATGCAGAGCATTTCTTTAACTCGCACTGTCACCCGTCGTCCCTCGGCGTTGTCCGCTCTCAACAACAGGTGCGGACCCGCATGCGCGTGCTCCGGCGTTGAAAGAGGCGTTGCAGCAGCAGGAGCTACCTCCTCTCCCTCTACTGCGCGCGCTAAGGCAGCGGCGAAGCGTCAGCGTCGAGCGGCCGATCCCGAGCGTCGAGAACGAGAGGCCGCCGCCAGTCGTCAGCGTCGAGCTGCGGATCCATCGAATCGAGAGCGAGACACGGCTTCGAAACGTCAGCGGCGAGCGGCGGACCCCGCGTTACGAGAACGAGATGCCGCGGTCGGCCTTGTTGACGTAGTCCACGACGTACGCAGCGCACGCGTAGTGGTCGAGGGTGATCAGCAGGCTCATGTTGGAGTCGAGAACCCTTCTGATCCACAGGTTGAACGCGTTCACGCGCTTCTCGGCGGGGGTCCTCGCGTGAAGCACGCACGGACGCGTCGTGCCAGCCCGCAGAATCTCCGAGTACTCCTCCCCGGACCGCATGTTGAAGGCGCGCAGGAACTCGTCCAAGCTCGCAAAGTTCCTGTGCTCCAACGCCTCGTGCATTTCGTCGTACTTGGCCTTCAAGCGCCGGCGACGCACCCGTACGACAACAACAATTACAACTACTACCGCCAACTACCACAACCTACGCCACGCGACCACCCCCAATGCTCTGCATTTACTCGTGTCCCTCGCGCGGGGGCATGCGACGGGGGCACTTTTTTTATGTTTTCTTCAAGACAGCTGCGTCATCTTTGGCTTCGTGACAATATTAGCAATCATGAAAAAGGACTCGCCCACTCCCACACTATTGCGTAAGACACCATCACTTTTTTCTAGTTAAACTGCGAGGCGTTCGGCAGGACCCATGAGTGAGTCTTGATGAAAGAATCATTCCAGTAAAGAAAGAGCATACATTTTTGGGTGTGTTGCTGGATATGAACTTATCTTTCATACCGCACATAATAAACTATGGTTAAAATGTATAAAACCACTAAACATTCTTAAGGTTCTCTTCTCGTCAATCGTATGGCACGAATAGGCCCTGCCTATTGAAAATCTTTAACAGCCTTATCAGATCGAGTCTTGCTTACGGTAGTGCGGTGTATAAGTCAGTCTCAAAGGCTGCGCTAAAACTGCTGGATCCTGTTTATCATCTAGGCCTGCGATTTACAATTGGTGCTTTCCGTACTTGCCCAATAGGACGTTTATAAGTTGAATCAGATTTGGGATCACTAGACAATCATCGGGCCTACACAGTCGCGCTATACGCAGTGAAAACACCTTCAATCGTAAGGCATCACTCGAACGTCTTAATACATGACACATCCACTATATCTTTATTCTATAAAAGGCCTTCACTTCCACAGCCTTAAACGATATCCGTAAACACTCTAGCATCCAAGATGGAGATTTCTTTCAAAGTCGCCTGCAAAACCAGTTTGATGTTATAGCACCTTCGAAGCTGACGCCAATGGTACGTGACATGTCTTTTACAAAAATAAACAAAAATAATTCGGCGTGGGTCTTGTTCCGTCAAAATTTTTTAATCGCTCAACATAAACATCAAAGTGCAGAGTTCTACACAGATTCGTCTAAAACAAACTCTCCAGTACCATGGGCTTTGGAGGGACCGAACCTCTGCACTTTAAAAACGCTAAACCCTGACACCAGCATTTTAACAGCTGAAGCCCACGGTATCGCTATGGCTGTAGAACACAGAATACATATAATAATCATAATAATAACCACTCATATACACTGATTCGCTGAGTATAGTGAAAACCATGTTATTAGCGAAGCTCCAAAAGAATGCAATGTTCAATTCGCTCATAAACAATATCGTGTCAGCATACTCGATGGGGCTCGAAATTATAGTCTGCTGAGTTTCTCGCCCTTGTGGAATAGCAGGAAATAAGGCGGCGGATAAGGAGGCAGCTGCTGCTGGTCTTCGTAGCAATGTGGACGTTCTGTCAGTGCCTTTCTGCTAGGTGAAATCGCTCATTAAAAAAAACTCCGGAAACTTTGGCAGAAACACTGAGACACACACAGAGAAAACCAACTTTATGCAATTGAATCACCCACAGGCAAAAACCTAACAGAAAAACTACATAGATCTTTATAAGTTGCTCTTTGTCGTTTAGGAATAGGGCACACACATTGCCCGCATGGATACCTTTTGAATGGAACACCACGGCGAAGATGAGATAAATGTGTCGGATTTGTCTCTGTACTCCACATCTTATTTGAATGTAGGGTACTCGAAACGCAAAGACCGAGACACTTCGCTAATCTGTACACACGGTACATACCACTACACCCGGGACTTTCTATCTGATGAAAAAATATTCAGCTAAAAAAGTTTAAGGTTACTTGGCAGTGGCTGATTTTTTAAAGAAAATTTCTTATCGCACATGACAGCAGGTTGTCCTTCAGTAATGAGGATGCTCGTGAGGTACTTTTCTGCAACACTTAGGGGCTCATCTTGTTTTTGCAATGCAGAAATTCTCCCCGAGGAGCCCCGATTTTTAGCCCAAATCTTATTCCATGGTCTCAACCAGTCTTCTTCACTTTTTACTGACAATAATTGGCCCTGTAAACCAATTCTACGCAACTAGCTTTTAAAGAAAGTATTGAGCGGATAAATCATGTGAGACACGGCACAGTTTTGGTGCTCTTTGGCCTTGGAGCCGTTGCGTCATTACACAATCATCATCAACATCGTCACTATTTTCTAGCAGCTTCAGCATCTTGTTTAAACTGCGTTGTAAAGGAAGCTAAAGGGTATCTTCAAGTTTAGGTATGTGGGGTGATCTAACGTCCTTAATGAAAAATCCTTTATCGCATTTTTGCGACTTCCCCTCACGCAAACCTACTGCGATGCGTATAAACGAGATGAAAGATGAGATATGGATAATAGCTGGTTGATATTCCACTATCCACTTAAATAGCTGGTTGATATTCCACTATCCACTAGCGCTAAAATTCTCTGAAAAAGTAGGTGAAAGAGAAGGATAGTTTAACCGGAAAATTGTCAAGGTAGCCTAGATGAAGCGTGAGTTTGTGGCTCCATGATCATGAACTTTTTATTGCTGACCTCGAAGGAGGTACCGTTAGCGGGGGTTTACACGTAGGTATGTATGTATGTATGTATGTATGTATGTATGTATGTATGTATGTATGTATGTATGTATGTACGTATGTATGTATGTATGTATGTACGTATGTATGTATGCCTATGTACGCATGTATGTATGTATGTATGTATCTGTGTGTGTATGTATGTATGTAGAGAGAGAAAATAAGATTAGGCAGTCAAGAATGCCAAGGAAGGCAAAGAGGAAAGTGTGGTAGGTCATTTTATTATCGTAAAAACCTGTACAGATTTTTGATGAAAGAAAGGAAGAAAGTGAACAAGAACACCACGGACGGGTGGGTTCCGAAACCACGACCTCCCGAATGCGTGTCTGGTGCTATAAGCACTACGCTACGGCAGGGCTGTGCTCCCATCCACTTTCTCAGTGTTCACGTAAACTAATGTTTACCTGGGCGTGCGGGTGGTAGTCAGCGCCACTACGACGACTCTGGTGGAAGAGTACGTTCTTATTAACCCCCGGCGTGGGTGCGCGACGTGCGCGTGCGTGCGTGCGTGTATGTGTATGTATGTATGTATGTATGTATGTATGTATGTATGTATGTATGTATGTATGTATGTATGTATGTATGTATGTATGTATGTGCGTGCGTGCTTGTGTGTGAGAGAGAGACAGACAGAGAGAGAGAGAGCACTAACTCGCCCAACTTGTACTTTACTGTTGCCCCAGCCGTGGAGCTCGTTTTTATCATAAAAGCGACCGGTGACAAGCCTGTGTGGGAATTCTTTGGCGCGTGTTAGGAACCCTGAAGTGGAATACACTATTTGCCATTGCTATAATATAGCGGTTTTTCCTGCGGAGCGCTAGGTTGGTAGTGTTTTACCCAAATTTGAACTTTCTTGTTTACCTATCTGCCTTGAATATCCTCCAGGTTGAGAAGAAAGCCTACAATTTTGATGCGGAAAAGGTGGGCGAAGCAGCACACGTAAGTACTGGCTCTGACTCACCTTTTTCAGGAAGATTTGTTTCTTCAACCTTTTGGGCGAAGGTGTTTGAGAAACACAAGTAAAAAAGCCAGTAGAGACGCGTTTACGGTAGCGGCTGCTTTGATAATCGCATGTGTGGTCCTCAAGAAAGTTTTTTCGCGTGCCGTAGTT